>NW_024039229.1:2470000-2910000 GCF_016077235.1 Cyprinodon tularosa | reverse complement strand
CAAATGTTGTTATTGGACTTGTAAGCAGCATATCAATTCAATTCAGTTTATTTATATAGTGCCAATTCACAACACGTCATCTCATGGGACTTTACAATTTACCGGATCATACAGTCAGAGTGATTTAAAGTTTTCAAATGAAAACCAGTTGATTGCATCAACTCAAAAGCAATCCCTCACACTAAGCATGTTTATAGTGACAGTGGAGAGGAAAAACTCCCTTTTAACAGGAAGAAACCTCTAGCAGAACCAGACCATTGTGAGTACCCAATAGCAGAGGCTGACTGGGGTTCACGGAGACAGAAGCAGAGATACAAAAAGCAACTTTCAACCATCTCCACAGGCGGCCCTGTCCAAGAAAAACACAGCCAGGTAGATTTAACTAACTAATACTGTGATATCAGGTGTCTCTTACAGAGTGTCATGTCTTGGTTGTGGTTTAGAGGACCCAAATGCAGAGAGGCTGAGGTGAATTCTTGTAGTTTAATGCAGACACTAATAACAGAGGCAAAATCCAAAAATCCAACTAAAATGTAACTCAGACCAGAACCACGGAGACATCAAGGGAAACGAGCACAAGGAGCCAGGAAGAGACGAGGTGGGAGGAAAACAGCGACGCAAGGACCAGCAACAACAAGGAACCAACAAAGAGTGAGAGCAGATATAGCTGACAGAGACAAAGGGAGGGCTAACGAGCTGACAAGAAGCAGGTGTGAGAGGAGACAACGAGGGAGCCAAGGGGAAAGGAACACACACACACACACACGAGGAAAACAGAGGACAACAGAAAAACATGAGAACTAACATAAATCTGGAAATTACAACAAAACTGGAATTAAACCAATAAAACTAGAAAACAAGGAGCAAAAGAACAGAACCAAGACCATGACACAGAGTTACTGTAATGACCTTAGAATGATCAATTATTAGTGTGCAGTTATAAAACGAGTGGATATAGAAGCTGATATATATTAAATATTTTTGTTTTTTTTAGCATAAACTTCCATACATACGTTTATATAATGTGAAATACTACCCACCTCTTCAGACTCTGGCCTTGATCTGCAGCTCCCAGCTGCTTAGGAGTGAACGCTGTAGCTGTGGGGTACTGATGAGCTGTCAGTATTTACATCTTTACTTTTTTGAAGAGGTCCTGTAAGGGGAGTGCCACTCAAAAAAAACTTAGTGCTGCTTTAAACCTGGTTTTGGTGAAGGATGAAACCCTTCGAATGGTTTTGATCAACCAGAGACCAACTGGTTTATCATTAGCATAACCTTAAAATTTGGAGCCACTAGTTTCTTTAGGAGATGCAAAATAATTTCTACTTACTCTAAATTTGATTCTTTATCTCCAAACATTAAGAGCCCCGATCTAGACTTAAATTTGGACAAAAAAAAATAAAGATAATTAGAATTAATGACCTCCATCACATCAGTATAATTTATATGCTAGATATGCTTGTAAATAAAGTAATGGGGCAAACTCTGAGAAAGCAGTCATGTTTTATACTTACAGTGATTAGTATTCTTTAAGATATAAAATAAATGAGATTTATTTGCCATCTGCAGCAGCTGATGGCTCAAGCAAACATGATAGATGAGAAGATCTTATACATTATATCCCTACAGCATCTATCATTTCTGACTCTGAGCCAGAGCTTTAAAATGTTAAAGAGGTGTTTGGGAGGAATACAAATTAACTGCTCCAACAGCAGCCTTTCTCCACTTCGGCTTATAGACACAGTGTATGAGACAGTGATGGGGGAATATGATGTGATTTAATAAACACTTCCCTTTTCACGCAACAAAATCATGCTTTATGCTTTGGGATGGTAAGGCGTGTAAATCGGCGACCCAAACTAAATGGGAGAGGAACTTACCTCAACAAGAACCAGGAGCTGACAACGATCCGGCTTGCTGAGGCATTTCAGCTCCTTAAAGCTTCAGTAAGTGTCTGCTCAGGTATTCCAGCCCTGTCATTTCAGAGACAATGGGTGCTGAAAAGAAAAAAAGAAGTGGGTAAAAAGTATATTTTAAAGTAACTCTCCCAGTCAAACACATTCTATGCAGACTTGCAAGGTGGTTTTAAAAAGTGTCAAAGTTTTTTTTTTTACAGAAGGAGGTCATCTTGTACTTTTGGTGGGAACAGCAGATTCTAATATTCTTCGGGTTTCACAGCAAGAAAGGAACAAAGTCGAAAGAAAAGTTTTCCAAGTCTGCTAAATTTGGAACATGTACTGTTGCTGCCTGTAACTCAGCTACCTGCTCCTAAGGTCAACCTGAGGTTTTAGCCCTGAGGTTTAATATTCCCATGTAGGTGTAAAGGTTTGCATGTGCAGCTGCTCCCCCTCTGCTGGACTGATGACCTGTCCAGGTTGTTCTACCACCTCAAGCCCATCAGGGGGCAGATAGTCACCAACACCTACAGTAATTCAGCCGGTAAGGATTAAACGAGTTATCGGACTTAAAGGAATAGTACACCCAAAACATGATTAGCCTTCATTTTCTACTCACCCCCATGCTGAACAACACTCTGGAGTACTTTTTTGATATCTCAAATGCATCTGGAGATCTGGGAGGCTTCTTGCTGTCTGCTGACATTCAAATAATGGAGGTCTATGGTGCCCGAGGCAGAAAGGTCCATAAAAGTCCACAAAAAACGTGTCAATATTCCTCCATACTGCTCGTCCAATGTATTCCAAGTGTCCTGAGTGGGTAGCGTCCATAATTTACTCGAAACGAAGTCATTTAGAATGTTTTTAGAGCATAAACAGTAGTGTATAGGATTTCCTCAAAGCGCGTTCATGACTCTACGGAAACCGCGGCAGACCAAACCAGATGAAAGTGCGCATTCAGCGTCTGCTCTGCCAATAATGCAAGCGTAGAAGAAGAAATGTGCTGTTTACCTGTGCAAAGAAAGAAACAACGAAAGAAAAATGTCTGAGGACTTCAGTGTTGAGGAAGAGCATGAGTTCTTTGCCGAGCTGAATGCGCACTTTCATCTGGTTTGGTCTGCCGCGGTTTCCGTAGACTCGTGAACGCGCTTTTAGGAAATCCTATACACTACTGTTTATGCTCTAAAAACATTCTAAATGACTTTGTTTCAAGTAAATTATGGACGCTACCCACTCAGGACACTTGGAATACATTGGACGAGCAGTATGGAGGAATATTGACACGTTTTTTGTGGACTTTTATGGACCTTTCTGCCTCGGGCGCCATAGACCTCCATTATTTGAATGTCAGCAGACAGCAAGAAGCCTCCCAGATCTCCAGATGCATTTGAGATATCAAAAAAGTACTCCAGAGTGTTGTTTAGCATGGGGGTGAGTAGAAAATGAAGGCTAATCATGTTTTGGGTGTACTATTCCTTTAAGAAACTCTTAAATTGTTATGAAACACCTGAAGTCAGTTTTATGTTGGTGGCAAAACACAGTTAACCTGACTCCGCCAGATGGATTTGTTACGCATATCCATCTGGAAACCTTCCGTAGTAGTAATTTTGGGAAGGGGCGAAAATACTGGTTAGCTGATTGGCCTATGTTGGTGATAGACGGGCCAAATAAACCAATCAGATCAACGAAGCATATGACGTACTAACAGAGTGACGACGAAGAGGAGCCAATTGATAGATCAAACTCTTGCCGAAACCAGTCAGGAGAAGAGCAAAAACATGTTTTCCTCTGAGAAAAGCCTCCAGAGCAGTGTTTTGCTCTTCTTTCAGTGAAGAAATACTCTGTAATTCCGATAAAACTTGCTCGATAGCCACGCTAACGCTAGTTTCATCACTTCTTCAACGGAGAGTCTCCAGACTGATTAGCGAGTGAAAGCTTGCAAATTTTCTTCAACGGAGAGTCTCCAGACTGATTAGCGAGTGAAAGCTTGCGATATCAGGATGGTCTCACGAGGCCAAAACAAAGTATAGTAACTCAAGAAATGTCAGTATTGTAGCGTTAATGGGTTGCTATAGCAATAACTATCCAGAGATGACTTCAGTTTAGCAGTAGCTTCCGTGCCCCGTACATCGCACAACTCTTGAAGGCTTCCTCTTTTATTGAACCACCCCCCAACTTTCTGTACAACCAGGAAAGGTCATTAATGGACATATCTTCCAGACTCATGGTTGGACAACAAGTACTTCAAATTATAACAGCAACTAATGACACAACAGACATAAGAACAGTAACAAATAAAACATGTAACTTAATTACCTGGAAAAGATTGATAACATTAACTCGCAGCTTCTAAAACTGAACATGCTGCCCAGTGCATGCTGGGAAAACTAGCCTCTGCTGCCCATGCTACAATATTTTACCTTTGTGATTGTTTTTCTTACAAAATAAATCCAATTGCATGATTTCTCATTGGAATTTTTAATCCAAGAAAATGGTACTGTTGACTAACCTGACTCCGCCAGATGGATTTGCTCCGCATATCCATCTGGAAACCTTCTGCTGAAGTAATTTTTGGAAGGGGCGAAAATACTGGTTAGCTGATTGGCCTATGTTGGTGATAGACGGGCCAAATAAACCAATCAGATCAACGAAGCATATGACGTACTAACAGAGGGACGGCGAAAACACAACCACAAGCCAGGCTGCTCTTGCGGAAACCAGTTTGGAGAAGAGCAATAACATCTTTTTCTCTGAGAAAAGCCTCCAGAGCAGTGTTTTGCTCTTCTTTCAGTGAAGAAATACTCTGTAATTCCGATAAAACTTGCTCAACAGCCACGCTAACGCTAGTTTCATCGGCTGAAGCCGCCATGTTCTTTAGACTGAACTGTCGCACTTCTCGTTGCGTCACACCTCAACCCGCCTCAAAGCCAACACTGAGTGGACGTTCAAGAAAATGGTACTGTAGACAAGTGTTTGAAACTGCTATTCTGCATTAGCACCATAAAACATTTTTTATTACCACTGAATTCCATAAAATACCTTGATTTTTAGTGCTAGAATGATTAAAATGATTTTAATCATACTAGCACTAATGTGAAAATACTGACTGGCGATGAGCGCTGGCAAATTCTGTATTGTCAATGATTATTTAGGGGAATCTGTGCACCTACAATCACTTAGTGAAATGGCAACTTGATTGTGAGGCTGAGGGACCCAAACACAAGCAGGAGGCAGGCAGTGTCAACTGAATCTGTAATTATGACCAAAATACAAGACTTTTAAAACAGTAGGAAGAAAACGATGGAAACCAGACAGACAAGAAACAGCAGGAACCAAATTATATTTCCTTCATACCAAGAAGGGTGATTAGGATTTCAAACAAAGAGGCTTTAATTAGATCAAATAAATTCACAATCAGCACCAGCTCAAGATTACAGTGTCAGTTCTGCACTGTAACATCAATATTCAAAACACATAATGAACAGTTCTGTCACATAATGTGCAGACAATGTTCTGCCATAACCATTATAACCACAACAAAACAAATTCAGAGCAATGGAGACTAAAACTAAAACAGCAATGATACCCATGTGTGGCGTCACACTAACACCTACGGCTCGTCTCACAGGGATTCTCCAGTCATCCTTCTAACTGCTGGGCTGCAAATTAGTGTCTGAGCTTCCGCACACAAACACCCCGTAATGCAACACTTTTTGACGAAGACTTTCACCTTGTCCTCCTCCTTTTTAGAAACCAGCCATTCTGTCAATGTACAGTTTATGTGCTCAGTAAGATGATTCAAGAGGATATTTCATACCAGATGAAAATTATTTTACAATGCAAACGTTTTCTTCAAAGTATAAAAAATTAAACAACCAGATCATCGCCTCTGTTTTTATGCGGGGGGAAAAAATGGTTAAGAACAATATATGCATATTCCATTTTGTCTCCTAATCCAATTTAGCCCATGCAACACAAAATTAACACCATAAACTGGATTGTATTCACTTTGGATTCACATTGGCTCAATTTTCAGTTAAACACTTACATATGAATTATTCTTTGGTGCAAATACATAATAGACATAAAAAATAACAGATTCAGGTCAAAAGGGACTCTGATACTCAGTGTTTAAAAGACTAAAGGATAATGAATTCAGTATGCAGTCACTGAACAGAGGGAGGATGAAGCTTGATTTGCCTCCAATTAGCAGAAGTCTGTGGTTCACACTCCAGATTGCCTCAAGGAACACGTTCTTCCTATTTCAATGTAATTATAGAGCACAATCTGACCACAACTGAAAATCCAAAACACAAATGTAAAAGTTGGAGTTAAAGAAAAATGAGTTAAATATCCATGACAGAATCTGTTTAACATGTCACTGGAAAACATAGAAAACTCCTCAGATTTCCATGATTCCTAACACAAATAAGGAATCTATAATGCTCTTGTGATTGAAAAGGAGAAAAATTTTAATAAATAGGATAATCTTCTCAAAACAAATATAGATATTATTTTAAAGATGAGAGCTCAATCAAAAACAAAGATGAAAAACTGAATGAGACCTGTCAATAATATTGTTGGACATGTAAATCCCCTAAGTACTAAGCTCTGTCACGATTTGTCTGGAGGGTTTTGTGAGGACCCAAATGCAGAGGCTGACAGGCAGGGGTGAGTTCTTTAAATATTTAATGAAAGATCAGGCAGCAAAAACAGGTATCAGAAAAAATCCAACATAAAAATAAAACACAAACGAGAACCATGGAGACATCAGGGGAAAACCATCACAAGGAGCCAGGGTGAGACAAAGTAAGATGAGGAACCAGCACTGAGGGACTGAACAGGGAGTGTATCTATGGCTGACTGAACAAAGGGCAGGACTAACGAGCTGATAAGGAGCAGGTGTGAGTTGGGCTGACGAGGAAGCCAAGGGAAAAGAAAACAAAAGGGGGCAACAGAGGACAAGCGATGAAAAACCTAAGAAACTAAAATAAATCCAGAACACATCAATAAAGCTAGAAAACAAAACATGGATAAACATGAAACTGTAAACTTAGAGAAAACCAACAGAACCAAAATCATTACAAGCGCCGTTGGCTTTAGTGATTTGTATAAAAGTTGCTGTAAACTAAACGTACATTAGAAAATGTACAGTACTACCCACATCTTCAGATATCTGGTTGTGTCCCAGCTGCTTAGAGAGCGACAGAGCTGTAGCTGTAGGTAAGTAGTTTAGTGGTTTCCATTACAAATTTGTGCAAAACTATGTTAATATTCTGTTAAATTTGAAAATGCAGTTTTAAAACTGTTGTATTTCCATTAAATAACAAATACAAAAAAAAAAATACACTTGAACATGTTTGTTTATACAATAACTCTGAAAACAACATGGCAGTGGTGGATGTAAATATTATCTCACTACCCGATCCGTCCCGGAAGCACGACCCCTACAATCAGCTCATTTGTGCATGTGCAAGTAGATTTCATCCAAGTCACCATAACTAATGTAATTATGGTACTAAAAGTACTTATGTTTATCCTTAAATCAATAGATAATGCTATACTGCATTTCTGAAAAAATTCTGTTATGACTTTTGAGACAAGTTTGATGCTTTTTGCATTTTTTCCGTTTAACAGCTTCCGATGATGACATCAGACATTGTTTATCTTCATTTCTTCATTTCAGTTGTTTTCTTTCTTTAGATCACCAACTATATACCATAAGGTTAGCATGAAAGTAAAAAAAAAAGCTAAAAAAAAATAGATTTATGTTTAAAACCAAAGCCAAAAAAAATTAGCTCCCGGAAGTAGCGTAGGATCTCATTTCTGGCACAGATGAGTGATAAAACAAAAAGATTTATATGCATTTATTTTCTCAGGAAATACATTATTAACCTTTAATGGATTATAGTTTAGTACACTTACTGTTTTTGGGGAGGGTAAAACATACTTTTGGTATTTTTAACAAAGTAAAATCGAGGGCGACCCGGATGTATATCTGGTTTTGCAAATGAGTGCAAATGGTACGGATCGTGCTTCATGTAAAGATCGGATAGTGATACATGAGACTGAGTCATATTTCAGCCATGACTCTAGGGGGCGCCATCACCCTCCAACTACTTCCAATCTTCTTCTTACAAGGCAGTAAGGTCCAGTTGTAAATCACCTAAGTTGTGTCATGAAAAAAAATAAAAAATAAACATTGTAATTTTACGAAATATAAGAATTGCAAACTACTTAAAAACCACCTTATGCAAGAGTAAAAACTTGTTATCCCAAACAATTTTTTTTTAATTGTAGTGTTTCCATTTAACAAAATCATTTTCTTAAATATAATCTTCATAGTTTAATAGTGAAGGGAGATGCAGCTAGCATTTGCAGCAGTGCTATTTTCAAAGGCTAATGTAGAGGAAGCAGTGCTGCTGAAAGATGCACAAACCTTATTGTTAAATATCTTAGTTACTGCATGTCAGACATCACCAAAGCCTGGTAAACTGTCCATGGCTAGTCTTAATCTATTGTTGAGGAACAGATCGAATTCTTCTGAAGTTGTTTGATTAGTTAATTGGTTAAAATGAACAGCTGCTGACCAAACTTCTGCACTGAAACAGATAGCTACTCAAAATGTAGAATAAATTTGTCTAAAACAACCCAGAGAAAGATTGCTTGGTAAAAGCAGACTCAACATTTTAATCCATTAAGTTAAGAGAAACTGTTTGCAATACTGATTATCCCTTAGGCAGCAATAATGAAGACACATAATTAGGAGGCCAAATGTAATCCGAGAAAAGCAGTAAGTGGATCCATGTTTTAGATGTGATTAAAACACTGAAAAAATACGTATTTGGAGGAAAGTCTGCTAGATGGCTGGAACTAAAAAGGCCTGATTAGACCAAGATTCAAATATTCCCATCTGAACCACTAAACCCTCAAAAAATCATTTAAGGAAAATAAAAGCGATTGACTTACGAGTCCAACCTGCAACCAGAGGAAAACTGGCCCAAACTGGTTTTATGTGAGGCCATTAAAGCACTCGTAGGTAATCAGCAGGTCTTTGTAATTAATCCTGCTCCAGTCAGGTAGATTAAGTATGTTTCTGCGAACCAGTAAGGCTTCTAGCTGGAAATTCTGAAAACAGCTTACCGATATCATCAGCTGTGCCATGCCAACCTGTAATAAATTACAGTAATCCAATTCAGGGGGAATAAACGGATATGTGGCCTAATTAAAGTTATTTAAAGATAGGTTTGACCTTTGCTAAAGATCTAAGCTCAGGAGGGTGTCCATTATGGTCGGAAGCATTCTTCTTTCAGCTCCAACTGCAGGCGCCTGCAGAACACAGAACACAACAAGCCTTCTTTTTCCACTAGTTTCTGCTTTTTTGATTGACTGACTGACAATGAACCAGGAGGCTGGAGTATAGCTGCAGAGAAAATTGCACCTTAAACACAGATTTATTAGAAATACTGCACTTTGCAAAAGTACTGAGCAATTCAACAACCTGACATGTTACAACAACAAACATAAATTTATATTTATGGATTTTATATGTTAGAACAACACAAAGTAGTGATTATATGGAGGAATGAAGATGCCTCATGGTTTTGCTTGTATTGAGCCCCCCGGGGGGAAATATCATGTAGTTCTCTGCAGATTAAGCTGCATGTCTTTTCTCATCTCTACCAGCCTTGCACATCTGGAGGCTGACATTTCTCCACAAGTTCTTTATAAAGTAGCTCAGTCAGTTGGAGTGGAAAGAGTCTGGGAGCGTAGATGTTTAAGTCCTTGCCACAGACTATTAAATAGATCGGTCTGGAATTAAAGTAGGCATTTTGAACACATGAATATGCTTTGATCTAAACCTTTCAGGTGAACCTCCGGACCTGATTTTGGGAGTTTATTGCTATCAGATGTGGATAGAATTTTCAAACTTAGATGTGGACCTCTGCAACTCTTTGACAGTGACCATTGGTCCTTTAGGAACGTATTCCTGACTGCTAAGCATTTAAGTTTTACCTTCAGGGACAAAAAAGTTGTATCCATTACAACAAATTAAACTGTTCAGTTCAAACATTTATGAAGACACAAAACTTCTCCATTTACTCTTAACAATGCAAGAAAATAATCTAATTATAAGTGACCCAAACTCAAAACCTTTTTCGTTTTGTTTTTTTATTTTAGGCATTTGTCAGGATCAGGAAAAGCCGCCTATATCAGTGCAAAGACAGAGTAGAAAAATTATTAAATGAGTTTACAATGTAAATATGTGGACATCAGAGCAAAGGGCAAGTTTTTACTGAAAAATGTCTTTAAAATGGCCTTTTTATTTGACCCTTTATAACTAAAACATTTTAGTTGAGCAAACTGACACCTTAGGAGTTCAGCTCTATTGCAACTATAAAGGCCCATTCATACCTCACGTTTGGCCTGCACGTCCGTATTTCTGTCCGTACGTTCTATCCGTTGACTCCTTCATACCTCCGTCCGTTGAGGTGCGCAATAACCCGTATTTCCTCTAGGTGGCATTGCTGGGCGCCAATGATTCGTCATTGATCAAAACATGGCAATGGTCCAAGACCTGATTCTGTTGCATTTGCTCCGTAAGCGAAAGAAAAGTAAAAAACGAGATCGACGGTGGAACGTGAGGCCATTGAATATCAGTCGCCCTTTCCTCGAATCCCGCCATTGTTTAAAGCCCAGAATTCTAACCTTCTTTGTGATTTTGTTGACATTTTGTACTAAAAACTCAATAGCGCCCCCACCGTTTCCGGTAGTATTGCTCCGTATTGATCCGTTTCGTCCGTAAGCGTAAGCTCCCAATTCGATGGTTAGAACGTATGAAACACTCCACACGTATCCGTATCCGTCTTTTACGTGAGGTATGAATGGGCCTTAAGCTTGTAGCGTATTTTCCTGAATTTACTTGCGGTCAGAAGTTCCCGCACTGTTCTGAGAATGTGACGTCAAGCACACTCAATGTAAGGTGAAAAAGGAAAAAATTTGGCAACTACAAACGTGAGCTACAAGAGTCCTGCAGCTCTGTGTTCTGGCCACAAGTGACAGCATCATTAGAAACTCCTTCCTGTCCGTTTAAAATGATTTACATCTAAATGTATGTCGTCCATCAATGATTTGAATATTGCACCAGAGAAAAATCACTTCAGAGTTCAGAAAGTTTAAAGCTTTTGGACAAAAAGTTGTCCTTGGTTCTGTTTTTCCTAATGTTCCTGTAACGCGTCCATGATGGCAACAGGTCAAAGACAACAGAGCGAGGGGGGTTGCCTTAACAACTCTCTGCAGTCAGTTAATGGGTTAGAGACTAATATTTGCAGAAAAGGCCCCTGAGGCCTTCACAGAGCAGCTGTCTTCATACTGAGATTAAGTTAACCTAAAGTAAACCTTATGAACTAATTTGTAAACTTCTGAAGGCAGTTGGTTTAATATAAGGGAGTCAGAGTAAAGTATGGTAGGCACCAATACCAGCTTCCACACATCCAGCAGCAGGTAGTAACTAGTAACATTTATTTGAGTAACTTTTAGGGGAAAATAGGTAGTTTTATTGTACTCAACTCAACTCAACTCAAACTTTATTTATAAAGCACATTTAAAACAACCGGGGTTGACCAAAGTGCTGTACAGGAATCACAGTTAAGGAACATAAGATAAAAGCTAAAGGCTAAAATACACAAACACATAAAAATAGAATAAGATAAATGTTTCAATTAAAATACATTTTAGAATAAAATAAAATTTAAAATAAAATTTTGCCAAATATCCACTTAGACATGATTAAAAGCCAGGGAGAGGAAATGTGATTTTAAAGAGGATTTAAAAACCTCAAAGGAGCCTGCTGATCTAATATGCCAAGGCAAGTTATTCCAGAGTCTCGCTGCCATAAAGGCTCGATCACCTTTAGTTTTAAGTCTGGTTTTAGGCATCGCGAGTAGCAGCTGATTAGAGGATCTCAGTGTTCTGGCCGGGGCATGAATTTGGAGAAGCTCAGTCAAATACTGGGGGGCTACTGAAGACTGAAGATACTCGTTGCTTCCTTCATCCACCTGCAACACAGCCAATCAGCTTTGAACCACACCTACATGAAAGCCAATCGGCATCCAAGTTTCATCTTAAAAGGCCTCTGATACGCACCTGTCTGCTCCTCCACCATCGTAGCTAAAGCTTCATCATGGTGTCATTCCTCCCGGACTCTTACTGCGTTCCCTGTCTCATTTTAACCGGTCCGACAGAAGACGGCCATGTAGAGCCTGGTTCTGCCAGAGGTTTCTTCCCAACGGGGAGTTTTTCCTCTCCACTGTCGCTCCATGCTTGCTCATCATGGACAGGTTCTCTCAACATGTGTTATCCAAACTGGACTTCCATCTTCCAGGTCCCTGAGTGAAGCTCTAGTATCAGCTCACGCAGTCCTCTGGATCTCCCCATAAAGCTCAGCAGACCGTCTCGCTAACCAGCAGTCTATAGACTGACCAACTTCATCTATCAGAATCAGAATCAAAAATACTTTAATAATCCCAGAGGGAAATTACTTTTGTTACACGCTCTAGTTACAGTTTTACATGATATATACACACATCCAACTATATACCTCCACTCCACCACCAGTTTCAGGCCTGGGGGAAACAGCCCTATACTTTGCTCCTGTTCATGCATATCTATCAAAATTTAGCGCTATGTTTCCTGCCGAGGTCTGAGCGCCAAAGACAAAGTAATTGTATCAATACGTTCCTCCTAATTGTTTTTCTCTTCATGTGAGTTTTGCAGATTGAACTAATTTTTACATGAGTACCACTACTCTTACTTTCTGACTACTTTACCGACCCTGAGTAAATTCACTAAATGATGAAAAATACCACAGACATCTATGTTTAAGTGAGACTTCTTATTTTATACACAAACTTTGTTACTTTGAAGTTATTTTTGTTTTGTGAGCCTTCTGTTTCTCCTGTGAGATCAAGTTAATTTACAGCATTCTGGGAAAGAGTTCAAGAATTTCTGTCCTAAATCATCTGGGAAAGTGTGACTGTGTGCCCTGAAGTGCCCCGGTAGGAAGTGAAGGCAGATGGTGCGATGATGCAAGACAGCAACTAATAACAGTTGCAGCTCTCACCGTAAACATATTAACGATCTGGAAAAGTGAAAGCACAACTGTTTAAAAACTGGCTAACAGACTTTGTAGAACTAATAATGATGAAAAGTGAAGCCCTCAGTTCCACAGTGACTCCACAGAATGACCTGGATGGATTAGAAAATATTTACATGAAAGAAATAAACCTCAAGTATATTACTTTGATGATATAAGTTGCACATGCATTTGGTTTTATATGTAATGAATTTGTAAATTCACAGCTAATCCCCATTTTAGAAAATAATAATCATTTGGTTTAAGTTAAGTAAATATAAAATCTAGAATCCCTAATGTTCCTTTATTATGTATGTGTGTATTTGAATGGATTTATAAAACATTTCTTCTTTTTTGTGTTGTTTTTTTTTTGTCTATAGAATACAATTAAAAAGCTAAATAAAAAATTTAATATAAAGCATTCATCATATTATTCCTATAAGTTCCTAAGGGTGTTTTAACGTGTATACATTTCTTATTGTTTGAACTGAGTTCAAAATTTCTTATTAAATGCTTGATTTTGAAAAGTATTTCTATTGCTGAGAGTCGTTATGGTATGTAAATGTTTTTCTTTCATTCCTTAACCCTTTGAAGCCCGATCCAAGAATAAAACAAAACAGAAAATTACTTTTTTTTGGTTTGAAGTCCTTATTTAGCCTTTTAACAAAATATGTTAAAAGAAAAAACAGAAATAAAGTTTTGATATTAATAATTTATTAATATGCGATAAGTCAAGATTATTTTTTGTGTAGTCTTCTACCGGCTGTTATCAGGTATATCTGATTGTGTACAATAGGATTTTGAGCAAAGTTTTTAACATTAAATTATGCAAAAGGTGTCAGACGCAAAACATTTCAGAAACCGTATGTATCAAATATGATACATTTGGCATTACAGAGTTAAAATACCAGAACTCAGTATTTTAGAAGCCTTTTTATATATTTTTTTTTTAATACAACTATTCCTTCAAGACTATTTCTCACTTTAGTCATTTTTTTATATTTTAAACCTTGTTTAATCAGGTAAAAAAAGAACCCATTTATTAAAAGGTCTCTTTTTTTCAAGGTTGAGCACACAAATAAATGTAATAGTAATTTAAATGTTGTAAAGTATCGTTTAAATTAAGCAATAAAAAGGGAAGTTTTTAAAATGTCATTTCCTTAACAGAAAATACAGGTTGAAGTAGAGCTACTTAAATAATAATTTAGTTTTTGGCTGTTCTACCTTCATCTGAAAGCATCCAGGGTTTTTATTATTTTACAAATATGTAACCCAGGTCATAATGCCCGACCACATAATAATTATACTCTACTTTGTGTTGCTTAGTCACGTAAAATTGAAATTAAAATCTGTGGTTGTAAAATAAGAAAAGGAGTTTTGCAGGTCACCGCATGCAGAGTTTTACTGCAAATGATGTTTCAATTTATTCAGCAACACAGGCTTTACCAATTGATATTCAGCTAGTATGGATGCATTAGAGCCTGCAGAATGAGAGAAGCTGTTTGAAGTTCCAGTCCATATATTGGTAAACAGATAAGATTGGTGATGGTGCATACATTGATGATGATTTCTGCAAGCTTTGGTTGCAACACATTCCAACCCGCATGCATATCAGATATACTAATCGTTTAAAAAGCACACGCAGCTTTAACAGACTGTTTGAGTAAAAAGAACAAAACTGCACCATCCACTGTTTCAGAGGAATCAGAAGAAAGACCAAGAAAAGAAAACAAATTTGGAAAACTGGGGAAACAAAAAGGAAAATTTCTGTGAAGAAAACCCAGAAAAGTAAAAGAGACTTTTATATCCGACTTTGCACAGCTGGATACTTTCATCTTTTCCATCTGTTGCGGATCTGAAACCCTTTTTCGCAGGTTTTAATTAAATGCAGTCTTGCTGTTTCATCACTCACTGATATAACTTGTGATTTTTCGTGTCGTTATGCATGAGTTGTCGTACCTTCATGTAGCTCCATGGTGCTTTTTTTTTTTTTCACTGCTGTCTTAAAGCTTTCTGTTTTCAGCTGAAACTAAAATTAATTTCCGTTAAAAGACACAGAGCTTAATGTCACACAGTCGTTGCTGGTTAATGTGCTTTTCATCATGTGTGAAGTCATGAGTGGCAGCAGGTAGGACAGGAGGACACCGAGCGACAGGCTGCAGACTGAATCATCAGTTTGGGAAGCATCGTGATGAGGGGAGTTCACTTTGATCATAGTGCATGGAGTCATGCAGCAGACATGTTTATCTAGAAACTCTGTTCCCAGCATGTCTTTTTTCACTATGCCAGTCAGCTGATCTCAGGTATTTCCAGCCCCCCTTTAATCCAACTGCTTCTTTCAGGATTTGGATTATTTTCACTCCTCCGAAAGACTACAGCTGTCTCCTTTTCCCACTTTTACGCCAGTCTTTTCCTCTTTTATGATGAAGACATGCGTCAGTTTGTTGTAAACCTTCCTTGAAAATCTCCTCTGTGGGTTTAGAGAAGGAACATTTCATCATTAGTCTGGTTCCTACCCTCCAAAGTGGCAAATATCATTTCTGTCATTATGTAAGCACTTTGTTAACATTGCTTTCAGTTATACTTCTAATGAGACGGAAGTATTTCACATTCTGCTGTGTTATATAAAAAAGTCAATTTGAGAAAATGTTAAACTAATCTATAACTGCAACTGTTCCTGCTAACTAATCTAACATTTTAGGAAGGTACCATTTATTTAAAGGTTAATTGTAATTCATTGTTCCGTTTTATTTGTTATGCAGCCAAGAAATAAAAAGCCCAATGAAACTATTATTATCTCAGAACATCTTATTAAGTTACAATTAAACTTTGAATAAAAATTGATCACCGACTGGGTTTCCCTTAAAGACAGGCTCTTACTTTGTGGCTCACAGTTTTGAAAGAAAAAAAATGCATGTCAAGGTTGTGTGCCCTTTTTAAAGCGCTGGTTTACCACATGTGGCCTTAATCCTCTGCAGAGATGGAGGATTTAAAGGTTTCCCCGACCCGGCTGACCCCTCCTGCTGACTCTTTGGCTAAAACTCTTCCCAAACTTGGAAGAGGATATTTCCCACTTGCTACAGACATCTGGGGTCCCATCAGAATACTTTGGAGAGCCAAACAGAGCGTTGACACGCTACTTTGTCATTGCTTCATGCACATCAATCATGCATTAGAGATTATTTGTTGGGATGGGATCATTTTTCAGAATTAGTCTAGCTCTGGACAGATGGTCAATAAGAAACTTGATCTGGAGCTGAAGATGAAATTAAGTCAAATGAAGAATTATAGCAAACAGCTTCAGTCAGAGGTTAACGTCCTCATCGTCTCCATGAGTATCAGTTAGCGTTAGAGTTTTTCATGATGCATTTTACCAGGAAAACCAGTTTAACATCAAGACTGACCAAGAACAGAGCTACAGCTCCAAGATTACGGGTTAAAAACACTCCAATAGATTCAAGTGTTGGCTTAGCTTCTACACTGGAAAAAATCAAAATCTAGATAAGTATTTTTTTTCTTAAAATAAGTGCATTTGCTCTTGGATAGAGGAGGTAAAGGAGCCATTTTGCCAATGGAACAAGAAAATTTACACTTAAAATAATAATAAATAAATAAATAATAAATAATAATATCTTCTTTCAAGTACATATTATCTAATTATCTTATTTTAAATGTAAAAATACTCATTCAATTGGCAAAATATCTCATTTACCTACTCAAATTAAGGTTAAATAGATTTAATTTAAGACATTTTTACTTAATTCTACATCGTTTTTCCAGTGTATCTCTACAGACCCATAAAACTTTAAACCACAGTATTATTTTTACTTGCCATATATTTATTGTTTTCAATAATATGATATATCTAGTATTAGTGAAACATTACTTTACTAAAATGAATGATTTTTTTATTGGGCAGATGGGGGTAGCAATCAGTTACATTCACTAGAACAAACTTTTGAAAAGAGTAAGCTTTTCACACTGCAAAAACAATCTAGAAATAGGTCAATATTTCTTAAATTAAATGTATTTACCCTTAATTTGAGCAGGTAAATAAGATGATCTGCCAATGGAATTAGTATTTTTACTCTTAAAATAAGATAATTAGATAATATGCACTTGAAATAAGACAAATCATTTGTGTTTTCTTATTTTAAGTGTAAATTGTTTTGTTTTATTGGCAAGATGTCTCTTTTACCTCCTCAATTCAAGAAAAATGCACTTATTTTAAGAAAAAATTACTTATCTAGATTTCGATTTTTTTTCAGTGCAGGAGTAGTTTTACTGCAGTTATCATTAAAGAAACAAGTAGTTCAATATTAACGCAATCATTACTTAGATACTGTCATTTTTCTTTCTTTGGCTCATTTTAATTTAATAAAATATTAGGCTGTTCATTAATAACTTTGTTGAATGAGGATGTGACTTGTTTTAATTAAAATTGCACAAAATACACAAACATAAAGTTATATTCAACTGAGACGACTTGCATGAAAACAAGATTTCTTTTTTCCTCTTCTTCTGTTTTTCTGCTCTATTTACATTGCAGTGTCCATATAAACTGTAAAACTCCCTGCATAATTATAATAAAGCAATGTATATCCATGAAACAAGTGGAGCAATATGGTAATTGCCATACTGCTACACTTGTGAAAGTAAAATCTGTTGGGCTCTTTTTGGCATCAAGACAATTATTCTTATTGCCACATTGCCAGACAGGACAAAAAAACATTAGAAAAGGGTTTCTTTCTTTGCATCAATAGTTCATTTTTGTGTATTTTCAAGTTTTGTCTTTGAAATACCTGAATTTTCCAACCATCGTCTCTTTCTTTGAAAACTAATTTTTTAACAAAACAAATCAGATTGTATAATCACTTACTCCATATTTTTGTTGCATTTTAACAATTTTTTTATGGTCAATTCATGTTTCTATACTATCTTTTCATTTGTAAAAAAAATAATAATAATTAATAAAATAATAAATAAAGAAAGAACAAAATTCCTCAAAATGTGCATATTTCCTCAGGTTTACTAAATGTCTCGCTCTAGAATGGATTTCAAGGTGAACTGTTGCAACTGAAAATACCAAGGCCATGTTTTCGGACCCATTACAGCCCTGACTCCACCGCTTGCTGTGATCCCTTAATGATAAATACGTTTTTCTCTGGGTGTGTTTATATCTGAGCCTCTATAATCATGGCTTGGTGTGAATAACAATCCTGAGAAGATGAAAACCCAAAAATGTACTTCAAAAATCCTGCATAAACTATAATAGCTGGATTAAATTTTACTATAGGGGAGTACGGTGAAGGCTTCATGATGATTTGGATCTTTTTATTTGCTCCTAATAAGTCGTACTAATATGAAGCTGAAGAAACGTTTTAAATTTCATATTTGAACTTTTAACTTTGTTGAAATGCTGTGAACACAGTTTGCCACAAAAAGCAGAAATGCTGAGGAATTAAAACAGTTTAATTTGGGAATCTGGTCCAAGGTTTCTTCCCTCTGAGACATTTTCCCTCCTTAGCAGCACGTTGCACGCTGTATAATCTATCTGATCAAATTTCATTATCACATAATGATTTCAAGCCTTGGCAGCAATAGTAGCATAACAAAAAACAGTGTTTCTTTTGGATTTTCAGCTCAAAGAAGCACCGAAACTGAGAAAAAAGAAAAGAAGTGGAGAAGAAGGAGAAGTCAGAAACCCATCAAGTGTAGTTGGAAACAAAACTAAACTCCCACACAGTAACTCAGGCAGAGAAAAAAAAACTCTTTTCACCCATTTCAGAAAGCAGGATAATTAACTGGTTTTGTATTTAGATGCTTCTAGAACCCAAAGGTTACCGACTTCTTTGGAGGGAGATCAGCTTTTGTTTTAAGAGCTGAAAAGAGCAAAAAGACAGAAAAATCCCCTTTTCAGAAACTGAGCCGTGTTCCGAGGAGAAGAATGGCTCTGAAACATTTACTGCACTCCGGGAGACTTTTCCACTTGTAATTTTTCCTTTTGGTCTGCCTACCTGCCACCAGTCTGTCTGATCTACTGCTGCTTGTTCCTGCATTTTCTCACAATGCCATTTGACACCCCCCCGCGGACATTCAGCTGCAGGTTTTTCAAGTTCTCAAAAAGAACATTAAAGTTAAACTCTCCAAAAAAAAAAAAAAAAAAACTAATTGGCCTCCCTTTTCTCCTTTGCCTCTCTTCTCTGTAGTCTCCCACATCTGACAAACATCCTGCATATTTTATCTGCTGCTCAGGCTCAGTAAGTTTAAATAAAAGATAATTTCACTGAGTTTAAACTGCATAACTCTGCTTTAGCTCTCACTATGACAAACATTTGAAAATGGGATGTTGAATCTAATCACCAGGTACACTGTGGAATTACTCTTTGCTCTTGCTGTGTATTTTAAAATGCATTTCTCTCTCTCTCTCTCTCTCTCTCTCTATCTATATATATGAATAAAACAGCTTTATTTCAGTTTTAATCATCTATTTAAGAGAGCATGCATTACAATGTGCATCTCAGTGCAGATAAAGGCAGCGTGATATCACAGGATTTGAGACGGTAACAAGGAGCCGGGTGCTAATTAAGTGTTAATGATTCAACCTCAGCGTGAATACCTTTAAAATAGCAGCAGTTTTAGGAGCGTGCGGCTCTGGGTTGTATATGCGTCTTATCCCACTGGAAAAGCATCAGTAAGGTCTGAGGAGAAGCAACTGTTGCTCAATTTCAGCTCAGGAAGGTAATGAGGTTATTTCACAGAGACGTTATTCCTGCTAAATGTTGCACAAAAAACAATTAATGTAGCAAAGACATTTTACGTATTATGCTTTGTTATAGCATGCTTATTTTATTATTCTTTTTATTCTGTGGGCATCCATCGTGGATAGCAAAGGGATTTCATTGTGCAGAGAACCTGTTTTATTACTGCGTATATGAAAATAAAAGCTTTTGAAAGGTTTTGAATAAATAATTATTTCAAGTTTATGATTTTAAAGTACATTATATCCACCTGGTAAGCAAAACCAGCGTGCACACTGCAAAAACCATCTAAAAATGAGAAAGAAATGTCTTAAATTAAGTGTATTTACCATTAATTTGAGTAAGTAAATAAGATAATTTGCCAATGGAATGAGTATTTTTAGTCTTAAAATAAGATAATTAGATAATTTTCACTTGAAATAAGACAATGCAATTGTGTTTTCTTATTTTAAGTGTAAATGGTCTTGTTCCATTGGCAAAGTGTCTCACTTAAATCCTTAATTCAAGAAAAAATGCACTTATTTTAAGAAAAAATGACTCATTTAGATTTAATTTTTTTGCAGTGCAATCTTCACAGAAGTGGGTAAACATGGAAAATTATGTCAGTTTGCAAATTTGTTCTTCATTTTACATGCAAAAAAAAACCCTTGGCTTACCTGAAATAAACAATAAGAGAAATTAGGGTAAGTTCATTGGTACAGCTTCCAAAAATATGACAAGATTATATTAGTAGTAATAAAGGACATTTGTACCAAATAAAAGGACTGGATAAGATTTTCACTTTAGAGATGTAGGTAAAGCATTTTAGTTGCATTCAAAGATGAGGAGAATAAAGAGAAAATACCATTTTCTATTGATTGTGCAAAACTGCTTCTAAATAAACCACAAGGCCGATGGCAAATAGTCCTTTGGACTGATAAGAAAAAAGCTGAGATGTTTAGGTCTAACATATTGTATCATGGGTATAAGAAAAAAAACACTAACTATTAAACATGGTGGTGAAGGGTTGATGATTCAGACACTTTATTCAGCCAACCGACCTTAACACTTGTGTAAACCAAAGTATTGAGAGGGTAACATAAAAGCGGAATACTGAATCAAAAGCGGTCGTCAGCAGGATAGGGACTCCAAACACTGCAAAAACAATCTAGAAATAAGTAAAAATTCCTTAAATCAAATGTATTTTACCTTAATCTTAGCAGGTAAATGGGATGATTTGCCAATGGAATGAGTATTTTTACTCTTAAAATAAGATAATTAGATAAAAATGCACTTGAAATAAGACAATGCAGTTGCTTTTTCTTATTTTAAATGTAAATTGTCTTGTTCCATTGGCAAAGTATCTCACTTACCTCCTCAATTCAAGAACAAATGTACTTATTTTAGGAACAAATTACTTATTGAGATTTAAATTTTTTGCAGTGTAATGGACCAAAGAATGGATGAAAAAAAAAGAATGGTTCAATCAAAGTACGGAAATCAGCTGATCATCCAGTCAAAAGTCCTTCATGGGACATTTAGGACTTTCCACATCAATGCCTTTTTTTTTTACCATGTCTCTCGTACACTGTTTACATTCTGATCACTGATGCACTTTATAAATGGAAATGTTTCCTTCACTGCTAAGCTGCTCATTTACTGTTGAAAAGCTGTATGCATCGAAATTTCGTTCAGTATATATTCTGTGTGTATACGAAACACTTTGTGTATACAAAATGACAATAAAGTTTGTCTAAGTCTAAAGCTTATACAGTTAATGCAGATAAGCCCCCCCTAACGCCCCCCCACCCCCTCTTCAGCAGACACTCCTGTGCACCTCCCCAAAATTGTATGTGACAGCAGAGAGAGTCGCGGATAGCGTCGCAGGAAAGAGAGAAAGGAGGCCTCTGACTGGTCAAATCTACATCTGCTCTACATTCTACGTATTTCCTGTTTGGTTCCTTACCGGCTTGTTTTGTTTGTATGACCGCCATTGTGAAAAACGACTCGTGAAGATGGACCAGCTAGAAGCTCGCCAGACGCTAGTTTGCAGAGAAACATGCCACCCACCACGCCCACAATCCTAGCTAGTTTCTGATTGTCCTTCTTGTGTTGTGGCATGGAATAATGTAGCACAGATCACCCTTTAAAATTGAGCATATATCAAAAATATCGACATCATACCTGCGGCAACCTAACTGCGACACACTGCTGCGGGAGAATACAAAGTCCTTAAGTAATTTACATTGCTGTGGAGAAACAAACTGCAAATATTAGGCCACAGAAAAATACAATTCCTTACTGCAAGAGGTTGTTAAAAAAATAGAAATGTTTGGTAAAATTTACTTTGTTACAGTTTTAAAGTAACTTTTTTAAGGATTTGTACTTTGATGAGTATTTTTTTTAATCTAAACTTTTACTTAACTCCTGTTTAGTTACATTGCACACATTGGACTTTTACTTTTTTTGTTTATCCTGATCCACATTGGTTATTGGTCTATAGCAATAATGCACCACATTATGGTTTGTCAAGTTTTTGCCTTTAAAAACAGAGATTTTGAAAGAGTTAACCATACTCTATACTTCATTCTCAGCATTGTCCTAAAAGCTGATAAACAACTTAGAGCTAAATCGTTCCTCATTATTGGTGTTAAAATGAAGGGAAAATGTATCTGTTTTGCTTGTAAGTTATTTTGACAAAATACAATATACTGTAGTTTTTTCTTTTTTAGGTTTAGTAGGAGTGGACACATTTCACTGCATTCTAACATTAGTTACTTTCATTATTCGTCATTCTGCGTTCCATTTAGTCATTCTACCCGAATAAGTCTGTGTTGTTTTGAGTTCTTATAAATGGTACCATTTGAATATCATGCTCTCTTAGGGATTAAGCAGTTTTTAACACATTAAGCCACCATTTCTTTTCCTATAAAGTAAAAGGACCAACCAAAAATTGTTTGTTTTGCCACTATATTGAAGAAAATACTTAATACTTATTATTTTATTTTTCCCAATTGTTGTGAACAATTTTCTTACTTTTTACTAAGTACTTACTAAGTTTTTACTAAGTACTTACTAAGTACTTTTAATATCACTAATAGAAGTCACATTTGCTTCTACCAAATTATATTTCTGTTAAGGTATTTTTACTTTTACTAATTTGTTTTTAAGTACTTTAAAAAACAAAAAGAATCAATTAAAGGACATTTGATCATAAGATTGGCTTACCTATCAGCCAATCACAGCAGCTACATTTTTAATATGTTAAACAGACAGTTATAATCCTGCTTTGTTTTCAACCCAAAGATATTCAGATCTTGAACTTATATGAGAAGAAACATAACATAGCAAATATTTTTAATCACATCATGTAGTTAAGAATCGCCACATTTAATATGATTAAGCAACAAGAAAGAAGTGTTTTTGTTGTGCACCTTAACTATTGCAGTATTAACCGCTTGATGTAACATTCACCTGCTTTGTATTTTAATCTTTTACTGAAAAATGTCAAATGTATAGTGAAACTAGAAAGCTTTGTTCCACAGCCTTTTTTTTTATTTGTTTTTACTTAAACAATGAGTCTATATTTCGTTAAATTGATGTGTTAGAAGGAAAGAGCAGGGTGACCTTTTTTAACTCCACCAAAACCCCAAATTTGAAATAGTTTTAGTCTGTTAGCACAAAGACGGTCAGAGGGGCTTTTATCTCTCTGACTCCATTAGAACAGGAGTTCATGGATCCAAAAGGCTTCAGACCTTTTTAAAAGATAAAAAAGATGAATGCTTCACTTTGATCCAGAGAATAATTACAGAACGTATCGTTTTTCATTAACGAATGTAACAGAAAGAGGGCAGCGGTCCGTCCTAATGGATCAAGTTAATGGCTCTTTGTCACCTTCAGTGTGTGAAGTTCTAAAAGGAATTAGTTTCCTTCTCTTGGAGTGGATTTAGATGTTGGGAAGACGAGGCCGAAGCCTAAAAAAAAGAGAATGCTTCTGGTTTGGATGTTTGGACCCCTTAAATCATCTCCTATCTTGAAATCACTGACTTTTTCTCTGAGCTTCAGTTTCAAAATCATCAAAGAAAATTTTTAAAGAATGATCTGCATGCATATTTTATTCAAACATTGCAGGTGATGATGGCTTTGGAAATCCATCCATCACTCAGTGCAGAGATAGAAGAGATGATCATGTTTAGCTTATTATTTAGTTGCTGTAGTTTAACAGGTGAGTGATAAGGAGATGTTTGCATCATATGTTTAGAGCTAGAAACCTTCCTCTGCAGTTATTTTCCAGGTTTGACCTGTTCCTGCAGTGAAGAGCCAGAATATGTCCACAGAGATGAAAGAAAGTTTCTTCCAACTATCAAAGCAGCTCAGATGATGACCTTTTCTTTCCTGGCTAATATAGAAGTTTTTTTTTTTATCCGTTGATGCCATATATATAGAGAGAAAGAAAAATCAATAAAATCACAGAATCTATCTGGAAAAATAAATTCCTCAGTGTTAAAAAAATAAATCACAAAAACAGTTTTTACTCTGTGCTTTTTGCTGCCCGTCAGTGTCTGAGCTCAGCTGAGGGTTCAGTTTATTACTGATGTTACATTCACTGTTACAAATAAAGATTTAGATGGATTTTTTTTTTTTTTTTTTACAGAAATATTAATTTCTTTTTATTTAATTTATGTGACAGAAAAAAAAAGTTCCTGTCAGGTTGTCAGAAGACTAGTAATAATTGTGTTGCACCCAGCAGCTGCTATTTTTACTCGGCTGTCAGAATGTGATCTGTTCATACTAACTGGACTGCTGAGGCCTCTGGGTAGAAAACGGGGGAGCAAAAAGAAAGAAAGAAACACCAGCAAACTCATCCAATAAAAACAAAAACTGATGTTATAAAAAAAAGGAATTTGTTTGAATTTATCACTTCAAATGAGTTCTCCAACACTTCAAGCTTTCAGAGTTTGGGTTAATAATTAGGTAAATGAAGTGAAGAAGACAGACAGTTGTATCTATTATCTGTTTTTGAAGGAGGGTTGAGGATGATTTTAGCGCTGATGGCTGGCTTGATTGTTCACTTTATTCACCTGTCCAGCTCTGCCAAGTTTTCATCCATTGCTCATCTGATTCACCTGCTTCTGCTTCTATTTAGACTCCTTGGTTGCAGCCATCAGTGCCAGATTATTCTTGAACCTTTGGTGTTGAGAGTTCTGTAGCGTTTCTATAGTGTTCTGATTGTCTCGTTCTGATCCGTTTCTATATTTGGACCTTTGAGCCTGCCTGCCCCTGTCCGATCTGCAGAGATGGGAAGTAACAAAGTAAAAATAGTTACTGTACTCAAGTAGATTCTTCTGATATTTTTACTTTACTACTTATTTTTATGGTGACTTTTTACTTCTACTCCTTAAATTTTTACACAAATATCTGTACTTTCTACTATTTACATTTTAAAAAATTGGCTCGTTACTTTAGTTTTGAATCATTTCAATGGAGTTACCGTTATTATTTTTCACGTCATCAATACCAAATTCAATCTAATTGGATGGGAATCTACGTTGCATTTGACGCACCACTACAAGATGAATCGACAGATTCGGCGGTATTCATTCGCGGCAATTCATTGCAGCTTGGTGGCGGTGGCGTTAGCATAGTAGCATGGACGACGAGATGATTGAAAATGAACACAACGGAGATCTAGTCCTATTGGCAGACATCCATTTAAAATGTAGGCAACGGCATGAAAAAAGTGGTTTCTACTTTTACTTTTATACTTTAAGTACATTTACAAGCCTGTACTTTGTTACTTTTACTTGAGTAAAGAAGTTTAATCAGTACTTCCACTTTTACCAGAGTATTTTTTAACACTAGTATCTGTACTTTTACTCAAGTACGGAAAGTGAGTACTTTTGCCATCTCTGCTGATCTGTTTGTCTGGCCTGTCTTTGGACTCCTGTTGGATTCTTCTGTGGGCTGAACCTGGATCTGCCTCTTGACTTTGCCCTGTGGATTATTCTGCCTTCTTTGTTTCAGCTCAGATCTGATCTCCTGTCAGTTCTGCAGCCTTCTAGGCTTCTGCATCTGGAACTCTCTGGCACATCCGCTGTGTCTTGTCAGCTGACCGGCAGGATTCAACCTCATTTTCTGAGCACAGAGTTAAATTTCAAACCAGGTTAGTGACTCACGCATTCATAATCATCCTTCGTCAGATTATCATAGTCACTAATGTGTGTTTCTCTCCGATAGACGTTCCTGCCTCAGACACCCTTGCTGCTGCAAATCTGTTCCATCATTGTTTTAAAAAACACTTTTAAAGTATTCCACTGTCGGTCTTGCCTGAATTTTGGGTACTACTTTCTGAGCCTTTACAGAATTTTTGAGAATATTATGGCCAAGAGTTGCTGGTAAATTAATTATTGATAGGTTCACCTCTGAAACGCAACACAGCCTCCATTGCTGCCTTTGTCAGATGTCACTGGGTATTTTGTGATTCCGGCAAAATATCTAAGAAATGAAAGTGTTATGTGCTGCCATGAAGTGTTTTTAAACACTTAAAGCCTTTCACCATCAGTTGCTACTCCCTCCCCATTCACTTCTCGCTCCATTTGTGTGGCGGATGGTCGGTCATATTGAGTCGCATCTGAAACCAATTAAGTACGAGTGGCTTATAAGGCCCTCAAGAGCGAGTGAGGAACTGTTTCCCACTCATGCAGCACGTACTGCACCAAACTGTGGTCGGCATGGAGGAAAAGATGTATAAATGCAAGTACTGCATGCTCTGCACACGTTCCCTGAGTAGAGAAGAACATTATCAACAAACCGCAGGCTATAAAAATCATTTTCTTAAAGGAACAATTTTTCATAAGTGAACATTCTCAATATGTGAGCCTAATTAAATACTTATTTTGTCAGTTAAAGTAGCCCTGATATTAACATTTATTATTTCAGGTTACAAAGGTTAAACTCAACAGCATATATTAAGTTATTGTTGATGCAGCAGCATTAACACACTTGTTAACCGTTTTGCGTCTTTAGACATACTTAAACATATGTCTTCCGGCAGCCGATGCATTATAGGGATACTTAGAGCTTAGACTGCTACAACGGTGAAAACAGCAAAGGCCATTTTAAAAGTGGAGGGTGTAGTTTTACCCTACAGCGCCATCAAGAGGACTCGGTTCAGAAGCACGGATGCTTCACAGCTTGAGTAGTGGATGGGGGAGGAAGTAGCCACCTATTAGGAAAAGCCCTTAATCCCTCTGAGCATCTGCTTGATGTCTTCTGAAGGTTTGGTCCCATGTTATTTGATGATAATCTCCCCCTACTGGCCTGGAGCACTTCAGTAATGCGGAGCTAGTTTGCAGCTTTTCTTAACTTGCTCCTGTCTTTGTTACTTGCATCATTTTTCCTTTTGTTTCTTTTATAGATTGGCATCCTCATTGTCTTTGCAAAGACATGTATGTATTTGCAACATGTTTGCACCTCTCAGGCATCACTGATTTCAGTACAGCATTGCAATGCACATGTTGCAGAGAAGGTCAATGAGCCAAGTTTTTGCCTCTTCTGACCAACAGAATATACTTAGAATTCAGAGTCCTCCATCTTTCACTGAAAAAAGCAGGTAGAGAACCTTAAAGGGTTGATTTGGTTTTCTCATTGTATTGTGAGAAGGAAGAGCAATGCTTACTGTTACAACTTAAAAAGCCGAATTGATGTAATTTAACCTATATAAAGAACGTTTGAAATAGTTATTGTCAAACCTACTGCTATACCACCTGTAATGCTGAGGACCTTTTAAGGAATAGTCTTTTTCTTCCATTTCTCATGGTAACGGTCTGTAATGCCATCTCTCCTGTTCCTCCGCAGGGAGGCGGTCTGGGTCAGAGAGGAAGTGAACTCCCCTCGATTCTGGGTTTGATCTGGGATCGTCTCCCAGTGGGATATGACCAGAGGACGGAAAAAAGAAGCATCCAGAAGGGATCTGACAGCTAAGCAACTTAGGTTGACTTTTTTGATGCTAAGAAGCAGGAAATCTGCTCAGAATACCTGCTTGAGGGTAAAGCTCATCATTTAATTTCAAAATATGTGTATGTTCACGCTTTGAAAACCAGACTTTTTATTGACGTGTATTTTTATTTAATTAGAGAATGCAGAATTCAACAAAAAGTAAACTTATTTTAATTAAGGGTTTGTTTCATAAAAAAAATTTAAAAAATCCTTATTGGCCTGGTTGGATCCTTAGCGGTAAGGGTTGCAATTAACCCTTTCGTCTAACGTCCTACGAGTTTTCTTTTACGGCACTGTAGAGCACAGTTTGTTCAAACCATTTTGCTGAAATGTTGTAATTCAGTCATAGTTAAGAATTTTCCAAATTAAACAGCGTTTTTCAAGTCATACCACAGCAGCTCAATAGGGTTCAGGTCAGTACTTTGACTAGGCCCCTCCAAAGTCTTTATTTAGTTCTTCTTTTGCCATTCAGAGGTAGTGTTTTTGACAATTGTCCTGTTTCATAACCCAGGATGGGTGCAGTTTTAGGTTAACAACAATTGGCCAGAGGTTCTCCCTCCCTGTGGTAGAACTCATGGTTCCATTTATCCCAGTAAGGTTTTCAGGTCCTCAAGCAATATTTTTCCCCAACATCTTTGTGATGGTTGGGGCAAGAACTCTGACTTTTACTGTGGCTGTGACACCTGTAGGTCTTTAGATATCGTTGTGTGGTGTTTATCACCTCTCTGATGAGTGGATGCTGCCCCCTTGGGGTACTTTTGGCCTACAAGTCACTAAAGAGAAGATTCATGGTTTCTCCATTTGTGGATAATGTCTCTCTCTCTGGTTTACTGGAGCCTCAAAGCTCTAGAAATGGCTTTGTGGCCCTTTTCAAACTAATAGAACTGACTCTTTTTCATTTGTTCCTTAAATGTTTGGGATCTTGTCACATTGTCTAGCTTTGAAGGATCTTATGATCTACTTCATGTTGTCAGGCAGGTCTAACCACTGATCTCTATTTATTCACTGGATTGCTAATAGCCCGTGGGTAGTACAGGGTTGAAATGAAGCCACCAGCCGTCATCAGTGTTGTGCCTGAACGCGTTCATTGAACGTAAGTTCATGAACTCGTTCATATTTTGGGCGAACGTGAACTGAACGTACTGCATTATTGCCTGATGAACGTTATTGTGAACTCGTTCATTCTGGTGTCTTTGAACGGCACGCTCTCTCAGTTCAACTCCGTTCAATAGGTTGCCAGATTTCTATAGAGCCCTCCAGGCGAAACCCCGGCTAAATCACACCGTAAACAGGCCTTAATATGTAGCGGGGAAAACACCCAATCTGGCAACACCAGCTACCAGCGTCGTAGCCTACAGCCGCGTGCGTCATCAAAACAAAATGCAGCGTGGAAGCCACAGCAGCATGGAGGAGACCGTGGAGGCGACAAAGCAGCAGTGTGATTACTTAAAACAGTTTTATGACCAGGTGGTCGGTGAGGATGATGTCAACAATCTTACATTTCTCTGCAAACTTTGCCCGCCGGCTTTCAGTAAAAAAATCCGCACTTCAGTAACCTTAAATTCCTACCTCAGCCTGGTCCCTCAGTTTGTGTTAGTAAAATGTTCTTGAGGGTTTTACTATTCATGTAACTTGTTTGTTAAACCTGCCTGGTATAATTTTCCAGGATTCCTTTTTAGTATGTACTGAAATGGAATTTCAAATTGAAAAAAATATTAAAATTAAAAAAACATTTGCACCTTAAAGACTACTTTCCTATTTTTCTTTTAATAATTCCTCATAAAAAAGACCATTCAAGCAGCACATTTTTCCTGATGTTTTTGAGAATATACTGTAGGGGTGAAAGCTGCAGCTGCTTCTAGTGTGAAGTGAATGGACAGCAACAAAGTGTTAAAGCAACAATGGGGAAATGCTGTCCCCTCAATGCTAATGTAAACCCTGGTTGGATAAGGATTCAAAACTGGATATGAAGATGAAATCTGACGCACAGTTTCAGTGTTACAACTGATAAAATAATTGCCGTCTGTGGTTCTAAAGTAGGCTATGGTGTAATCGAGCAATATATGAAAAAAAAATCATCACTTTGACACACATTTGGTGTTTCAAAGCATAGATTACTTAACTAATAATACAAAAAATAGGCACATCACATTACATAGTCATTATGAAGTCAGTGAAGTCTATAAATCATGTATATTATTCAAATATACAAACATAATATACAAATCCATCACAACAAAATGAATGTGTTAATGAAGAATAATAATACTGATGTGCCAAAAGTGCTTGTGTACATGTATTGATGACATTGTTATGGTAATTAAATATAAATGGTTTCAAGATTTTACATCAAGACTGAATTACAAGTACATGTCTGTTAATGCCAGTTTTTTTCCTGTTTGCAAATTATGCATCAATGATGGAATACGCTTTTATGCTGTGTCTGTGCATTAGCATTTAAAAATGTTTGAGGTGCTTTTTTTCACCCATCAATAGAACATGCCATATGTTTCACATGACTTTTTCAAATGAGAAATACAACAAACACTACAAAATGACAGCGTCATCCACTTAATATATACTACATTGACATTTCACAGCGAATTACTTTCTATTCACTCTACTTTCTATTTTCTAATGTTAGACACAATGTCAATGGCTAACTCAGTCAATATCTACGAGATAGCCAGACTAATGCTGTACTACATACTATACGATGAGATACATCGGCATTGGTTAGTACATCCACTGACTGTGAAATTACCTGAGGAACATCTTCCCACAGCAGCAAACTGCTTGTTTTTGCAGACGTAGGCATTTTTTACTGCACATCTCTGTGGGAGTGGGGAGTACCAATATGGCAGCCGGTGGGTTAACTTTTTTAGGGCTATCAGCAATCTAGTGAATAAATAGAGATCAGTGAGTCTAACTGAAGTGATTTCCAGATGCAGAACAGGTGTGAACAGGTGTGAGAAACCGGTTACGTTTTAACCTGGGGGACAACATTTATTTCATAATGGGCCACAGAAGTTTGGTTATTTTTCCCCTTGACTATGAGAACCTTATATTTAAAACTTTATTTATTGTTAAAGTTTTTGTCTTTGACAAATATTCAAAACTGTTGATGTTCTTTAACCTTCAAGTTAGAAAAAAAAAATCATAAAGGGTACAAACACAGTAGATTCTCATCTCATGTTAGGTTTTATGGAGTTAGTTTTTGTGGATTTTCATTTCTATTTCAATTGAACATCAAATTAGTCCAGAAATGAACTGAATGTAATTTGTTTTTATATGATCTATTATTCTAATGTTCTAAGTAATGCCACCAGTACCTTAGATTGAACCTTTTCTCATGAGTCACATGTACCTGGGAACTTGTTTTTTGGTCATTATCTTTTGACCAAAGGTTAGAAACATGGATGGATCTATAAATTGTGAGGCTATCTAATGATCCATCTGCCTCTCCTTTCTCTCCTCACTCATGGATTGAATAACAAGATGGCTGACCGTTTCCACCAGAAGAGGAGGCCCACCTTTTTCCGACTGAAAACCTTTGCCTCAGACTTGGAGAAAAATCTCAATCCATCTCTTTCCACATCAGCCAGGAGTCAGAAAAGTTAACATATAAAACGAAAAACCTCATCTGCAGAGATAAGACCCTGAAGTTCCCCAAAGTGACACATTGCTCATCAAGAATAAGAAGGGGATAAATTGGGCAGAGAAGATGGGGAAAGTAAAGTAAACAACCAAAGAAAATTTCACAAGGAAGTTCAAAGGAAGTTAAAGATTCTTTTTTTTGAAGTACATTCCCCCCCCCCCCCCCCCCCCCCCCCCCCCGAGAGTTAAAAACATCCCACAGAAAACTGATAAAAAAAACAAGGATACTGGCCGGCATCTCTCCTTGTTTTTATTAGAAAGCTGTTGAACAACAGGAGCCGATAACATTAAGACCAAATCATAACGAGAGGAAATAAAGTAAGAGGAAAACTGCACAGCTTTCAACATTGGTCTTTTATGGAGCACTAACCGCTAATGCTGTGGGTGGGTTTGTAGTTAGAGCCTTGAAAGAGACCTGAAAGAAGGGTAAAGTGCATCATGACTTTTCAGACAAATATCCGATATGTATCTGACAGTTACACATATGGAATGGGCATGACTTAATTTTTTTGGGGAATAAAAAGAAAAAAAAATTGTGATGTGGGTCGCATTTTCCTGCAGTGGGAATGTATCCAAAGATGCGTAAAAATAATTAGTAAACAGCCCAAAAAAATTTCAAGTTCAAGTTCAAAAATGCTTTCTGCGCCCCTGTATTAATGCATTCTTTGGACACGTGTCCTTGGATCAGTTCTTTGTGGATTAGAGGGTTGAAGCAGTCTGCTGTTAGGTCACCATCACTGGGATGCTGCTTTAAATAGGAGCAATAAACACGGCAGCTTTAGTGTAGATTTATCTGATTTAATCAGAGAGAGATGCAGCTCTTTCATAAAAGGTAAAAAGCCGATTCAGATTCATTAACTATGCTCCCCACGGCCATCTGACTGTTCAGATCACGCTTGGATGAATCGACTTTCTGTTTCAAATCAGATTGTGGTGCGTCATGGGAGTTGGATCTTACCAACCTGTAGGGAAAGGAGGGAACTAAAGCTGAGAAATATTGGAACGTGTATTTTCATTTAGCAGATTTTATAACGTAAACTAAGAATTAAAATTAGACAGCTGAGGTCAGGGTTTTTCCAAAACAAAAATTGGGTGAAGAATAAACATGAGTTTTTTTTTTTCCCAACTTTTGGAAAGGCGCTTGTCTAGATTTGTCTAGGGACTAAAAACCCTAGACCCTGTATCAAGCTCTTGCTTTGAACCAGACAGGTTTTAGGATCTTAAGTTTTCATGTTTATTGTTTGCTGAGGACCTAAATTATGGCGGGATAAAGGAACAGAAATTGTTCATTGAAGTTTAAAGTCATATTTAAATTTCAAATCATTCTGGCTTAAACATGTATATAAATGTATTATTTATCAGACCATATTGTCCCGAAATGTAGAAAATTTCTATTTAAAATAGAAAAATTTAAAATCTGTGTTGTTGTTTTTTTGCTATCTCATGCAGGCCAGTTAGTTATACATCAGCTTATACACCTAAATTCGGCCAATCATATTTTAACGGTCATCTGTCAATCAATTTGTTTTTGGTCATAGCATCTTGATTCATATGTCGCAGCTAATTTATGCAGCTGTTGAAATAAGAATAATTTCCTTTCCCATTGAGTTCCATCACAGTGTTCAGGGGGATGGACGTCTGTGTCTTCGGCAGGCGTAGAGCTAACAGAACTGGCAGCGTTGCGAGGCAAGGACTCAAACATGTACGGCTGGAAGCCTTCTACACCAAACCAAGCTTCTGCCGCGCCGGCGTCCTCTTCCACAACATCTTCATCCCGCTTTCCTCCTCTAAATAAAAAATGGATGACGGAGGAGACTCATCCACGACCTCCGACACTAAACTCTCCTCCTCGTGCATGTTTCCTCTGTCCATAGCGTTCCTTGACAGTGTCGTTGCTAAGTCACCAATTTATTGCTACTTGGTTCCAATGGAATTTCCCATTGGGAACCTACTAGCACTAAGTTGCTAACTGGTTAGCAAGATGCTTCCGAGAAACCGGCAACAACCAAAAAGCTTGCAAACCTTGGTAAATGACCAACTACATTCACTTTATTGATTCGTGCAAAGTCGGGCACCACTCGGGAGAATTAGGAAATGCAACGGTTGGAACGGCCGTTTCCCTACAACTTTAATGATAAAGAAAAATTAAAAACCTTCAGGGCAATACGAAACGATACAGGAAACAACAGTAGAAATAAAAACTAGCTATGAAGACCAGGGAGCTTAAATACAATGCAGACGCGTTTCTTAGAGGGAAACCCGGTGAGAATGGAAACATTGGCAAAAGGCTGAGGAACCAGGGAGATTAGAAAATAACTACAAAACACAAGGAATAACTTGAGGAACAATCCAAACCAGTTAATCAGAGCTGAATGCAAAACACGCATAATTCCTAACAAACGACTTTAAAATAAAGATTAAATACTAAAGTAATCACAAAAACTGTAAAATCATGACAAAAAATATCTCTTCTTCAAATCCCTAAAGCATGTGGAAAAAAACTGCTACAACACAAGGATAAAGATCTGGTCCATTGCTCCATGACCGGATAAAGCCTCTCTGCTCGCCTTAGTTTCAGTATTTGGAAGTCAATAAGCAGTGAGGGGTGAATGTGGGACGCTGACTGCTCAATCAAACTGAAAGAGCTCAATTTAAAAACCAGTCTACCAATAAACTGATCTGTTCAGGATGTTTCACACGACTGGCCCAAAGAGAAACTTCCTCTCTGTCAGACATCATTCCGTCTGTCGCTCTCATCAAAACTTTCCTCAACAAGAAAATCCTTTCATGTTCTTATAGTCCTGATGAGTCTGACAGCTGATGTTGTCAGTATTATTAAGTTTTCAAGCTGTCACTTCTGCAAAAAAAGAAGAAAGAATACAGAAAGCATTTACTGTTGAACTTCCAGTGGAGAGTCGGTCAAGCAGAGGGAGAACTCTTCTTTTTTTTTGCTGCTCTGACTCCATGGTGGGAACAACTGATTGTTTGCTTTACCTCCTGCGGTCAGAAGCCTGGAGAAGATTGCTCTCCAACTGTGGTGAGCACTGCACGGTGACTGATGGCTCGGTGTGTCTGTGTGCGCCTACTTGTGCCCCTTCTGTTTGCGTGAAGTTTATTCTCATCAAATGTGGGAGTTTGAGCTCAGCTCCTGAAGTTGACACAAAGGACGTGTTCATAAAGCGTGCCAATGCAACCGTGGAAGCGCCGTGAGCGTCTAATTTGTGCCGGTGCGAGTAGCTGAGCTTGTGCAGGTGTGTGGGTGAGAAACAAAACTCTTCTAAAGGCAAAGTGGGCGAGAAGGTGATAGGAAAAAGACTTCGAATATACCAAGCGACAAGAAAAAATAAATAAATAACAGCAATGGACTTTGTAGTCGATGGGTCTGAAATTGAATTTGTGCCTCAGCCCTGTTCACCTGGCATGTCGCAGCGGGTCACATCATTCCAGCTCTACCTGCAGCAAATTCAGCCTCACCCCGCTCACTTTGCTGACCCCGTAATGGCTAAAACGAAGCCATTAAAGTGTCTCGTCCAATTACAGAGCCACTTTATCTGACACACGCAGTCATATTCTGCAGCAGGCAGTTCGTCTCTGATCTGTTAATTCATAGTGAGTCGCCCTCACCAGGAGCTATCATAAAACTTTAATGTCTCTCAAAGCCTCGCCTCGGTCTAACCATCATGTAAAACGAAGAGAAATCCACAGAGTGACCCCAGGCTTCCCCATTAGCCCTTCACCGCCAGAGACTGCACAGCAGCGCTGCTCATTCTTCTCTATTTTTATCACATCTTCCTAGTCTCCTACTTGTTTGTTTTAGATTCTGCTGGCGCTGTGGTCCCTTGGCTCAGTTTGAGTCGCTTTAATTCAGCTCAACTTCAGAGAGTATAGAGAAGTTAGTCATAGAAGTTAGTAATAGTAATTTTCTAATCAGAGAAACAGAAATCCATCCATGAAAAGCCTGCATTACAATCTTTTATCATTTTTGCTACAGTCTTAACATCTATTGATGTTTTTCAGTTTGTTGCATTAGAACAAGACAAAATAGTGCATCAGGGCTCAATGTTAACCATTGTCCGGAGAGTACAAATTTCATTGCATTTGCCCGCCGGGCAAGTGCAACGATAAAAAAAAAAAAACATTATTTATCATCAAAATTACTTTTAAATCACCGACATTCGCTTAAAAAAGGACCCAGAAGCGTTGCCGCCGCCATTTTTGTTGTTTTGTACACATTCTCGCGTGATTTGAAAAAGCCGTGAGATTTTCCGCCAGATGGCGTGATTTTTGTCCGGGAATTGGCGCGAATCAGTGTTGCTAACTCAGCGACTTTGTCGCTATATTTAGCGACTTTTCAGACCCCTCCAGCGACTCTTTTTCAAAACAGCAACTAGCGACAAACCTAGCGACTTTTCTGGTGTCTGCCGTGGGGAGCCTCACCCGGCCCAACCCCGTTCTCCCGCTTCCGCAGGAGTCCCTCTCAGCGCTGCAGTCTGAGCCACAGCATGTTTACCCTCAGCATCAAGACTGCAAATGAGCCGCGCACATGCGCTGGGATTGACGGCGCAGGTTGATCATGCTGGACTCAGCTCCCTCAGTTGCTGAACCTGCCATAGGGAAGCTTGACCAACATGACGATGACCCGTCCTTTCTGTGAGCAGGCAAGCACAGCCTGTGTGTGTGGAGGGAAATCGTATTAGTTTAAAAAAATACCAATAATTACCATTATTTGCTCACATTGTCATTGATTCTTTGTAGTCTTTTTTTTGTTCCATTTAGATTGTTAATGTTAATGTAAAAAAATAGTATGGTTCAAAATGTTCATGTTTTACCATGATTTCTAAGCTCCTTAGTGGACCACAAGGGAAAAAAGAAAAAGTAAAAATATATATATATATATATATATATATTATGCAAATTAGGCAATGACGTCATTCAGCGTCTTCTAGCGACTTATAGCACAGCCAATAGCTACTTTCCTTACAGAGGAGTTGGCAACACTGGCGCGAATCAGACACACCCACCACCCAGATAACCCTAGATTAAATATTATCGGTCAGGTATTAGGAAAATTGGCATAATTGTATGCTATGCGCACAGTGTAATTATGGCTATCTTAAGACAGTCTTCTGTACAGTGATGCAGGTCATACATTAAAAAATTTTCATAAAGTTTTTTTCTCTTAGACATTGGAGAGGTGCATTTAAATGTTATAGAGCTAAACATGTTAAATTGGTGACCTGTTATGTTATTATTATTGTCTTGTTGCTGCATTTATTTTGTCAGGGAAAACTAATCCTGAGTCAGTTAAAAGTCAGGGAATTCTGAAATGATGTAAGACTGTGGAAACCCTGTATAAAATAACTATGTATAATGATTCTCTAGAAAAGTCACAATATATGAATAGTATTATCTTGTATAAACATACTGTGACTCTAAAATAAAAGTTATTCCTTTGCGACATTGACTTCTGTCTTGTGATTTATCTTAAGTTTTTAACCTGTTTTTTAGATTTTTAACATTACAATTTATATTTTTCCAAGCACACAACAGTTTAAAGCAAAGTTTAGTTTGAAAAGAATGTGCAGGAAGGATTGATAAGCATGTTAACATGGAAATGTAGGCTTGAGTTCATTATCTGACGCATGCATAAACACAACAGGAACCTGGAAACTTACTGAATTAGAAAAAACATTTAAAAAACAAACATGTATCATTGATATATATACAAAAATGAAAATTTAGGAACTGTATTTATCAAACATTATACTGGGCAAGTAAAAATTGTTTCTGGGCAAATGAAATGTGAAAGTCGGGCAAGTGGTAAAAATCCTTAACATCAACCCGTGTGCATAAAAGTAAAGTGGAAAGAAAAAATGAATTAATCTAAAGGGGAATGATTTTCCATTCAGGCCTCTTTAGTCTAACAACTCAGAATTAGAATAAACGATCCAACCAAATGCCTTCAGAGGTCAATCAGTAAATTGAGCTCCCCCGTGTGGCATTTAATCTTAAAATAAACTGAGCTGTTCTGTTTCTGACCTCAGAGGTGTGTAAAAGAACATTAGTGATCAACCATCATTTTGAAGTCCATGGAAAAACATCAAACAGGTCAGGTTAAACTGGAGAAATTTAAAGCAAGGTGAGGTTCTAAAATAATATCCAAACCTTTGAACGTATCAAAGACCACTTCTCCATCCATGATCTGCAAATACTGTAGTAGGACCTACCGAAGCATGTTGTCCTCTTACACCAAGCAAAGAACTGTTAAGCTCAGTGGGAACAGCATCATGTATGGATGCTGATTTCTAGCAGGAAAATGAATGCAAATCCGTTAAATAAAAGATGCAAGGATCTAAATGTTGGACAATCTGAAAACCTGATGTAGCATAGGGAAAAAAGATGTAAACTTGTAGCAGAACTTTAGCTCCATGCAGGATAAAGTTACTGGCTACAAGTTTAACTCCTCCCAACCACTTAGTGTTGCAATCCTCCGTTCTCATTCTGTACTGTTTTCCAGCCAGTTGCCAGGTCTGCTGCCAATAATAAATTTACGTTTGTATTAGCAAAAGTTTAACTTACCTTTTCATAAAGAAAGCAGCAACCTCTACATGGCTCCACCCTCTTCGCAATCAAGTTGCAATCAAGGCTAATTTTTATTTATTTATTTTTTTTTTTTTTTTGGCTTGACTGAGAAATTTAACCCTGAAAATTGTCAAAATTTTTATGGAGTTTGGTTGAAGACCCAAATCCAGAGACCAGGAGCCTTAGGTGAATCCTAAAGATTTAATGACTAACTGAGGCAAAATCCAAACATACAAAAATACAAAGGACCAGAAAACATCAAGGGAAACTCACCTAGGGGAGGCAGAGATGAGGAATTATAAGGAGAACAGAACAAAGGATGGACTAATGAGCTGGATATGGAGCAGGTGTGAGTGGAACTAACTAGAAGGAAGCCAAGGGGAAAGGAAACAAACACAAGGGGGCAACAGAGAGTAACTAAAGACTGCTTGAATATAATGGCAAATAAAGCAAAGATCAACAAAACAGGACAACTAATAACTGAATACGAAAAACTACCAAAAAGGGAAGAACCATAACAAGAATAAGCCAATTTTTCAGCTTTTTTATGAAGCTACTAGGATCTGGTAACGCTTCAGCTCTGTCTCGCATGACTTTAACCTGGTATTGGTGAAGAATCATTTCCTGTCTACATTAGCATCATAAATAGTAGTTAATCTTCATTCAGAAAAATATATGTTTTTACTTTGCAGCACTCTAGTGTTGTAATGTATTATTTTTGGAAAAAAAAAGTTCTCTTTGATGATAAAGTTGTAGCTATGATCCAGACATGTTCACAAGTCATTTTTTGCAAGTCCAAGTCAAGTCTCAAGTCTTGAGAGCTCAAGTCCAAGTCAAGTCTCAAGTCTTGAGAAGGCCTGTCGCAATAATCAATTAATCGCACAAAAAATTCTAATCACTTGATGAATTTAAAAAAGTGCAATAATTTTCGTGCTTGCTTGTTTCTCCTTGTGTTTTCATCTCCGTCACTGAGACGGTATAGCTTAAAGGTTACTATTATATCTATGGAATTATCATTATCTTGAACTGCTAAATGAAAAATACAATTAAAAAAAGCACACGCAAAATTTTTTTCCAGATAAATTTAGCGTTTTCTTACAGTATTTCCTGACATTTGTGGTTACTACTTTTTCTAGTTTTAGCAGTAAATGTCTGCTCTTTTATTGAAAATGAGGACTGTGGGAAAAAAAACAATCACAATCCTGCCGTCCACGTACTGTTGCGTCAGTGACATCAGTGTGTTGCACAGGGAAAAATATGATTTATGGTTTTCTTTCATTTTAATGTTAGTTTTATGCTTTGCATGTTTGGAGAGGAAGATATGATTTGTTTTTCTTTGTATGTTCTTCTTGAGCTTTGCATGTTTTGATGTTTCTTTTTTATATGATTGTTTTCCTTTATTTTACACTTTTTAATTTTTCCTGCATGTTGGGTTGTTTTGGTTTGTTTTTCCCTTGTGACAATCCATGCGCACTGGACTGAAGTAGTTGTCTGAGGAGGCGGAGTGCATTAATTGCGCTGCGTAATTGCTGCGCTCAGGTGTGAGCAAGGGCTGATTAAAGCCGATATAAAAGGAGTCTGAAGGAAAGGAGAAGGAGAACGGAATCTGCAGGTGACAGAGACGGACGCGCTGCCAGGGGAGAGGCAGGCGGGATCCGTGCGCACAGATGGCGCAGTAAGGAGTATTAGGGTAGAGGAGGAACCTCGCTTAAAGCATAAACAGGAATATATCTTCCGACGGGGTTTTGGCGCGTGGATGCTGGCGTTCTGCTTGCTTCTCTTTTTAGCTGGATCGGTCTGGAAAGGGGTTTGGCACGCCAGGGAGTGGAACAGTGCTGGAGCGCCGCAGAGTCTGTGGATCAGCCAGTGGGTGCTCCAGGCCGATCACTCGCACCAGAAGCAGCATAACAAGCGGAGCCCAACTTCCAGCCTGTGATTTTTAAGGAAAACTCTTGAATTTTAGGTTTTATCAGGAGAAGAAGAGGACTGTTTTATTATGCCACTTTTGCTGTGGCTTTTTGTATAAATAAAACACTTGAACTTGAGTGCTTCACGGTTTGGGTCTTTGAGTTTTCTTCTGTGTGCGTGCGGGTAAGGCGAGCGGCGATCAGTTAGTAAAACAAAAAACACTTGAATAAGTGTTTTTACACTGGAATAAAATATTGTTCACAAGTCGGAAATCACGAGTCTCAGTCGAGTCTGAAGTCCTTTAAATGCAAGTCTAAGTCGAGTCTGAAGTCATTAAATATGCGACTTAAGTGCGACTCGAGTACGAGTCACAAACTCGAGTCCCCTTCTCTGCTATGATCTTAAGAACACAACTAGAGCTGCTAGAGTGAATCAGATCAAACATTTTATAGTCCTAGAATGGATGTACGAGTCAACGCTTTAACCTAAATCAGACTTACTGAGATAGATTCATATTTCAGTCTAAATATCCCCAATGACCCACAGTTTAAGGTGCAGAAAAAGTTGGTTCCATTAAAGAGACAGTGTGTAAGTTTTATCTCCATCCACTTGTGCACTATATGAATAACAAACGACAGACTGGGGCCTCCTATCAATATGACACCAAGTATAGAAGCTGCAGATTGACAGTCTACTCTTTCAGAATGGAGGAGACATATCAACCTTCTTCATGATAAATCTGCTAAAATAAATGCTGAAATACATGAAAATTTTACAACTTAATCTCTTTTAACATATCAGCTTAAATTGGATTATTAAAAACATGGAGAATATCTCTGAAATCAGCAGAGAAAAACGTACAGTCACATGCAGATACAGTAAGCCCATATTGGATAGGTTTTCACATTTCCTTCTTTAATCTGGCTTTTCTATCTATGCTTCTTTTTCTATGTCTTCTTCTGTCTCCTTGAACCCTAGTCGTCCTCAGCAGATGGCCGCTCACACTGAACCTGGTTCTGCTGGAGGTTTCTTCCTGTTCGAAGGGAGTTTTTCCTCTCCACCTTCGCTATAAGCTTGCTTGGTGTGACGGATTACCCTCGAGTCAATGAGTCGATGCAATCAACTGGTTTTCCTTAGATAGAAAACTGAATCAGTTTCTTCAGAAATAAAGCCTGGTTCTGCTGGAAGTTTCTTCCTGTGAGAAGAGAGTTTTTCCTCTCCACTGTCACTAAAAGCATGCTTAGAGGGACTGCCTTCCAGACGAGTTGATGCAATCAACTGGTTTTTCTTAGAAAACTTTCAATCTGACTGGATGATCTGGTGAACGGTAAAGTGCCTTGAGATGACGTGTTGTGAATTAGCGCTATATAAGTAAACTGAATTGAATCTTATCTCACCTTGCAAATGTTTTGCTACTCGCAGTATTTTCCTTTTCCCTACATTTTGTGAGTTAGCATCATTTATCTCCTCACAGCAGGTTTTGTTTGTGTTGTTTGTTTGCACTGAGCTGCTCTCTATTGTCAGTGATTGCAGCCTTACTGCTTTGTAGTGTTTTTTCTTTCCTGTGTGTTCTGCTTGATAGTCTTATTTTTATGTTCTCATGCCTCATTTTTGTATTTGCTGTAAATCCATGTATATGCAGGGTGTTTGCATCCTTCAGCTACATTGAGATTTACCTGCTTTCCATTATTTATATTTTGGACGGAAAGTCATATTCATTTAAAAAAGGTAGACATGAAGTAACCTGGTGAAACAGAAAGCAAAGGTCCATTCCTATTTATTCCCCTCTCTAGAGAAGTGTTTGACGTGTGGGTGGATAGGGAAATAATGAGGTTGACATCAGGACGCTATCAGCCAACTTTTCTTCTGCATCCCCAGTAGAAATTTTGCTCTAGCTATGTTGCTAAAAAGTTGTTCAAATGTGAAACCAGAAAGACAGTATAGTATGTCTTAGACTTAGATTTATTTAGTCATTTTGTATACACGTGTAAAAAGAAGGCTTGCTTAAAAAAGCTCTAGACAATTTCATTTTTTAAAGTGCAGCCTTAAAAAAAGTAATAAATACATAAAAACAATAGTAATATAAACATATGACTGTACATTTACAGTTCTAATATTGATTTTTTTCTTGTAAATAAAATAACCCATTTTACAAAACATTCAGAAGTCTAATGACTGCTGGACCTAAATCTGATTCTTCAAAGCCTTTTTTCCAAAGGGCAGCAGGGAGAACAGTCCATGGTGGGGGTTTGAGGGGTCATTGATAATGTTACATGCTCGGGACACGCAGCGCTGGGATGAAATGTCTTTAATGGAGGGAAGAGGAACCCCAATAATCTTCCCTGCTGTTCTTACTACTCTTCTCACCTTCTTCCTGTCTGAGGCGCTGCAGCCTCCACAACACACAGTGAGACAGCCGGTCAGAATGCTCTCTATGGTGCTTCTGTAGTCCACCAGCTGCTCCACCTCCTCTCTGTAGTCCTAGTCATTGTCTCTGATGAGGCCTGCCACCGTGGTGTCGTCTGCAGACTTCACGTTTTTCAGATAATTGACCACCTCTACAGCTGAGCTGTTGATGACCAGTGGAGTGTGGTTAGGCCGATTCTTCCTGAAGTCCAAGTTTATCTCCTTCGTCTTTTCCACGTTCAGGATCAGGCTGTTATCTTTGCAACAGTCCACCAGCTGCTCCACCTCCACTCTGTAGTCTGTAGTCCTGGTCGTTACATCTGGCAAACATCAGTCTGTCAATCTTGCTACAAATACCAATCTAACACACAATATCCTTGAGTCTAAGCTACTATCGTAACTCTAAAGCCAGCATACTGTACACTGTACGATTTTTGGCTTTTTCAGGCCAATTCTCCAGCAGTATTTTCTAAATAAATATCAGGTTGGGTCCGAATTAGCCAGCAGGTGGGTCCGTGGTCCGCTAATCTGTGACCTCTGACCTAGAGGATTTTTTTTTTTTAAGTTTAGGAAGGGCAAGCCATCCAAGAGACCTGAAAAAACAAAGTCACAGGTTCAAATTGTACAAAAAAAAGTAAAAAGCAGGAATACATACTACAGGATGAAAAAAAGGAGAGGAAACCAAAGCAGTTACAGTTCTAATCCTGACTAATGGGACGCCGAAATGGACTCAGACTGCCACCTAGTGGCTATAGTAGTCACATGTTTTTCACACAATATGTGAAACACGCGGAGCGTGAGTGAAGTGTCCGTTTCCAACCAGCGCCCACTCTATGACTTTTGTGAAGAAAAACAGCAGCTGCTACTGGAACAGTTGGAGCTCATCCAGTGCAGCAAAACAAACAGAGCAGCCATCTCTGCCAGAGGGGAAGACTAGTTGCTGGACTACACTGCCCTCCTTCTAACATAGCAAAATAAACCTCAGTGTTATAGTAAGTTACCTGTCAAGCAAAAAACCTGCATCTTCTGCATGTTTTGAATCCTCATAAATTATTTCCACCTGTGAAGAGCTACAAAGATGCAGCCTCTTGTTTTCTCCCAGTTATTACTAACTTTTCTTTTTGGGGGTTTTCTTTTACTATAGAGTGCTGCTGATAGAATAAAGTGGGAGGTAAAATGAGCTATTTTTATTTTTGCTTGTTTAAAATGCTTCACCACGAAACACATTTCCAGATAAATAGGCAAGTAAACCTTATGTTAACAAATTTGTTCCCTTTCGGCAACCGTAATTAAAAAGGGCAACGCAACATGCTGTCTCCCACTGTTGCACTGCCCTTTGTATTTAAAAAATTACTAGTTCTAAGGTGCTGCACAGTGGAGCATTGGATAGTGCTGTTGCCAGTGCTGTTGCCTTGTAGCAAGAAGGTTCCAGGTTTGATTCCAGGTCCATGGTCTTTTTGCATAGAGTCTGCATATTCTCCCTGAGCATGCTTGGGTTCTGTCCAGGTACTCTGGCTTCCTCCCACAGTCCAAAAACATGACTGTTAGGCTACCTGGCTTTTTTTTTTTAATTATCCTTAGATGTGTGTGTGTATGAATGGTTGTTTGTCCTGTGTGTCTCTGTGTTGCTCTGCGAGAGAGATACACCAGCATAACCTGACTCCGCCAGATGGATTTGCTCCGCATATCCATCTGAAAACCTTCCGTTGAAGTAATTTTGGGAAGGGGCGAAAATACTGGTTAGCGGATTGGCCTATGTTGGTGATAGACGGGCCAAATAAACCAATCAGATCAACGAAGCATATGACGTACTAACAGAGCGACGACGAAAACACAACCACAAGATCAAACTCTTGCCGAAACCAGTCGGGAGAAGAGCAAAAAACATCTTTTCCTCTGAGAAAAGCCTCCAGAGCAGTGTTTTGCTCTTCTTTCAGTGAAGAAATACTCTGTAATTCCGATAAAACTTGCTCGATAGCCACGCTAACGCTAGTTTCATCGGCTGAAGCCGCCATGTTCTTTAGACTGAACTGCCGCGCTTCTCGTTGCGTCACACCTCAACCCGCCTCAAAGCCAACGCTGATTGGACGTTCGTTTGGTGAACGGCTCCAAATTTTCTTTAACGGAGAGTCTCCAGACTGATTAGCGAGTGAAACCTTAAAAGCTCACGAGATCAGGATGGTCTCACGAGGCTAACACCAGCACCCCTTGCAACCCCAGCAGGGCTAAACATGACCGAAGCTGGATGGATGGATTCAGCTATTCTAAACTATGAGCTTTTATTTTTTGATGTGATGCCATTAGATAAAAAAAAAAAAAAATACGTATTAAATAAAGCAACACTTGAGATTTGTTAATAAAAGGGAAAATGTTATACACATCGTCACTTTCAGTGTTTAGAGGAAATTGTGAAAGAAAGCTTTTCAAATTTTCTTCTTCAAGACAACTTTAATCAGCAGCTGCAAGAGATGAGAAAGGCAGATTAATTAGTTTATGACCTTGTTTATCAGTTCTGCAGAAAACTCTCAAGTTATTGATGAAAAATAGTAATAAAAATAGTAATAGGAAAAATTTATTATTTTTTATTCTGGATAAAAAACAATGTTTAGTGTGAATTGACACCAGCATCGAGCACTAGAAAGACATCCAGAGCCGGCCCACAAAGATAAAAGCCAGGAATCCTTTCCTCTGCTCTTCCCACCCTCATTTTCTATTAGAACTAAAGGAGCACTTTGTTTTTCAGATTAATTCTTCTCTTCTTTGACTTAATAAAACCATTTCAGCATAATAGCATCCCAAGTGTAGCCCAACTCAAACAATGGATGCACAGCTGATTCATTTGGTCCAGATCCTTTTAATCAGCTAAACAATATAGTTCTTTAAAAAAGGTCCTCAATAAGAAAAGTGAAGAACTGAAGCTTTTCTGAAAGAAAAAGATGATTATCTCTACAGCAGAGTACCTGTCTAAAAACCACCTTTATCTATTTCAACCTAACCCCTAAATCAAAAGAAGTTGTAAATGAGTAAAATATAAGCTCAAAAAGTTATGAGTGGGATTCATTATTTCTAATCAACTTTATTTATTCCTGATATAACCCAAGAAAAAACCTTAAATGACCCAGGAATGGTTCCCCTCTACAAATCCCTTTATTCATGTTAAAATAACCGATAACTGCTTAGCTCTGTGAACGAGATGATCCGGTTTGCTGCTAGTTCCTCCCATCCCTTAATGCTTGATAAAAATAGATTTGTTGTGATGGATGATGACGCATGAGTCCCAGCCTGAAGGGGACATAAAGGAGAGTTTAAGAACAACTGCCAGGTTTCATAAAATTTATGGCCAGTTCATCCCAGCAATAAATGGAAAGGAAAGCATACATGATCAGATTCAGCTGTATGGTTCGACGTTTTTTACTCATAATGTCCATTGAGGCACTTTTTAGTCATTGTTTTTGTCTTCCCACCCCCCCGTCAAGCAACTTTATCTGGGAAACACGTAAATCCAATCAACTCAATTAAGTGGCTCTTCCTCCTCCGTTTTCTCTGTTGCTCAAATTTTCTCTGCTTGATTTCTTCCCCTCCAAATTCTCTCCAGCTATCATCACATGAAAGGCAGTCCGAGCGCACGGCACGATCCCGACAGCAGTCAGACACTTCCTCTCACCTACTGCTGAAATGTTCTGACAGTAATTGATGCCTTAACAAGCTGCAGCCACACAGAGCTCTGGCACTGCCTTTGTTTTCTGCATGAAATGGCACCATTAGTGAGCCACACTTCTTTGCTTAAACATCTCTCATGAACTATGAAGTACAACCTGAGAGAAAACTCAAGTGTTTGTTGAAAGGCTCTTATTTTCTCAAAGAGAGAGAGTTGTTTGTGTGTGAGCTCAATCAGTGGATGGTTACCTGGCCTCTGATAGCAGCACCATTGCTTCTCTCCTTCAAGTTTTTTTCTGCTGTCAGAAGAGCATGCAAGAGGATTTTGAGACAGCAAACTGAGCAGACACAAAACAAACCCCTGCTTTTATTCAAAAATAGATTTTCCTGCCTTTTCTTGTCTCACATTTCTCTCTCTTTACCTTTCCCTTTGATCTGTCATATTTTATCTATGATAGCTCATCTTAAAAGTTAAGAACTTTGAATGACATTTATTGTTCCACACCTGTAGACCTGTTCATTCTCACAGCATCTCCAGACACGGCTCATGAAAGATGTTATCATCCGACTGTATTTTTAAAACAATCTTTGCCAGATTTTGAGGCAATGAATGACTCAGACAGTCTGTGCTGTTGCCACCTTGACTTCGGTGTTTTTATTATCTTTCCAGGTCACGGATGTCAGAGAGAGTTTAGAAATAGGGGGAATGTTCTGCTTCTGCCCACCGCAAACAGCCTGGTAATCTAAACTGATTATCTCTCTGCAACAAAAACTTTTCTTATGGCTTGTGGTGCATTATAATGCAAGAAAATATTTGGGTGATGGGGTTTTGTTTGCTGTTTGATCAAATTGAATAAAAAAAATGCTAGATTTTTCTATATCTAATGGAAGGAAGCATTTTTATTGTTTCAATAACAGACTAAAAATATAACTCATTGTACTTAATGCTAGTAAATGCAATGCTTCTTAACCTTTACAACCCAAAGAGACATTTTTCCCCCCGGTCAGGCAAAATAAAAGACAGCATCCTATTAAATATTTATGCAAGAAAGGTTTTTTCAATTTTCAAAGAAGCACCATTTTATTGAAAGAGAGATTGTATTTTTTTCGTTGGAATGTTGATATTTGAGTAAAATTATTTTGCAAAGGATATTTTTCAACTAATGACAAAGAAATAGATACAAAAAAATAGGGGCTGCCCAATCCATCGGCCCTGATTTTCTTTATTTTGGAAGAGTTGATATTTTGATGTGACACTGATCTTATACTCCTATTTATTTCTGCAAAAGTCTAAATATCAGTTTCTGTCTGTGCTGTAATTTTTTTAATATATTCTTCAGATAATAATCTTGTTTTTAATGTTTCACAAGTATTATTAAATTTCTTTCAATATACACTATAACATTGAAGGGTTACTGTGATCATCTAACCCAAGGTGGCTAGTAACTGGCTACATTTAATCAGTTACACTTCCTTGAGTGTAGCAACATTCTCTTGAGATTATCACTACTCTTGAGTCAAATGTCTGGCAGGCTTTAGCACCAAACTGTGGGGCCAGAACACCAGTGGGGCCTCTTTCCATACCACTGCATTTATTTAGAATAAAAACGCATTAGGGACCATCAGATCAGATTATACTGATTAGGGTTCTTTAATTTATTTATTTCAAGAATAAGGGGGTTAAGAGCACACTTCATGTCACAACAAAAAGTAAATCATGACCAAAAGTATTTTTCAAATTAATGTGAAAGATCCACATTTCTATAAAAGCTGTAAGATAATAACTGACTTCTGTAAAACTCTGCATCTTGTTAATAAAAGTCAATTTATTAAGATCTGCCTTTTGAATGTGTTCTGCATGTGGGTAAAATAACCAAAATAAAATACTGTACTGTACAATGTTTTTTCAAATATAAATACTGTATAGTCACCCAAAGAACAAATATTCAATATACAGCTGTGGACATTTTTAAAATAGGGGATATGAGACATTAGTGGATATAGAAATCAGACTTTCTCTATTTAATACTCCTTACTAAGGGGTTCAGTTGTGGTCGGGTCATGGGTGACAGTAAGGAATATAAGTAATCAATAAATCAGGTTATTGCTTGTATTTGAATCATCGCATTTTAAATCAAGGATATCTAATAAATATTTACATAGCTCACACTTGAATACTTGAACAACCTCTTTGCTCATTTCTAACCTCAGCTTCTTCTTCTTCTTCAGAAGTGCCAGCAAACTGCTGCTCCAGCTGCTTCTATTTGTTTCTGAAATTATTGACAATTAACTATGGGTTAACTGGCCCATAACTGTCTTTATACCAACAAGAAGCTTGCGTCACGGTGTTGGTTCTGTTATGTTTTACTTCGCACCATGTTTTCTAGTTTTATTGTTTAATTTCATTTTTTTTTTTTTTTTTTTTTTTTTTGTGTTTTCTGGTTGTATTTCAGTTCTTAGGTTTTGGTTTGTTGCCCTCTGTTGCCCTCTTGTGTTGGTCTTTTCCCTAGCTCCTTCCCAGACTGCTCTGTTCACACCTGCTCCCAATCTGCTCGTTAGTACTCTCTTTGTTGAGTCTCCTATAAATACAATCCTTGTGCAGTTCCTCAGTGCTGGTTCCTCGTCACACCCCGTCTTTCCTGGTCTTTCCCTGGCTCCTTGTGATCGTTTTTCCCCTGATGTCTCCATGGTTCTGGTTTGTTTTACATTTTTAAGTTTGATTTTTTGGATTCCTTCCTGTGTTAATTAATTAAAGAACCAACAAACTCGCCCCTGCCTCTCAGCCTCTGCATTTGGGTCCAAAACCACAACCAAACCCTGACAGCTTGGTTGAAAGCCAGCCAAGCTAAAGACTTGAGCACACAAACATCAGCAGCAGCTGTTTGTGTGTACTTCCTTAACCTTAACCAGACTGATTTACATCACAAGCAAACGGGGTTCACCTTTGATAAAGAAGTCCACAGCTGCTTCCTCATAATCTGACTTCTATATTTTTGTTTACCTCTATTTTTGATACCCTGATTTAAGATTTTTAAATCAGGGTATCAAAAATAGAGGTTTAAGATTTTTAAATCAGGGTATTAAAAAAAAGTCTTTAAATCTGAGTTTAGGCTCAATCATGTTACATTTGTCGTCAGTTGCTGTCAGGTGGACTAAACCATTTTGCCCCTCCAAGAGGGGGTCCACAGAATACTAATATGTTTGGTGGACTGTACGTACAGTACGGTTAATTCTCTCAGTTGATATTATCTATATATTTGAATTATTTATGAATACAACTATTTGGGGTGCCCAAATAATGGGAAATAAAACTTAACTCCCTACTCGGGCCCTGGGTGGTCAGGTTCAGTCTAACCACTGAATATTACATCCATGAATACACACACCGCCTCAGATGCTGACTATCAGAACTTTATGGTTTATAACATGGGATAGACCTCTCACTCATCCATAAAATTTATATTGACCTGGTAATCCTTATCAAGCTGTAAACTCAGGGTTGGTGCATTTTTATCTTCTTCCTTCTGCATGTCACTCACAAAGTCCAACACAGCAGCCAGTCTCAGGACGAATTCTGAATTTAAAAATAATTTTGTTTCTTTGTCTTGTCAACTCGGGTCACTAACACATTGACTCAACAATGTTACTGTAGATCCAGGATTCTTCAGTCAAATAATGGATGCCTAAGAAATTGAACAACTTTTACCTCTTTATTATAGAATGGAGGAACACCTGAGCGAGCAAGCAGAACCAGAATAAAAAATAAAAACAGTTCTCACAGTATAAGCTGAACTTTGATGATTTTGTCAGTTGCCTTCAGGTCTCAGCTCCAGGAAGGTGTACAATATAATCAGGTTTTCCTTAAAAGATTGCAATAAAGTTGGATAGAAGAAAATATTTCTGTCAAGGAAGTAGCTGCAAAGATCACATGGTTTCAAGTTATCCCAGTAGCACAGACACTCAGTAAACATAACTCCATAACTCAAATGTTTCAGTCAGATACTCACTAGCTTGAATTTGTGGATTTTGTCAGCACAGTAAGTCAGAGAAAAAAATGTGATTTGAAAGTTTTTATTTCTTAAAAAAGAAAAGAAGCTTATAACCAATCCATGGGCTTTCTAGTAGGTTTAGTGGGGCAAAACAGACATAACTTGAACAAAGAGTATTCACCAATAAAGAGTGAAAGCAAACAGAAAAAATATGGTTGTAAGTTCAATGATGTTACGTTCAATGGAGAGAGAAGGTGCAAGAGGGAGAGACAGTAAATTTAAGTTTCACTCTTACTGTATGTAAATTAGACCATTTCACAAGAATATTTTCATTCATGATTTTAATTAGTTGGTGTTAAAGCACAAAGAATAAAATAGATAATGAAAAATTTCAAATAGAAAAAGAACATACATTTTATACTCCAATGTGATATAAATAAAATTCAATTATTACTATTATTTGGAAAGATGATGCTCTATGATAAAGCATCCAGAGAAAAATGAAAGTCTTACTTGTTAATAGGCCAATTGCTAACACTGACTATCCAGAGAAGGCATCAGATGTGAAAGGTAGGTCTTTAGTCGAGCTATACGCCATTCAGGTATATCAATATTGGTAATGGTATGTTACTAGCGCAATGTTTCCCCTGTTAGAAAACCTTAAAACTGTGTATGAAGTTTTCTCATCTTAATAAGGATCCAGTAAATCAATCTGGATTATAATCTACAGCAACAGATTGATGTAATTCATATACAATTTTGGAGCACAATGCCAAAAAGAGAGATCATCAAAGCATGAATATATCAGGTTAATAAATAAAAATTTTCTAAATATTTTTTTGTATTTTCCCCTTTACTGTGGTTCAAAGCCTAACAAAGTGAAGCTGTACCTTGTATGTCAGTTACATTATTAAGAACATTAATTGTACAATTGATCAATATAATTTCAAAGTGACATTAGATCAAGCAATTATCATCAGGATGGGACGACCACATATTTATAAGGACGCCAATTACTTTTTTTACAAGTAATCCTTCTTGATAGGGGGGGATTAAAATCTGCAGGTAACATCTTTATTTCACCCAGAGTGGTGAAGCATGGAAACATGTTGCCAGTAAAGGTTTGCTTGAAGGTATGAATGTTTGTTTTAGTGTTTAGATCAAAAAACTGCAGCTCTCCTTTATCCCAGTCAAGATTCACTCTGATCCATTTGAGGTTACTCTGTACTGGGAGAACTGAGGGAGTAGCTGGTGGAGACCATGCTGAGTATTTACCTCCATGGAGTTGGATGACAAGCCATGTTGAGTATATATTTTCCCTCTTCTGGACAGACTCTGCTGACACACCAATCATCCAACCCTTACTGTCTTCCACATCAACAATCCAGCTGTGGTTTCCAGAGTTAAAGCCTTCAGAACTGAGGACAGAAAACTTTGATCTAAACATCTCTGGATCATCAGGAAGCAGCTCATTCTCTCTTGAAGTCACACTGGTTAGATCTTCAGAAAGGACTAGTTCTGAACCCGCTGTGTTTGGGTCAAGTACAAGAGGAGAATTGGACAACTTGTCTCTCATTTTACTTGAGATGGTGTAGCCCAGGTTTCTCAGATATTTGGCCTGGTCTATCAGAGCATCTAAGTGCAGCTGTGGATCCTGTTGCAGGCGCCAGCACTTGACTTTTTCCATTGTAGTGTTGTAGTTAAGAAGGAAAGACACGTCTTCTGCCCTCAGCTCGTCCTCTGTGGCTCTGACTATGTCAGAAAGAGCTGCTATCTCTCTACTCAGAGGCTTCAACTTCATCAGCATTTTTCCACTCTTCTGCTGCTCTTCCTGTCTCAGTGCAGCCAGCCTGGCCTTCTCTTCGTCTTCTAGAAACTGATGAAGATTCTTAAACTGCTCCTTAATCTGATTCTCTGTTTGTTGAGCCTGGACCTTTATGTGTTCTGCTGTCTTATCAAACTCTTCTTGAATGGTTATTTTGCGCTGCAAATTATTCTTTAAAGGTTCCAGGGTTTCTTGAAGAGTCTTCCTGTGTTCCTGAACAGCCTCATTTAATTTGCGCTCTTTGTTTTTTTCTGAATCGATGCAAATGAGAAACTTTGGCTGTTTGAGGTTCTCAGAGTGCAGATTCCTCACAGGTTCTAAAGATCTCTGACCTTTTTGTTGTAAGAAGATCTCACACAGGTTCTTCAGGCTCAGATTTAAAGGTGGATCAGATTTTGAAGATCTTTTACAAAATGGACATTCTTGTACTGGTTTCTTTCTCCACCATTTCGTCAGACACTCCTTACAGAAGCTGTGGCCACATGACAGAACAACCGGATCCTTGAAGATTTCATCACAGATTGAACAGAAGAGTTCTGCCTCTGGACTAGAAGCCATTTTGTCTCTAAGTGAAGCCACAAACAGAGACGATCCTGTTAGTCATGGCTGCCCTCCCTCCCATATTTATTTTCTGAAAGTGATTCTAAGTGATATTCTAAGTCCAACTTACCTTCAGTGTGTGAAGTTTGGGCAGCTTGAAGCAGCAGTGTTAGAGGTTTCCAGTTTTCTGAACTGTTGCTGGACCTACTCAGGGGAAGCAGCTATTTTGGTCTGAAGGCGACTCAGATCATCTGGGAGTCTCTCTGAAAGGAACAACAATCATAAACTTCTTCCTTCTTCCTGGTTAAGTTTAGATCTAACTAAGGTGTGTTTCATTCCAGAGTCCAGAGTTCAATCTTTGAGCTTCTATAAAACTTACTGATTAATAGGCCTTATTTGTCTCTGTACAGATCAGAATATAACCTGTAATAATCAGGAACATAAAGTATCCCAGCACTGCAGAGTCATTTCCAAACCTTTTCTCAGAAATGCGTTAGTTGTAGAATTACTTTTTGTAAGCACTAATAGCTTATAGTTAGAGTGGCTCAGGTTATCCAGAGCTATCACTATAGTTGTGCTGCTGTAGGTTTAGACTGCTGGAGGACATAGGGATCCCTTTTCACCATTCTGCTTCACTCTATTCTATCATTGTGCAGTATTTATTGGTTCAGCCTGTATTGGCCTATATTTCAGTGTAAACCTGTTTCTCTTACTGTGACTAACTTAGGGTGACCATAGGTTGATTGAAAGAACAAATGTCTCATCATCGGGATTTGCTCCGTGATCAAAGGAAATGTTACTTGGCGCAGAACAGTGGTGAAAATTGGAAGTTCAGTTTAATATAATACAACTCTGTGAATAGTTCCGTCTGAAATGAATGAAAATAGTTGTTTTAATGGTTATTGAGTCAGATATTTGGTGGTAATGTTGAGTTTGGCTGTAATTTAAGGACAGATTCTAATAGATCTGCAGAGTGGGAACTATAAATCTGATAGGAGTTTAATTTTTTTATTGTTGTTTTGCACAGTATGCTTAACTAAGTATTTTTTGTTGTTGAATATTAGAGATTTTGCAGATATTTTTTTATACATACATTGTTTAGATTTACTTATATATTTCTAGCCCTTTTATAGAATAGAATAGAAAATCCCCCAAATTTACAGCAGCAGAAAGATTATTGAAAATGGTCACACAAATGAGGACCTTAGAAAAATGTATAAGAATAACATAATAGGGAAGAGTTAAAATATAAAAAATAAAATTCTGTAAAGTGTTTTAACAATATAAAACTGGAGAATTAATAACCAATATGCAGCTATGGACATTTTTACAGTAATGGATATTTGAAAATAGCAGCAGCATCAGAGATGTGCAGAATGACAGCAGCAGGTTATTTAAATGACTAAAATTTTTCTATCATTACATTTGATTTTATTTGTTCCTGCTGCCGGTGGTTGGAACCTTTATTCCACTCTGGATTCTTGTGAGTGCAGTCTTTGTTCACTTTAACTTTTTAAAAAATAAATAAATAAACATACAGTTTTGAAAACCTCGGTATTCATTCTTTTCCTGCTTTGTGTGTCAACTTTCACGGTTGCTAAGCAACAGAGCATACAGCGGTAAAACACGCCGAAGAGTAGACCTGGTCGAATTCACAGCCAAAACTCTTCCGGTCTCCTTATTTTCAAGGACTTTGAAGGATCCAGTCTAGGTAGACCGCGTCCTTGGAGGATGCAGCCCAGGATTTCGAACAGAGCCTCTGATTAAGAACAGGGCTGCCCGCACTGACACGGCTCAGGGATTACGTCACACGGAGCGTAGTGCGCAGTGAAATCAGAACATTTCCTCACTTTCTAAAAAAAACCTGGGACGCCCGGGACAGGACGTGAAATACGGATATGTCCCGGGAAATACGGACGTTTGGTCACCCTAGACTAACTGGATGTGCTCTCTTCATCCTCTGACATGGGAGCTGGTTTCGGAGCCCGTCTGCCTGGCTGTGTGTTTCCTGGACGGGGTCGCCTTTTACATTTGCCTTTTGTATGCCTGCTTCTTCAGCCTCGGTAGATGGCTGCTCACACTGAGCCTGGTTCTGCTGTTAAAAGGGGGTTTTTCTCTCCACTTTGGCTACAAGTATGCTTGTTGTGAGAGATTGCCTTCCAGCCCTGTTTTGCTCTCCTCCGCTGCAGCACAGCATTGCCGTTTGCAGCGGAGGAGAGAGGCCGCTGAAGTGAATTGAGCTTTACTTTCCCCTAGTAAATAGGGCAGATGGTCATTATTGTATAAATATTATTGCTTTTCCTCTCTACAGCATTCCAGCTCATGCAGCTATTTTCATTGTACAGATCAGTTATTGTCTGATCGCTGTGCTGGTGGCTCCACTGTCTGAAATCATTCCAGTGTTGGCGACACTGATGACATAGAGCTAGTTATATTTAATTACAAATATGATTTTTTCCCCCTACTCTCACAACAGAGAGGCTTGAGCTAAAACCGAAACTAAAGGGGATGGAATGGTTCTCCAACGTCAACGCTAATGGGGCATTTACATCTGAAAAGGGATTCATGAGTTGTGAAGTACTGTTCGGGGACTGAAGGCTGATGAAAATTCTTGTATCTTTGGGCTTTCTAGTGTTGATTTCCCTGGTATGCCTTGCCCAGATCACATGCTCTCCTGGCTTTAGACAACCTTTTTTCTGCCTGCTGACCCTTGCCAATCCACTGAATCTGTCTGTGTGAATCTGCTTCCTTGTATTCAACCTCGCTTCTCTTTACCAACAAATAATTCAAGCCTGAACCCTTGATCCTGTTGTCTATTTCTGCTTTCACAGCTTTGGCTGTGTTTCTTGTACCTAATCACAGATTCCTGCCAACTGCTCAGGTTTTTAAACTTGAAGATGTATTCCTATGTTTGTTATGGTAGATCAAAAAAAAAGTGGGCGAAGTACCATTTACTACTACAACTGGTCCAGAACTCAGCTGCTCGCAATATAACAAGAACTCCCTCTATCCACCACATCACTCCGGTCCTCCGAAAGCTCCACTGGCTCACCGTACAGTTCCGCATTCACTATAAAATTATCATGGTGACATTCAAGGAACTTCACCACCTTGCCCCCCCATATATGTCAGACCTCCTGCATGTTCCCACCCCCTCCCGTGCTCTTAGATCCTCATCTGCTTTACACCTGTCTGTCTGTCTGTCCCAAAACTGAACATCCAAAAGAAAAACATAACCGAACCAGAACTCAAATAGGACCTTGCACTAAAGGGTGGATTCCAGACACCTGAAAAATGTCCATAAATCAAAACACAACCAGGGTGGGCGGACCAGTTTCCCTAGCCCCTGAGACCCCTGAGCCTGCTCTGTGCCGTCCAGAGACCCATGAGTACATTAGCAGGCACTCCAAGCCTCCAAGAGCCTTCAGTGGGCGCCCCAGAGCTAAAGGGCCCTGGAGCTAGAGGATCTGGCCCGCTAAAGGGCTCTGACTCGGGATCTGAGCTGATGGAGATGGAAGGAAAGGGAATAGATCCTCCCTTTCCCCATAAAAGAAGTTCCATAGGTCTGACTTCTGAATATGGGGAGCTCTGACTGCAGTGGGTGTGGTTTCAGGACCTGGTTTGAGTCTTTTCAAGGATGGGGCTAGCTGTTGGTCAAGGAGGTGACTACCGCAGGAGAAACTGACCTGGTATCAAGGGGACTGAGGCTAGCAGCTGGCTGACCCACCGGAGGAGTGGAGGTGGTGTCAGGCTGACTCGCCGGAGAGGAGGTGGAGGCGTTAGGCTGACCTGACGGAGAGGGGGTGGAGGCGTCAGGCTGACCCAATGGAGAGGTAGTGGCCTTCTTTCCTCGGCGGTGGTTCCTACGTTAGGAGGAAGCAGAAGGCAGGGGGGGACCAACAGCTGGTGAAGGCGGAGGAACAGGTTCAGAGTTTAATGGAAGCTCAGGTATGTCTCGGAGTGGCGGTTTGGGTGGTGAAGATTTATTGAAAAGTTTTGCGTAGATGTCCTGAATGTTCCATTTTACTTGGGCAATATATTCTGCTTAAAGAAAGAATGTATGGAGTTTGGATATTTTTGAAGTTGAATGAGTATACATTCAGCTGTTCCCACCTGCTCCCAAAGTGAAGAGATAGTGGATAGATAGTCTATTGTTTTTCTGAGTAGTATGAGGAATTTACTTGCCTTTACTTGTGGTTGCTCTGTGGGGACCATGTTGGCTGGGTCCTTCTGTCGTGATTGGTTGTGGTTTGTTGACCCAAAAGCAGAGGCAGGAAGGCAGAGGTTTCTTGTGGATTTAATGATGAGTTGACTGAATACAAAGGCAGGTAATCCAAAAATCCAAATAAGAAAAACAAAGTCCAAACAAACTGGCAACCAGGATTCCAAAATCCCAAAAAGAAAATAAAGTCCAAACTAACAGGAAACCAGGAGTCCAAAAATCCAAAAATCCAAAAATCAAAACATGAAAAACAAGTCAAAAATGAACCAGAAACCATGGTGACATCAGGCAAATCACTATCATTGGAGTTGGAGCATGTTTGACGAGGACCCAGCACTGAAGAACGGAACAGGGAGAGTATTTAAAGGAGACTGAAACAAAGAGAGGACTAACAAGCAGATTGGGACCAGGTGTGCACAGAGCAGAGCAGAAAAGGAGCTAGGGAAAAAGGCGAACACAAGAGGGTAGCAGAGGGCAACAAATAGGAACCTAGAAACTGAAAATAACCTGAAAACAAATAAGAATTAAACCACTAAGACTATAAAACATAGAGCAAAACAAAACTGGATACTCCAAAGAAAACATAACAGAACCAAGACTGAGACAGTAACTGAGAAAAAAACCAAAGAACACAACAAAATAAGAATTAAACCATAAAAAACTAGAAAACAAAGAGCAAAGCAAAACTGGACATCCAAAAGAAAAACATAACAGAACAAGAGCTCTAACATTTACCCCTTTTTTTTAATACAGATTTATGCTCGTTGGGCAGCATAATATCTGCCTTCTGAAGTCTTTCAATCTGAGTTTAGGCTCACTCACGTTACATTTGTGAGCAGTTACAGTCAAGTTGACCAAACCATTTTGCTCCTCCAAGAGAGGGGGCCCACAGAATCCTAGTATGTTTGGTGGACTGTACATAAAGTTAATCGTCTAAGTTGATATAATGAATATATTTGAATTATTTCTGACAGCGACTATTTGGAGGGCCCAAATAATGGGAAGTAAAACATCACTCCCTACTCGGCCCGTTGGTAGTCAGGTCACATTTTCCCGCTGACTATCATATCCATAAATGCACGTGCAGCCCCAGATGCTGACTATCATACAACCTTATGGTTTATAACATAGTATAAACCTCTCACTTATCCATACATTTTATATTCACCTGGCAAACATGACTCATCTTTAAACTCAAGGCTGGTGCATTTTTTATCCATAAATCAATGTTTGGGCCCTTCTCATCTTTTTATCCAGTTAAATTTTCACTCAAAAACTCCACTCACAAATTTTGGTCTCGACATGTTATTGTAGAATCATTTCAAGGAAAAGCATTTTGTTTCTATGTCCCATCAACTTCAATCACTTTGAGGCCAAATCTTTCAAATCTCTCAATTGCTTATGTTATTTCTGTGTTTTTACAAAAAAATGTAAATAAAAAACAACTGACACCAAACCAACAAGTACACTGCAATTACATGGGACATTTTTAAAGAAGTTGCAGTATTTATCTTAGTAATGTAAAATATGGGTATAATTTCCTTCTTTATTGATCTATGTCGGTTTGAAACGTAACTTGTGTGCAGGTTTTAACTTGACTGCTGCCTTGTTTTTGTTTCGCAGGATCTTCCAAAAAACTTATCATGCAGTTAGAAAAGGAGCCAAGAGTCTAGAAAAGAATTCTGTCACTGAAATTTGTTAAGATGATCCCTTCAGACTGAGGGTTGTCAAGAGCTGAATTGGAATGAAGTGGCTTCCCAGAACTCGTTCGGTGAAAAGAAAAATGGTGACTTTCTGTGGAATACAACTGCATAAATAAATTATTTTAATTGCCACTCTCTTTTTTACTGCACAGCACGCACACACAGTAAGGCATGATGTTTCAGGTTTATGAGTGATATCTTCTTAGCTCCTGGCCCAATCCGTATGAAAAAAAATTTTGTCCAACTTCTTCTCTGTCAATACAATAATTTATCTTAGATTTAGACAACTTTTATTGTCATTTTTTATATACACAGAGTGTATACAAAGCACTGTACACTCTGTGCACAGTTTTCATTACATTTCCATTTCTTAAAGTCCTGCTGTGATAAAATATAAACCGTTGTGGGAGAAACAAAAAAAGCATATGTTTGATGCCTGCCAATAGAGAGTTCTTACCACCACAATATTTCAGGTTTGTGCATCCAGTCACTATCAAACAATTACCAAGAACAAATTTGTGAATTAACTTTTTTGAAATTTCCTTCAAAAAATGTAAGTCTCCCGTATTGCTTTGGACCCTGCCCGCCACCCAAAAAAGAATTCTAGTACGCAAATGCAAAGTGCACATATAACAGATTCATAATGGCAAAATAGCAGGAGAGCCGTCTTCGGTTTTGCACATTTGTTCTCTGTTGGTTTGCCAAGGCTGTGTTTACGCATGATGTAGGTGAAGACATCTATCCATTTTCTGACATGCTTAATCCCGAGTGGGGTTGCAGGGGTGCATCTCTAGCTGTCTACGGGCAAGAGGAGGGGTACATCCTAGACAGGTCGCCAGTCCATCGCAGGGATGAACAGGACCAACAGCTATTCACACACATCTAAGGAGAATTTAGAGAAGCCAATTAACCTAACAATAATGTTTTTGGGCTGTGGGAGGAAGCTGAAGTACCTGGAAAAAAACTCATGCATGCTCAGGGAGAACATGGAAACTCCATGCAGAAAGACCCTGGGTTGGGAATCAAACCAAGAATCTTCTTGCTGCAAGGCAGCAGTGATACCCATCGCGCCACTGAGCAGCCTAAGTGAAGACATCGCAGAAGTATACAGCTAATTTATTACAGCCGTCTACTGGGTAAAGGTTTGATTTTGCAACCCTAACCCTGAATAGTGGTGTCCCATTACTTAGGGAGAAAATCTTCACTTGCACTTCCCTTACTGAGTGGACCTCACGTTGGACGGAACTTACTGGAGTGTCCTCAGTACCAAGTGAGTGTCAAGCAAGTGGCTGCAAAGGTCACGTGGTTTCCTGTTTCCCAGTTTTACCAGTAGCATTGACACTATATTTGAGTTATGGAGTTTCGTTTACTGTATGAACTTAGTAGTATTTTGAATTGCCTGATTTCTTCAGGAGTTTGGAGCTTGGAGCAGGACCCAAATGCAGACAGAGAGAAGAGGCAAAATGGTGATTTAAACATTTTATTTGAATATTATTTATTTATTTATTTATTGAATCAGGACAGAGCACATTAATGAACAATCTTATAATTCTGTACAGATTGTAAATTAGCCAGATTATAGCATAGTTGCTAATTTACATCTGTCGTCCTGAGGCAGGAAGACAAAACAACACAAGATCACATAATACAATATCAGTCAAAACACATAGACACACGTTCAGACAAAGACATTACAACAATAAAATTAGTGAGTGCATTACTGGGAGCTTTTAAGAAACTGTTTAAGGTGCTTTTTAAATGTGCAATAAGTGGGACATTCCCTGATGTTTGTTGGGAGGCTGTTCCAGAAGTCACCCACTCTGACTGATAGAACGGTTTGTCCAAAGGTTGCTCTTATGTGGGGGATCTCTAGGTCTCCTCTGGAAGAGGCTCTGGTGCAAATACGTCTGCCAGGTCTAATGTAGGTAGAAAGTGGAGGTGGGGCTAATCTATTCAGAACTTTGTAAATCAAACAAAAATTTTTAAAATGAATAAAATTTTTAAAATTGAGCATATTATGTTTTTCTAAAATATTACACTGATGGAATGACAGGGGCTTTTGATCAAAGATTTTTAAAGAGTTTTAAATATTCACCAATAAAGTGTGAAAGCAAAATGATGAGTATTTGTTTGTAGACGAGAGAATACAAAGGCAGGTCAGCAGGTGAATTTAATTGCACGACTACGTGACAAACAGGACAGCTATTCTCACATCTGAGATTATGAGTAATCCACAGTGATGCTTGGTGAAAAATTAACCACAATGCACAACACTCTAGCTGAGTGGAAAACTTTTGGTGGTTTCTGGCCAGAAGTTTCTTTACGAAATGGGTGGGGGAGAGGGACATTTAAAAGAAAAAAGTAAGAATTTCAGATTATCCATGCAGAAGTACATTATGTAGGCTACAGTCTCCATGTTTGTACTAATAAATCTCTGTAATGACAAATCTTCTCCAGCACTGCATTGATGTTAAGTTCAATGGCAAGTCAGAATGTGCAAGAGGGAGAGACTTTAAGTTTCACTCTAATGTAAACCGTTTCACAAGAATGTTTTCATTCATAATTTTATTCATCTTTCAGAAGAATGTCTCACAATAAAAGTGTAAAAATAGAAGAAAAAAAAAAGCATAAATTTTATATTTGCAGTATCCTGCCCCAAAACTCTGTTCTATGTACAAAAATTCATAGTTAGGGGTTCTTTAGATGTAAGCATCTATACTTCTGATATGAAATGTAGTTCTTAATTCGCAATGGCAATATTGGTAATGGTATATTATTAGCGTAATGTTTCCCCTGTCAGAACCTTAAAACTGTGTATGACGTTTTCTCAGTTTAACAAGGATCCAGTAAATCCAGTAAATGAAATTAACAGCAACAGTTTCATGTAATTCATATACAATTTTTGGAGCATAATGCCAAAAAGAGAGATCATCAAAACATAAATACATGTGTTTAATTTAATTAAAAGGTTCTAAATGTATTTTTTGGCTTGAGCACCAGCTGCCAAACATATCTTTGTACATTCTTAGAAGCACCAGATCCAACTGGAAACACAGAAGACTTCACACTTGGAGCAGAACAAGGTCTATATCTCTTTCTCGTGTTGTGGTTTTTGAAATAAAAAAGTTATGCAATGAGCTTTGGAGTACGGAAGCCGAGAGCGGTCATACCCAACTTTTTTTTACCTTTGTCTTCACGAGATAACGACATAACTATCTTATTATCACGGCTTGACAAATAATTGTTTTCTGGAGATAACGAGATAATTATCTCGTTATCACCAGAAAACATTTATATTTCTAGAGTTAACGAGATTATGCAGTGGTGGTACCATGTGTGCACAAATAATATATATATTTTTTTTGCCTATTTCTTTTCACCCCTTGTCAGGTCGTGGTGGATGATTGGATTGCATGGAATGCAGTAGAAACAAATATGACTGTTTTTCAATTAAAATCTTTCATCTGGACTCATTTTGGGGGTTAATGCATCTTATACCTGTTACAGGCGTAACACCGGGGATGTTCAGAAAACATCCGGCGCTAAGCCAGTGGAGGCATAGGTTTATTTGCTAATGAATCAGAAGTGGAAGCAAATCATCAAACCATCAACGTCGTCTCGTTACCTAAAAAGATAAACACAGGACTATTTACAGAATTACACACTTATAAATCCTCTCCTGCTGTTGTGTTGTTGAATGATGCAATCAGTTTTAACACACACCAATCATCTCTATATCAAAAGAAAACAGGTTTTTAATGAGAAAACTATCACCTCCTTATCTCCAGAAAACGGCTTTGGTTATCTTTAAATAATGAGAAAATTAACTTGTTTTCTCGAGAAAACCACTGTGAAAAAGTATCTGAGGTACACGACCGCTCTCGACTTCTGTATTGGAATGATTTTCTGGGGCAGTAATAATTTTTTAGCTTTCTGGATATTTTTTTTATATTTTCCCCTTTAAGTCAAAGCCTAACAGAGTAAAAGTACACCTCAATTTATGTAAAAAAGATTATTGCCAAATCAATTGTAGAATTGATCAATATCATTAGATCAAGCAATTAACTTCGGTAAACGCACTTCAAACCTGCAGGAGGCAGATTTTTGGGAGGGGGTATATAACGAGGCCTTGTTGAGGTGGGATTAAAATCTGCAGGTAACATCTTTATGTTGTCTTGAGTGGTGAAGCATGGAAACATCTTCTCAGAAAAGGTTTGCCTGAAAATATGTATGTTTGTGTTACTGCACAGATCAAAAAACTGCAGCTCTCCTTTGTCCCAGTCCAGATTCACTCTGATCCATTTGAGGTTACTCCGTACTGAAAGAGCTGTGGGATAAACTGGTGGAGACCATGCTGAGTATTTACCTCCATGGAACTGTATCACCAGCCATTTGGAATATATGTTTTCCTTCTTCTGGGCAAACTCTGTTGACACACCAACCATCCAACCCTTACTATCTCTAACATCAACGACCCAGCTGTGGTTTCCAGAGTTAAAGCCTTCAGAGCTCAGGACAGAAAACTTTGATCTAAACATCTCTGGATCATCAGGAAGCTGCTGATTCTCTCTTGAAGTCACACTGGTTAGATCTTCAGACAGGATTAGTTCTGAACCCGCTGTGTTTGGATCAAGTACAAGAGTGTTGGACCACTTGTCTCTCATTTTGCTTGAGATCTTGTAGGCCAAGTTCCCCTGATGTTTGGCCCGGTCTATCAGAGCTCCTGAGGGCAGCTGTGGATCCTGTGGCAGGCAGCGGCGCTGGACTCTTTCCATTGCAGCCTTGTAGTTGTGCAGGAATGACATGTCTTCAGCCTTCAGCTCCTCCTCTGTGGCTCTGACTGTGTCAGAAAGAGCTGCTATCTCTTTACTCAGATCCTCCAACTTCTTCTTCATCATTTCACTCTTCTGCTGCTCTTCCTCCCTCAGTGCAGCCAACCTGTTCTTCTCTTCCTCTTCTAGAAACTGATGAAGCTTCTTAAACTGCTCCTTAATCTGATTCTCTGTTTGTTGGGCCTGGAGCTTTATTTGTTCTGCTGTCTTATCAAACTCTTCTTGGTCTGTTTTCATGCGCTGCAGATTATTCTTCAAAGGTTCCAGGGTTTTCTGAAGAATTTTCTTATGTTGCTGAGCAGCCTCATTGATGGTGCTAAATCTGCGCTGTGTTTGGTTTTCTGAATCTCTGCAGGCGAGACAGTCTGGCAGGTGGAAAAGTTTGAGGTTCTCAGGATTCAGACTACAGAGATGCTCTGAAGATCTCTCTTTTTGTTGTAAGAATTTCTCACACAGGTTCTTCAGGCTCAGATTTAAAGGTGGATTAGATTTTGAAGATCTTCTTTTACAAAATGGACACTCTTGTACTGGTTTCTCTCTCCACCATTTCTTCAGACACTCCTTACAGAAGCTGTGGCCACATGACAGAACAACCAGATCCTTAAAGACTTCATTACAGACTGAACAGAAGAGTTCTGCCTCTGGTCTAGAAGCCATTTTGTCTCTAAGTGAAGCCACAAACAGAGACGGTCGAGTTAGTTTTGGGTTCCCTCCCTCCCATATTTTCTTCCTTCAATGTGACTGTGGTGTTCTCAGTCCAACTTACCTTCAGTGTGTGGAGTTTTGGCAGCTTGAAGCAGCAGTGTTGGAGGTTTCCAGTTTTCTTACCCGTTACTAGACCCACTCTGAGGAAGCTGCTAGTTTGGTCTAAAGAAGACTCTGATCACCTGGGAGTCTCTCTGCAAGGAAAAACAATCATAACCTTCTTCCTGGTTTAGATCAGGTCCAAGTGATGAGCATTACATTTCAGAGTCCAGAGTTAAATCTTTGAGTTTCTATAAAATTCACTGATTAACAGATTTTATTTTTCTCTGTACAGATCAGACCATAAACTAATAAACTGTTCCCCCACTGTAGTGTTATCTGCAAACCTTTTCCCAGAAATGGGCCAATCAGTGTTAGAATGTAGTTCTTGTGAGTACCAATGTCCAAACATATATAACTTTATGACTATCAGCTAAGATTGAACTCGTATTTATCTTAAAAATGCACAGGTTAGTTTATGGAGCAGCACTTTATAAGTTTTATGGTATTTCATTCAACTTCTTTTTGTCTTTACTGTCTTCTTTGGATTGGGACAAAAGCATGATCATATTCCAAATTAAATGTATTTTATCCCTCTCTGGTTCTGTTGCATTTATATACATGTCTGTACTAGGCTGGGCAATTAATTCTTTGCAATTTAACAAAACACAAATCGTACAGGTACTCAATGTTAATAACGCTATATTAAGCAAGAGTTATTCAATTTCTCACTTAAGTCCTTTAGGTGGTGGTAAAACTTTTGAAGTGGCTTTGTCATCACACAGAAATGTATAAAGAGTTGCAGATAGAATGCAGATCAATGCATACAATTAGAACTAAGAACTTTTTCACAGAAAGGTGAAAAGTAAATTTCTTCAACATTAGACTGTGGGCAAGAAAGCTTTCAGAAACTGTAATCCTGGGTTGAAACATCTACCTGCCTGTACTTAGTGTAAAATCAAAAATAAAATCAAATAGCAATATTGGTTAAAAATTCACAATTTCTGGCAAAATCATTTGGCCATAACATGTATCCCCAGCACAAACATACACACACACCAACATGTTCTCAGTGTTTATGTGTGTTAAGGTTGGCTTATTCATAACCACAAAAATATAAATGAACTGAATTCCACTTGTAATATATTCAATAAATGTATACATACAATATACAAAGGAAAATAATCTAAAAATAGTTTTTAAAGGAACTCTTACTTGGATTAGTCATCTTCCACTTCATCCTACACCCGGTCACAGGGGCTCTAGCCTCAACAGAGACTCCCAGACTTCCCTCCCTGCTGGGGAAAGCTCGAGGCACTCCCAGGCCAACACAGACGTTTAGAGGGCAGCCAAAAACGATGTTTAGACCACCTCAGGTGACTCTGTCATGTTGGTTTGTAGTTTTTTGACCCACATGCCAAATCATCATGAGAACCAGTTAATTTTGATGTTTTATTTACAAAACAACAAGAATCTGGAAGCGGAGAAGTCCAGGGAGTCAGTTTCTGGTGAGGATTCTTAGCTGAGCTCAGTTAAGCTTTTTGGTAGGTCTAAGGGGAGAAAGCAGACTGATCAGAAAGCAGATGATTGATGACAACTGATGACTGATTGATTTGCTCTCTTGAGAGATGAAGGGGAGGTAGCATGGCTCTGTAGGGTTTGATTCAGTGGGGATTGTAGACTGTACCCCGGAGGTTCAGGATGTGAGTGAGATCCAAAAGCTTTGGTACCTGTTATAGACGTTGTGCAGGAGAGCGAGCAGGCAGGTGTTGAAGACTGACAACTGCTGCACACAGGTAAGACCTTTTCCATTAATAATGGTGATTAACTGAGGTCCACTGGTTGTCTGGAACAATAAAAGGGTCAACATAAGAAAAGGGATTCCCAAAGAGACACATTTCAACAAGAAAGGTATTCCTGGTTTAGATCTTTTGGTGGAATACCATCAGGGGTAATCATCCGGCGAAGAGGGACGATCCTTTGCCTCCTTATAGACGTTAGTCAACTTCAGTGAGAAATGTTCTCAGGTGTGCAGCAACACGTGTCAGCAAAGCAACCAGCACTCACACTAGGAAAAAAAGAAAAACTCCAGAGACCCTAACAGACCCCTATCCATGTGAAGGAGAAGCGCTCTACTCCGAACCTCTCCCAAATGACCGTACTCTTCACCCTATCTCTAAGGGACTGCGCTGCCACCCTGCAGAGAAAGCTAATTTCAGGATTTCTGGGATTTCATTCTATCGGACATTATCCAGATTTCATAAACAACGGGGAGAATGGGAACATAGACTGATCTGTGAATCAAGAGCTTTGCCTTTTCGCTCAGCTCTCTCTTCATCACAACAGACCAGTGCAGTGTCCACATTATACAGCCATACCAATCAGTCTATCGATCTCTCGCTCCATTCCTCCCTCACCTGTGAACAGGACCCAAAGATACTTTAACTCCTCCACTTGAGGCAGAAACTCTCCCCAACCTGAAGAAGACATGCCACCTTTTTCCAGTCGAGAACTGTGGAATCGACTCAGAGGACCTGATTCTCATTTCGGACGCTTCACTCTCTGCAAACAGCTGCAAGCCACCGCAGGACATGTTGCAGGTCATGGAAGGAGGGTACCAGTAGAACCCTATCATGTAAAAAGCAGAAATGACATCATCTAACCAACCTCCCTATTGCCCTTGACTGTGACTAAAAAATCTTGTCCATAATGGTTCTGAACAGGAACAGTGACAGAGCCCTGTCGGTTTCCAACATTCAGGTCCGAATTAAGGCTGGCAATGTAGACCAAACTCCTGCTCCAATTATACAGAGACCGGATGGTGACTAAATGATATGAGTCCTTGCATGAAGGGGTTGTTTTTTCTTACCATGCAAAAAAGACAAAATTCCTGCCAGCACAACAATTGATGAGATTTGTGAATATTCAAGTAAGAATTAATATTTTGCTCTTAACAAAATATCTAGTAGATGGGTGTTAACGTTTTATTGAGGACCAGCTGAGTCAAACTCCAACACTGTTTTTTTGGTTCACATTTGTCCCTGGCGTCCTAATCCACAAGAAACTCACCAGGACACCAACACAAGGCTAAGAAGCTGCTTAACCTTCCATACTTAGAGTGCACCACAAAGAAAGAGTTTGATAGCAAAGGGAAACATTTCTCTTGACTGTATAAGACAATAAGTGTGTATCTGAACAGATAATGAACTACATTGTAGACTTCACAGATTTTCCCTTGTGTTGCAAAGGTGAGATATCCACCAAGTTCTCACATAAAGTTAGTCTACAACTCGTCTCATCAAAGGCATAAATGTGCAAATATAATTTTCTGTTTCCTCGATGCAAAGAAGCAACAAAAACAGAATCAAACGAGTCTGCTAGCTGTGTGTGAAAAGACTATAGAAATGCAAATGTCCTGCGGGATCATCATGTTATGTATGCTAATTACTTTGAAGATAATTATCTGATTCTCTCCTGAAGGAAAACATTTATTGCTCCATGCCGGAGGTAAAAACTACTTTTCAGCACCTGACTGTAGATCCATATCGAGCTCTTTCTAATAAATGGAATTTTCCTGAGATGAATTGTTGCCGATGTCACGCATACTAAATGCAAACTGTCCCTCAAAACTGATTTATTTCTGAGTTTGTAGCCCCATACTACATTCATGAAAAATTTCAGCAGCCCATCAACATGTAATTGCTGCTGAGACCCACAGACTCCCCCAGGTTGCAGGCTACACCTTAACAGGCCTGAAACAGTCCCAATAACCAACCCAAACAAGACCCAGTGCAGGCCAGCTGGGAGTTTTTTCCATTATGTTTTACCAGACTTTCCTTCCAACTTATATTTGAGGCAGACTTTCGGTCCTGTTGCACATTTCCTCATGAAGCAACCCTTGATCTAAGTATATCTGCTTGATGATAAGAGCGCATATTAAAAAAGAGCATCTGCCCTTTCCAGAATTAATTATTTCCAACACATTTCGCCGCAGGTTTCTTTGTCTTGCTAATTTCCTGATGTCCCTCTGCACAGAAAAGCCACGGTTGTGCCTCACAGGAAACCCGTTTTCTAAATCAGAGCGCGCAGAGAGAGTCTCTCGGGACGTGTTGAGCAAAACTGCTGAGTCTCCCAAGGATCTTCTTCTGCAGAAGCTTCCTGTTAGATCAGTGCACTGATGCAAATGTCTGTATCAACCAAAACTGGTGCTTATTAGTGTTTGAATGTAATTACAGATGGCATTTAGTATTTATTTGAAGTAATTTGGAGGCAGACAGTAAGGACAAGGTGCAATAAACATAAAAAGCTGAACTTTGGCCACAGTAATGTTGCAGTATTTCCCGAAGGGATCATTCATGTAAATGCTAAGTTATGGTGTGAGCCAGAACACTGAAACACATTAGTTTAACAGCATAGCAAGAATATTATCTGTTAACAAAGTGTGAATTTTGAAATCCTAGATGAGAAATTAAAATTAGACGCCATCATGCAGAGCGCCTTACAAAGTGTCTCAAAAACGGTTCATATCAGTCACAAACACTTACAAATTTCCTTCTTTAATTGCTCAGATTTAAGATCTATTGAGCGTTTAAAATGCCGGAATATAATAAAATTACTGCAGAATATAAATTATTAAATATCATAACCTACATAAGTATACAGTAAATTAAGTAAAAAAAACAATAAATCTACACGGATGGGATCATATTAACTTATTAAAACTATTTAATAATTAAATATGGCTATTATTATAAACATTTAATTAAAAATTTATCTCAAAATCCTAATTATTTCTTTATACAATTTAATGCTTATATGCATTTCCAGGTGCACTATGAAATATTTCAGTCAGCCCCTGCAGCTCCTTTGATAACATCTGATTGGATGACCTGCAAATATGCTAAATGATTCACTTTTCCATAATTATTCTTTTCAAATACATTTATTCTCATGATGTCGTTAATTGGTTTTTATTTACTTTATTTAGTGATTTAATCTTTTCATTAAAAACTCATTTTAATCATTTATGCATGCACTATTTACCTCATGAGTCAAAGGGGCAGGTTAATTATCTCATGATGCCCTGAAGCAAAGAAATTATTAAATAAATAGTGAAACAATTAAATATTACTATACACTTAATTAATTTACATCTTCATTAATTATTAATGTTTCAGTTAACTGTTTATTTGACTGAGACATTTCAGTAACTTTAGAAACAGCTCCCTGTTAAACCAAAAAAATACTTCCTTGATTTTTCCCCTATTACTGCATCAGAAACAGAATCTACATCATTGTGTCCTTAACATCTGAAACCATCTAATTCCCTCTTTGCAAAAAAATTGTCATGGTTTTATCTAAAGCTCGGACCCACATGCAGAGTAACCAATTCAGAGAGACCAGGGGAAAAGGTTTAACGGGTTTTATTGAAGAAATAAAAAACGGAGCAGTGTTGCTCTGAACTCTGCTCAGCCAGAACGGGAAGGTGAGGGGAAGACACAACGATTAGTTCAGGCTCAGTGGGAAATTTCATTTGTGGATTTGGAGAAGAGGATCTGGTTGTAGACTCACGTTTCCAGAGAAGTTGTAGAACCTTTTACTCCAATCTGTGTGCTGTTTTCCTGTGTTAGTCTGATTCGGTGGAGGGCGGAACAGGGTTTACCCAGAACTTGGTCGGTTGTAGGTGAACGGAGAAACTAACTGCCACTCAGATTTCCTGCGGTACTTGAACGGGTCGTAGTGGAGATGATTCCCTTGCTCAGAGAGTTAACTCAACGTCATCTCAGGGAAACTGGATCCAAACCTCCAGTTTGAATTCCCAGATCAGTTTGAGGCTCAGTTGATCCCTCCAGGGAGTGAAGGTGCGAAATGTCCAGTTTGCAGGATGACTTCCTGCCGAGAGGCAAAGACAAAAAACAAAGTTAAAACTCAGGTAGACAAGAACAAAAATTTAGCTTGGCTAGAGTACCCAAAACTGGCAAACACTCTGGCGTCGAGGTAGTAGCAATCAGCAGCTTAAGAGCACTCCATTAACGAGGTAACCATCAGCAGGTGTGTGAGGAGGCGGACCCGAACCAGGCGCCTCCTGCTGGTGGAAGAGAGACAAACACAAAAACAAACACAGACTGGAGCCCTGACAAAAATGATCAAAATCCAAAATAAACTATACAATAACGGTTTAATGGGGCCTTACTCAAATTTTTTCTCCTTATTTTAGGAAATAAATAAATGTTTAACGGATTCAAGACAGTAGCTGAGGAAATAAAGTCTAAACCTTCTGTTGCAGCTCAGTACTAAAAGCACCTACAGCACATCAAACTACTAAATAATCAATGATTAATGTCAAATCCAGTCAGCTGCTAAATGATGCAGAGGTGATATTGACAAGCTTATTATTTTGTGCACTCATAGGAGTTTTTCAGCGTTCTCCATGATGCCTTCTTGAGCTCCACTTGTTTGTCTGCAGAGTCCAGCAGTTATTGACTCTCCTCTAGAGATCTTTAAAAAGCCTTAAAATCAATTCACTTCTTTATTGTTTATAATTATGTCACAATGAAAGCATCTGAGAGAAAAAAAAAACTACAGATTACCTTCAGCATGGAACTATGATCCCTTTTCCTGATTAAATCATTTTTACTACTGATTTGCTTGATGTTAATAATTGTACTGTTCTTGTCTCCTAACATCTAACAGCTTCCTACAGGATTTAAGTCAAAGCACTGAGATTTTCCATGGCAGAAGTTTTACTTTGTGTCCGCTGAAGCATTTAATATGTTGATTTTCAATGTCTGTATATTTTCAAAAGTTCAAAACGCTATTCACTTTAAAGGTGTTGGGATCCAGAGGCTTGGGATCCAGAGGGTGCCGAGGATCCCCTTCTGTTGTATGTTTTTTCTGTTAGGACTGGGGTTACTGTTGGGATTTGGGGATCTGCCACCTTCTCCAGCAGAGAGCGCTGTGGGTCTCCTGGGCTGGAGCCCTCACCACACCTGAGGATCATCAGCCCATCAGGAGACCTTCCTACATAAGCAGCAGTCAGACCTTCCTTCCACGCCGCAGTGTTGACCAAGTTTGGTTAGCAAACCTAAGCCTCTGAAAATCTAGTGAATCACAGTAGACTCTAGAGAGGAACTGGATTCTTACTTGTCTCGGTCTTCTCTACTCACAGAAAGCCTGACTGAAGTCTGAAGCTCTGGATGAGCTTTACCTGGAAACCTGCCTGCCTGCCCAAAGAAGGCCAAACCTAAAGATCTCAGTCTGGATTCCTCCTTCAGCTCTCAGGGAAGAGCTAGGAAACTAAACCCAAGTCTGAGACTCTCTAGCCGGAAGCTAGACGCTGCTGCTGCCGAGTTCTCTGCTACTTCCACATACTCTGGACCCAACCGGTTTCCCCTCTCAAGGATCTGTCAGAACCTCTTCAAGGTATAATCTGAATTCAACTTATTTCGTCAAGTCATCTAACTGCCTAGCCAACCAAACTCTCATCTCTTCAGATATCAGTGAAACCAGTCCCGGACCTGAACCAGAACCAGTCCTCCTTAAACTCTGTGTGTTCCAAATAAACATTGTTAAATTTTCCTCTGTCTCCAGTTTGGTGTTCTGCATGTGGGTTAAATCCGTTTAGCCGATCATGACAAAAGGCCCTCAGCCTGGCAGGTCTCCCACCGTAACTAACAATGGACATGAGATACTTTTAGTAAACATGTAACCTTTACTTTGCAAAACAAACATCTACAGCAGCTCTAAATCCCTGCCCTGCGTGTTTTTCTCTCTGCTGCAATATATCTGACCTATATGAATAAATAACAGGCTTCTGCAGCACTTGATGGCTGCTGCGGACGTCATGCAATCAGTTGAAACTGCTGCACTGAAACAGGGAGACGTCTAAAACATGCAGGGCAATTCTGTTACTAGAGGACCAGAATTAAAAACACTTATCTGAAGTGTTTACTACTGAAAATCTCAATCTTAGGTTTACATTTAATTTTTCTGATGAAATCGGATTTTTTCTTGATGGTCATTGTGACAAAGTGGTTCAGTTTCTGTTCACCACTTGTCCCTTATTCTTATTTCTGATTCATAATGCTTAAATTTAAACATTAGTTTGCAAGTTTGCTTTACTTACTATCCCAGGTTTGTTTGTGGTAACATTATGTTGCAGTTTTCATCTATTTATATGTTTAGGTTAAAGCTACTGCTTCTGGATTATTGGTTGAATAATCCTTTTTTACTCACCATAGTTTGTCCCAGTATTTCCTCCTAAACTGGGTAGATGATTTCATAGATTACCTAGCTGGACTCTTCCATTTAGAGGGTTTCCTTTGGAGGATTGCCGTTTGTTTTTCTTTAAAGTAACTTTTTAAGTTATCTTGTATTACATTGTAGTGGAAAAAAAATTAAGAATTTCTAATTGCTATGAACAAGTCAGTAATAGGTAGCCTGGGTGCCATTCCGAACTTAGTCCCGCCCACAACGTTTGAGGTCGGGAAGTTCGGTCTGGCATTGCTCAATAGTAGCGCGAGTATGCTAGCACAATATCTGGCGGGTCAATCAAAATTGTCAGAGAGGGCTTTATACGATGATGGACAGATGATCAACAGTAACGTAATCAACCACGTGACCAAAGCGCGCTTGGGTGACAACAACAATGGCTGCCGCTGGAGAGTTGAGGTGAGTAGATTCTGCTATTAGGTCTGTTCTAGAAGATATCGACAGCAAATTAATTTTAAAAGAGGAACAGAGAAACACGATCAAGGCTCATCTTCTCATTCTAGGCGTGCAACTGCACGCTTTGATTTTTGTTGACAACAACTATGCGTCGCTTAACATACGTCACGCACTCCGTTGCTCTTATTGGTTGTAGGTCTATCCAATTGAGTGCAGAGGCATTTTTTTTCCTGGTTCGTTCAAAACACGCCCCATAATCACAGCTCTATGGAGCAGTATCAGACTCATATTCTGACTAGAATTGAGTAGGACTACGTCAGGCTAGGTAATAGGTGGCATATGAGCAAAATAACCCCTCAAAAACAGAAATTTGGGGCGCATTTCTTTAAGTGCAAGGGGATAAAATTAGCTAAAATACAGTAAAATAAAATGACATAAAAGTAAATAAACTTGGCTCCTAATGCAGCCTTGTTCATCACAATGGCAGTTGCTTAAAACAGTTAAATTATTAATCTGACTCTGGATCAAAGTTTTGGCCAGAATATATTTCCTGGTTGTTATTTCCTAACTCCCTGCCTCTCACCCATAGACAGCTGGAGATAGTCAGCAGAACCCCTCGTGACCCCGCGTCGGATAAGTGCAATGGAAAATGCATGGATGGATTTCCTAACTTACAGATAAACACACATCTGCTGGGATTTCTCTTAGTCTTTCCCATTTTAAAGAGTAACAAATAGAAATAGGCATCAAATATAAAAGAAAAAATGTTAGAACTGTAAATTTAAAGTCATTTTTACTATTTTTCTAGGCTGCACTTTTAAAAAGGTGAAATTGTCCAGTGAGCTGTTTCCAAACGAAAATTCTTTCAGTTTTACACTTGTGTAAACAAAATGACAAATAAAATGTGTCTAAAGTCTAAAAAAAAAATGATCACGACCCCAATAAAATAGGAAATTAATAGATAACCGATTAAACGTTTATTGAAATTAATCAGCTATTAAAAGTAAAAAAGTGATTTAATTCTTTTAAATTACAGCAACAGTTTGGAGGCGTAATGCAAATGGGATTTCTTTGTTCTTACAAACCTGGTTTGACTTACTGAATAACTGTTGACTCTGCCTTTTTCCTGTGTAATTTGTTCTGGTTCTGCAGGAAAATGTTTGTGCTTTTTCATCTGTAATGAGAGTTTCTATGACTGCACATTGTGGGTCCACAGCAATAACAGCTTTGTAATGTAAAATGCACACTTGCAATCAATTTCAGACATGACGGATGAAGAAATAACAAAAGAATAGCTTCCACCTGAGCATGAAACAGCTTTTAAATCCACTGATTACATCTGAAAAATGGGCGACTACACATTAAAGAGCTGTTACTTTCCCTTCCAAACTGATCTTAATACACTCAAATCAAAGCTGAGAGTTTTATAATCGAGCAAGAAAGCAGAATCTCAATGAGTTTTGTTCTGAGACGGGCCTCATTCATCCATATTAAGTTGAGGGTGTAGGGTTGCAGCCAACCAACAGGGACCCAGGAGTTTTTTTTTGGGGGGGGAGTTCTGTTCTGGATGTCATCACTCATCCTAAGCACCGGGTCTCTTCTGTTTTCTGGAGACTAGGAGAAGTTTATTCTGCCAGTAATGTGAATTTAATTACGTCTTGTGAAATGTAAGAGTTTCCCTGAGAGTTCAAGTGCTCTCCGAATTACTGTCACTTTAAATGCCTCAGAGGACTCATTCTCCATCCTGACTTTGCCCTTTGCCTTGTTAATTAGTTTGGAGCCAGAAAATTCAAAACCAGGGAAAAACAAAATGGACCACAACTGTCAGTCATGGAGATGGTTAATTAAAACCAGAAACATGGAAGAAATTAAGATCTATACTTTGAGGCTACAAACTCAGAAAGTTTTTTTTGTTATAATCTTTATCTGCAAAGTTGGAACTGATTCAAGCTAAAGCAGCAAATGTATTACAAATTACTTAAAGACATCAATTTATTCTAAAGCTGTCATACAAAGTTGTTTAAGTTGGAAAGCTGTTTTCTTTAATTTGATTTTGTTTCGGTTAACATCTGCTTACATTTAAGCTACTTAAGCTCTCTGTGTAAAGAAAATTAAAGTTTTGTGGTTTTCGTTCCAATGTTTATGTCAGTTAATTTTGTCATGTGCTCCAATTTGTTTCCTAACAAGAAACTGGCTCATGAGTAGAAACAGTTTAATTGCTTTGAGCAGATTCTGATTAGACGACTGGATTGGATTGTTTGTAGACGAGGAGCCGACATGGTCAAAGGTTTTCTGTTTGCTGTGAAATGTTTAAAGGAGCTATTGTTAGGATTAGGAGTCTGATCCAAAAGTCAGTCTGTGCTCAGTTTACTTCATGTTTTTAAGGCCCACTCAGCGTGTGGGAGAGCCCAGATCACAGTTTAGCAAACAGGCACATCAGTAGTCAGTCTGAGCTAAGTTTGCCTTTTTCTAAGTTTGATTAATCTGAAACAATAAGGGAAACATATTATGAGCCAAGGGATAGCAAGCTAGCATTAGCCTAGCTCTGAAGCAAGCATATTTTGTGCAAAGACCCTCCAAGGTATATATTACTGACGACTGTCTGTAGCCAAATATGCATCTTTTTATAGAAGTAAATGATAAAGTGTGTCTTACATTAAAAACATGCCACAATTCAAATTAAATCATTAATGGCCTTCCATACTCCATGCCAGCAAAACAGCATCATTGTCTTTGTATTGGTTGATTGATTGGTTGACTTTATTTATCTCACAGTGGAGAAATTTCAATCAGCTCAAATGGTCAAAGAAGAAGAAAGTTTGAAAGGAAGAAAATTTTGCAAGGGATTAAATACAGTATATACAGTGTTTCCACATATGACAGTTTTTCTTTTATAGTAGAATCATTATACAGGGTTATTGCACAGGGTGTTTACATGGTTATGTATATAGATGAGATATTTACATTTATATATATAGCTATTGCACTGTGTGTCAAATATAGACAAACAGCATACTCTACAGCAGGGGTCACCAACGTGGTGCCCGTGGGCACCAAGGGGCCTTCAAGGACAACATGGGGTGCCCTCAGCATCTTTTGAAAACAGAACAATTCACCAGTGGACTAAATCTGAAATGTTATTTTTTTTACTGAAGCTCTTATTTTGAAGCATTTATGAAGCATTTTATCATATCAATAAATTAGAACATTTGACGATTTATATTGATTTCATAATGAGAATATCTAAAAGCAAATTAAAAATGAAAAGAAACAATAGAAATATGTTTATTATCTATGAAGTTCAGGTGAACGCCGACTCCTCTAGTTCATAGGTCAGTATTGTTAGCCCGTCCTATGACTCAGTACCCATAAAGTAGCCCTCAGCCTTAAAAAAGTTGGTGACCCCTGCTCTACAGGGTATCAAATAGTAAATTTAAATGAATAATATAACATTTTGGTTTTTCTTTGTTTTTAGTGGTAGTTAATTGTCCAGTGAATTACACAGACAGGTGGGCTAAGAAAATAAGAAATTACATTCTTTAATATTCTAAGACATTTAAATAAATACAAATTCAAATCACACCTTTGACATTTACATGAAATGTCATATGGACATATTAAAATCAAGGCATTTTCCTTTTATTTTTACTCCTAAAATAAGATAATTAGATAATATACACTTGCAATAAGACAAATAAATTGTTTTTTTTTCTTATTTTAAATGTAAATTGTCTTGTTCCATTGGCAAAGTGTCTCACTTATCTCCTCAATTCAAGAAAAAAATGCACTTAATTTGAGCAAAAATGACTTATTTAGATTTCCATTTTTTGCAGTGTGGACCTTCTCTCAGATACATCTAAACATGTTTGTTTTATATTAATCTCCAATTTATGATGTTATTTTTTAACAGCTTCTTCCATTATCTGTGTGTTTATGTCAGGTTTTGTTCTGTGAGTCTAAACTTAATTGCACAACCCCTCCCACTTGGAGGCAAAAAGAAGGTTGTTGTATGAAATTTTGCTCATCAAACCAGGATAAATTGCAATTAAATTATAGTTTTTCAAGAATTAAAGAGATTTATTTTATTTCTTGTCCATGCAACTTCATCAAATAACTTTTTTAATTTCTATGATCCCCTCAAAAACGGATGTCAGTCATAGTAAAAATCCTTCCTTGTTTTATTTTTTCCTTTTCAGTTAACCACATTATTTTAAACCAGTGGTCTCAAACTCAAATTGTAGAGGGCTGGTATCTCTGCAACATTTAGATGTGTTCTTGTCCTAAAAGCCTGAAGTCATTGGACAACCTACATCACCTGCATCCAGTCAAGCCATGGCGAGCTCTGCTGATGATGCATATTGGAGTCAGGTGTGTTAAAGCAGAGACACATTTAGAAGCTCCAGGAAAGTTCAGAACAAGCAAAAACCAATTCAAGCTCATTGATCTCATTGAGCCAATCGGAAAGTGAACGAGTAGAGCATCTGTATTTTCCAAATAAATAAAGTTTATGGAGATCTTGATAATAAATACACACATATCTATACATTTATGATGTCTAAATTAAATATTTGGTGTTCTACATAATATACATATTCAATGTGTTGAGCTGTTCTTTATCTTTAATTATATAGAAGATTCCTAGATGACTGCAGAAACACATTTTATTTTACCCTTTAAAGACAAATAATTGTAAATTGCATTTTAAAAAGAAGCATTGTAAATTGGAAATACTGCTGATTCTATATACCGAGATCCTTATTTTCGTTTTATCCCTATATCTTGTTTTACACTGAATATATGGGAAGGGTGTAATTTTATTTTATTATTTTATTCTGTCTTATTGTATTTTATTTTACTCTATTGTAATTTCAAACTTTTTTTCCTCTCTCTCTTGCGCTGCAAGAAAATTATTTTGCTGCAAGGGAAGGGATTAATTAAGGTATTTTGATTCGGATTCTGAAAACTAAATCTGAAAAGGGTATAAACTCTGTTTTTTTTTTCAGCTTTAATTGTAGTTTATTAATGTAATTATTACTGTGTTTTTGTTGTCAGTGTATGGGTAGCCTAATATAATGACAATTAAAATATAAAATTAGAACATTTCACTGTTGTCACCCTCTGGTTTAAAGTAGTAACTCTTGATCCAGAGGTGATGAATTACTACATTCACACTGAGATGAGCATTAAGGTGGGTTATATATAACAATTTTCAAACCAATATTCATCAGTCCAACAAATGGCGACGGACAATATATTGGTGCAGGTAACTTTGTGGGCAAAGACAAGCACACCTTCAGAACGCATCTTTTGCACCGCGGGGAATACTTTTAACCACCTGCATACACTGCTATACCTCAATAAGATAAACATGTTTCTTTTATTGTGAAAAATGTACAACTTCTCCTCTTTTCTAGTTTTTCTCCCTCTTTTATGAGACTTTATGTTTTTTATGTTCATTAATTTATTTAAACCTGCAAAAACCAACAGACTGAAAACTGGGGTGAATTTTTTTTTCTTATGGAAAGCGCACAGCTTCACTGGAGGAGACAGTTTTGTGGTTGTCGTTGCTGTTTTGTATTTGTTGTGATCAAATCAAATCTGTAGCAGTTGGAGCAGCCTGTAAACACATTTTAAAAAACTCTCTCTCGTTTTTTGGTTTGGATCAGTTCTGGCTTTCTTTCTAAATTTAAGCAGATACATCATTGCTGCAGGGTGGCACTGAGGAAAAAGCTACTGGAGGGAGTTTGAGTGTACCTTAAAAAAAAGCAGCATTATTTTTTTTTTTCTTTGTTAATTTTTTCTTTCATGGGCTGGGTATTAATCCATAGGTCCAAAAATTGACAAAAATGGACAGAAAAACGATTATTTAAGGGCTGAGTCTATCGTCGGTGGACGATTGACTCGTCCAATCGCCAAACCTTAGTGGCCATTGCCCCCCCGCGGTGTCTCTCCTTGCTCTGCCCCTGTGTTTAAGCCCTCCAAGGTGTCATTGTGTAAATCTCTGACTGCTATGAAGGAGACTCAGGTTTCCATCCGGATGCAGCCGGAATGCCATCTGGCTTAAAAATGTTGCCAAGTCTGCAGTGATGTCCTGTTGGGGCTCCTAAGTAAGGATGCATATCTCTGTAGTTACAGTATGTAGCTCTAGGTTGTTTCAAATCAACATGGAACATAATTTATTCTTTCTCCTCTCCCTGTTTGTTTTTTGTTTTTTTTATATCCCTCTATTACAGTACCTGTCTTTGCACCGTCCTTGTTTTTATCTCACCTAACAGGACTTTACCTATTAAGAAAAAAAGAGTGTTTTCTTTCCACTGTCGCTAAACTCTAATTCGGATTAATGAATTGCTGAAAAGGTACAAACTGCAGCAATTTGCTTTTGTTTCTTTAGATGAGATTTTAAAATTCTTCATTTAATAATCAACTGAATCTGATTATATTATGTTAGTTGTATATAATTGGGTTTGAATTTAATCAATTAGTAAAGTACCTTGAAATAAATTTGTTGGGATCTGTAAAAAACAGCAAAATTTACAAAGAAAAAGTCAGATTTTTTCTATGTTTTTAAATAAAAAAACCAAGCAGCACAGAATGAAATATCACACTCATTTGGTGCTTTTTAAGGGCCTCTTTTAAAGCTTCTGGCCCCCAGGAATCGTAACCCACTTTGAGTCCACTTATAGAGGCCACTGTGCCGATGCAAAGTCAGAGCCTGATGATTAATGGCATTATTAAACAGTTTAGAGAGGTTGTGGTTCTTCTTGCTGAGGCCAATAGAGGCTGATTGGTGAGGTGAAACAATGGACTAAATGAAGCAAAGCACCTGTGTGCATGTGGGAGGGAAGGGGTTGAAGTGTACGGCTCTACTTTAGGAATCTGTGCACGAATACAGAAGAAATTTCAAATTTCCTGAACGTTTTCTTACCATCAGAATGCTACCTGTTGGGTGGGAGGGGGAGGGGGGCGACTGTATGTGACTGGGTCTGTTTGTGAGACACGTAGAGGTCAAACTGGGGACAGGTGGAAGTAAGCCAATAAGCTCAAATCTCATTTCCTGTGAGCCAGAAAGGTGAAAGAGTGAAAGTTCGTTGAAGAAAAAAAAAGACGGGAGCTGAGGTGCGGGAATAAAAGATAAAAGATAAAAGAGAGAAGGAAGAATGTCATTGATCCAGTTCTGCATGCAAGAGAAGACGGAACAAGAAAAAGCCACAAAAAAAGGAGGCAGAGGATGATGACATGCTGAGGAGGAGAAAGTGAAAGGAGGAGTGATGAAAAGGAGCAAAGATAAAGGAGATGAGAGAGGGAGGCGATCAGGAGCAGAAACAAGTTGTGCAAAAAGGGAACTAGATGGAAATGTGAGAAAGGAGGAGAAAACGTGATGAGACAGCGGGGGGGGAGAGAGGAGGAGACATTAGAGGATTAAAGGTGGTGAAAGTGGAGACAGAAAAACAAAATGAAACAACAGGGAACAATGAAGGTAAATAGAAAAACAGAAGAGTGGGAAAAAATGTAGATAAAGAAAAAAGATGGATGGGATGAGAGAAAAGGGGCGAGGCTTATGAGAAAACAAGAAGAATCAAGGAAAGGGGTGGACAACTGAGAAGAAACAAATGAAAAAAGGTTGTGGTTTCAATAAAAAAGGAACTGAAGAGGAAGGAGGGAGAGTAAACTAAAACCAAAACAAAGAATAAAAGAAAAACAGGATGAAATGAGGAGGAAAATGACACCCAGAGAAAACATAAATGGAAACACCAAAAATGGTAAAGAAATATAAATTGCAATGACAACAGGATGGGCGCTGAAAGGAGAGGAAATTAATCCTATGAGTGGGAAAGATCAATGGGGGAAAAAAAGGAGAGGAAATGGAAGGAAGGGGCGCAGGATTAAAGGCGGGTTGGATGATGACAGCTGAAAGGAGGTCCAGAGGAGTTCATCACCTCCTCACCTTCATATCTTTGTAGGTTTGGTCACTTAGCAGCTTTATGGGTACGAAATAGAGGCTTCTATCTGAGGAAAGTCTGTAAGGAGCGATCATTACTTCACTGGGACTTTTACAAAGTTACATATATTCTTTAACCTCTTCATAGGCTGCTGTGAGAAACTGTTATAATAATATTTTATATATCGATGGTTTGATTTAGAGTCATGATGCATCACATTTTGTAAGAGTCAGTCCATAGAAAATAGGCAGTGAGATTCTGTTCGGGTCCATAAATTTTGAAAATACAAGGTGGGGATCAGAGATGGCAAAAGTACTCACTTTCCGTACTTGAGTAAAAGTACAGATACTTGTGTTAAAAAATACTCTGGTAAAAGTGGAAGTACTGATTAAACTTCTTTACTCAAGTAAAAGTAACAAAGTACAGGCTTGTAAATTTACTTAAAGTATAAAAGTAAAAGTAGAAACCACTTTTTTTCATGCCGTTGCCTACATTTTAAATGGATGTCTGCCAATAGGACTAGATCTCCGTTGTGTTCATTTTCAATCATCTCGTCGTCCATGCTACTATGCTAACGCCACCGCCACCAAGCTGCAATGATTTGCCGCCAATGAATACCGCCGAATCTGTCGATTCATCTTGTAGTGGTGCGTCAAATGCAACGTAGATTCCCATCCAATTAGATTGAATTTGGTATTGATGACGTGAAAAATAATAACGGTAACTCCATTGAAATGATTCAAAACTAAAGTAACGAGCCAATTTTTTAAAATGTAAGGAGTAGAAAGTACAGATATTTGTGTAAAAATGTAAGGAGTAGAAATAAAAAGTCGCCATAAAAATAAGTAGTAAAGTAAAGTAAAAATATCAGAAAAATCTACTTGAGTACAGTAACGAAGTATTTGTACTTCGTTACTTCCCATCTCTGGTGGGGATGGACATTAAGAAAAAAAATGGTTAAAAAAAATGGTTAAAACATGGAAGATGTTAATAATTTGGGATTTTAAAAAATCATCTATTAAATCATAATTTATCATGTTTAATGGTGTCCATCTCCAACAGAAAGATCACAGGTCCATTGGCTGGTGGTTCTTTGACTTTGAGGACTTTGCATTAAGTTCCATTCATTTCTATAGCCAAACTCTGACCATCCATCCATCCATCTTCTCCCACTTATTCCATCCTGGTAACAGTGGGGCAGGTGCATATCTCAGGCATTCTATAGGCAAGAGGAAAGATACACCCTGGACAGGTTGGCAGTCTGTTGCAGGGCAACACATGCACACTCAGACCTAAGGATAATTTAGAGAAGCCAAATAATCTAACAGAGATTAATTGGGAGGAGGACAGAGTACCTGGAGAGAACCCATGTATGCACAAGGAGAACATGTAAACACACAAAGACCCCAGATCAGGAATCAAACCCAGAACCCTCTTGCTGCAAGGCAGCCAGTGGTATAACCCAACTTCCATCTTAGTCCTAAATGTTACCCAAAAAAAAACTTTTTTTTTTCTAATGGGGAACCAGTTTATATCCTTAGTAGGAGCAGTGGGACCTCAGAATGTAGTATATGACTGGAAAATAAATTTTACCCTGTAATGGATGTTAGAAAATACAAGGCTATAAATGTACACAGACCAGTTCATCTATAGATGCAATGGGAGGAAGCTGGAATACCAGTAAAGCAGGGGTCTGCAACATGCGGCTCCAGAGCCACATGTGGCTCTTTGGACTCTCTCAAGCGGCTCTTAATAGTGGCTAAAATGTAGATAAAGACCTAAATAGTGTACTATAATAAAATACCAATATTAACAGCTTTGGTGTTTTTTATAAGATGGAAGAATGAGATCAAAAGAACTAGAAATTTGTTTTAAGAGACATTTTCTTTGAATTAGCTTGGAAATTATGCGTTTTAATATATTTTAAAAGCTAAAAAAAACACGAATTGTGGATTGATTAAGATGGCAACTAATTTCCTATACATTTTGCGGCTCTAAACAACTTTTACTTGGTCTGAGTTGTGGAAAAAAGGCTCTTTGGATATGAAAGGTTGCAGAACCCATTCAGTACAGGAACAAAAAGATGAAGCTAAAACTATACACTAGAAAAACTATCCTGAGATAAGTAAACATTTCTTAAATTAGGTGTATATACCCTTAATTTGAGTATGTAAATGAGATAGTTTGCCAATTGAATGACTATTTTTACTCTTAAAATAAGATAATTAGATACTATGCACTTGAAATAAGACTATGTAATTGTTTTTTTCTTATTTTAAGAGTAAATTGTCATGTTCTATTGGCAAAATGTCTCTTTTACCTCCTCAATCCAAGAACAAATACACTTATTTTAAGAAAAAATGACTTATCTAGATTCAGATTTTTTTCCAGTGTATAGAGAGATGTTTAGGTTATATTTAGAAAGAATTAGGAGAAAAAAAAGGATGTCTACTTCCTGTGTTTGGGTTTGATTTCTTCTTCAACAGATTTCTTGTTTTGAGCAGGAGTTGGATAGATAGGGCCTCCTCTGCAGAGCTGTCACAGTGAAGGAAGAGCTCCGGCCACGAGGCAAAGCTTTCGATAAACCGGTCCATATATGTTCTGACCTCCAAATACAGTGATAAGATATGGATCATGACAGAAAGCCTGAGAAGATGCTGAAAGAAGCTTCCTTTGTATCCAGATGACCTGCAGGTTTTAGATGCTTCCCTGCTTTATCACACCTGATTGCAGCTCAGTTAATGTTTGTTAATCAGCCTCAATGCAAATCACATGTTCTGAAGTGGAAAAACAATCCAGAAATAAGTACAAATACTTAAATAGGGTGTATTTACCCTTGATTTGAGAAGGTAAATGAGATAGTTTGCTAATGGAATGAGTATTTTTACTCTTAAAATAAGATAATTAGATAATATGCACATGAAATAAGACAATGAAATTTTTTTCTTATTTCTCCTCCTCAATCCAAGAACAAATGCTCTTATTTTAGGAAAAAATGACCTAATCTAGTTTTTTTCCGGTGTAAAACCTGCAGGACAGCGGCCCTTGAAAACTGATTTTGGACATTCCTATCTGATAAGGTGGTCGGGTTGGATCTTAGATGAAGCTGAAAGGAAAGCTGCTGTTTTTATTTATAAAGTAGTTAGATTCACGCTGATGTTCTGTTGTTCCAGTCAAGACTTCATTCCTGGACCAGCTGGAAGGGGTTCAGGAGAGAGGAGAGGGAGTAATGGCTTAAAACAAATGAAAAAGGAAGAGGAGGTTAAGCTGTTTGATTAAAGAGCAAATAAGACATTAGGTAAAATGAGAAAAAGTGACAGAAATAAATTAGGGTGGAAGAAAAGAAGAGGAAAAGAATCAAATCAAGACAAAAGAGGCAAAAGAAATACAAAGCAAGAAGATAATGAAGAAAATGTGGTAGAGAGGAGGAAAGCAAAATAAAAAGAAAACTGGTTAAATAGAGGGATGCTGAGATGAGATCAGTTAACAGATAGGGAGAAATAAAAGAGAAAACAAAAGAGGAGAGACAGAGAGAGGGAGCTTAAAAGGAGGTAGAAATTAGATGAAAGGAAAAGATGGAGGAGGAAAGGTGAAAGGAAAGGACACAAGGAAGGAATTTGGTCTGCGAGGATGAAAGAGGAGAAAAATAGCTAGAAAAATAGATGAAGTAGACAAAGAGATGAAAGGGAGAGAAGAAGAGGGAACGTGAGAGGCTGTTGGGACAAATCGACATCTGCTCCCAAGAATCTATTAGAGCCCAGCCTGAGACACAGCGCCACTTTAACTGAGCGCGCTCAAACATGCCTCATTGGCTCTAAACTGTGTATGATTGGAAAGTCATAGAGCTGTACAGGCAGATGTACACAGGTTGAAACCCTGCATGCTGCAGCATTTAGCTGTGAGGAAACAATGGCTACTGAGGCACAGGTAGGGGATCAAAGCATGCAAATGATCCCCCTCCCCTCACATTGCTGACTCCACTTCTACTCACAAGCAGCATCAGCTCTGGAGCAGAAATGGACACTATGATTTCAATTCAGGGTGTAATGTTCAGGGAGCGGCCCTGCACACTTATCTCTGTGTGTTCATCCTTTCCCTCCTGCTGGCTGCCCTCTGTGGGTGTCTGCTGGGCTCAGTCAGCTCAGCACTGCCCCCTGCTGGGTTGAGAGAGACACGCTTTTCAAAGCCTTTCTGGGTGACAAACAATTACAGATTTGTCCAGCTGTTTCTCATTTATATTTATATGAGCCTAATTTTTTGTCACAATCAAAATTTAAATAACAAAAAGAGCTGAAAAAATCATAAAAACTAAAATATCATCCTGAGACAGCAGCTGGGAAATTTAAAACGCAGAAAGCGAACTTTGCAATAATCCTTTATGAATAATGAGAAATTATACAGAAGCTGATTTGATCTTTTTTTAATCTTGGCTTTTTAAAAACTAAGAGTTAATTTGTCATTTCCTGCAATGATTTATGTAAAACATAGACGTCAATGAAATCCCTAAATTAAATTAGCAAAAAACAAAACAGAAACCTTCACAGCCTCACACATCAACTTTAACCCTCAGTCATTTTTCAGCATCCCTCCTTTATAGGATTTTTCCTTTTTTCCTCCAGAAAATCAATACCGGTCGGGGATATTTCTCTGAATTCAATACATACAGGATCAGAACAACTGATAGTGTCCATAACACAGCAGGATTTGTTGACTGTGGAGTTTTTACATGAAGATTGATCACAGAGTCACAGAAAAGAGAAGAATATCTGAAATACAATAAATTCTGAAGACTTTGTCAGTTTCTAGTTTAATGTTTACGGATTTGACTTTGTTTAGAGCCATGATCTACCAGGACTGGATGAATAAATAAAAGAGTTAACTGCAATTAGATGTATATATCAGGAGTTTCCATTATAAGACATAAATGCCTTCTTTATTTTTGTATCTTGGGCTGTAAATCTCCTCATGGTTGCAAAAAGGTTTAAAAAAAAACAGCAGAATAGATGTAGCTGTAGGTTCTCGGTCATTCAGGATGGTCCTAAAGGCTGAGCTGGATTCAAAAACATTTGCTCATCATCTAAGACTCTTATTCAAACATTAGGATCATCCATGTTGGAAACAACAGTTGGTCATCTGCAGGTTGATGACGTTACTTCTTAATCAGGTATTTATTGGACTAATCAACACGTGAAACGTGTCAAACAGAGCCAAAGACTTGCTTTAAATAGATTTTTAAAAATCAGTTAATTGTAGCACCAATTCCCTACGTATGTCATCTCAAGGCTCCTTAAATCATCCAGACAGATGGGTTAAAAGAATTCTAGATAAGGAAACTCAGCTGGGATTTGATCCTCCTCAATGAGCATGTGGAGACGGTGAACGGTCTCATTGTGCAGCTGAATCTGCAGCAATCATCCACACTGAGGATGCATGCAGCGACAATGGGAGGGAAGATTTCCTGTTAACAGAAAGAAACCTCCAGCCGAACCAGAATTAGGCTCAAAGGGGGGGAGTTGCACTGCAAAAACAATCTAGAAATAAGTAAAAAAATTTCCTTAATTAAGTGTATTCACCCTTAATTTGAGTAGGTAAATGAGAAAGTTTGCCAATGGAATGAGTATTTTTACTCTTAAAACAAGATAATTAGATAATATGCACTTGAAATAAGACAATGCAATTGTGTTTTCTTATTTTAAGTGTAAATTGCCTTCTTCCATTGGCAGAATGTCTCTTTTACCTCCTTAATTCAAGTACAAATGCTTTAATTTTAAGAAAAAAATGACTTATCTAGATTTAGATTTTTTGCAGTGTGGATTCTGAGCAGAGAGCAGAAACAAAAAAGGGAACATAGAGGCACTGAACCAAGAGATGTTTGCAGTAGCGGCTTCTGCAACTGACCAATTAGTCTTTACTTTCTTCTTTATCTTTTGATGTTGATGCAATTTATAACACTTTCTTTCATATTTTAGGGTTTATCACACCAGATTAGTACATTGATCCTCTTGTTTAAGAACAGACTGATTTTTCTTTTGCTTTAACATTTCACTTTCTTAAGCAATCTCTAACTTTTAACAAATCTCCGACTTGAACCGACAGACTACATGGGAGTTTTTCTGCATATTTTTCTTCTATTGCAGCCTCAAAATCACTGTGGGTGTTAAAAGCAACTCATTCACCGCAGGTTACGAAACACCATAATTCAAAACTTGGAAATGGCTTTGGAGAATGTGTTCTGCAAGTCTAAGGAGACCCAATCTGTGTTAGCAGCGATGTTGCTAGGCAACACATGGTGGCTCCTTTTTAAGAATGTCCCATTGTTTATTCTGGACCAGAGTTCCCTTGAGAGGAAAAAATCGGGACCAAGGGAGGAAACAAACTTTGTTCCATTTAAAGTGGACCATTCATGGCAGGTTTGAACACTTTAGATTTAGTAAAGTGTAGCGCTGACCTACAGAGCCTGCTCCAATGTGCTGCTCTATAATCCACAGCAAAATTGAAATGAAAAGATGGAAAAAGAAAACTTTAGTTGTTTAAATGTGGCTGAAGGTTAAAAATGCAGACATCCTTAGATGAGGATGTCCATCGATGCTTAAATAGAATTAATAAATTAATTGATTATGTAATTAAGCTTTTGCTGTCTTCCAACTTAATCTAGATTACATATATCAGGGTAAAAAGTCTAAAAGGGGTTAGCCTCTCTATTAAATCATTTCTGTCATTAATAGACAGAGATAATATTTGCATCTGAGAGTTTTCATATTTAAAGCCAGCAGTGCTGGATGATGGAGGTGTAGTGTTGCACTGATATCAAAGCTTTGCATAAAATCTGCTCCTTATGCAAGTTTTAAAAAAAGGCAGAACAATTAAGAGAAATAATTTGGTGGAAATCATTTTGTCGGCTAATCAAATGATTCATCGCACCTTTTTGCTTTAATAACTGTAACCTATTTCAGTCATGTTTAGGCTTGTGGATCGTTCTGCTGGCTTGGTGCGCACACTGTACCACACAATAATTCCCTCCTTTTCCCTTCACTAATCAACCGATATGGACCTCTGATCGCCCCACTTGGTGAAGCAGGGACCTGGCAGAAGCAGACTGACTGCTATTCCCTTCACAGCATCAGTCATTTCACAAAACAAGGGAAAATGGTACAAGAAATGTTCTACAGCACTGCAAAAATGATATAGAAATCAGTAAAAATTTCTTAAATTAAATGTATTTACCCTTAATGTAAATTGGTAATTATGATGATCTGCTATCGAATTAGATTTTTTACTCTTATTTTAAATGTAAATTGTCTTGTTCCATTGGCAAAGTGTCTTACTTACCTCCTCAATTCAAGAGAAAATGCAGTTATTTAAAGAAAAAATGTCTTGTTTAAATTTCATTTTTTGCAGTGCACTGCAAAAACGATCTAGAAATAAGTAAAAATTTCTTAAATTAAGTGTATTCACCCTTAATTTGAGTAGGTAAATGAGAGAGGTTGCCAATGGAATGAATAATTTTACTCTTGAAATAAGATAATTAGATAATATGCACTTGAAATAAGAAAATGCAATAGTGTTTTCTTATTTTAAGTGTACATTTTTTTGTTCCATTGGCAAAATGTCTCTTTTACCTCCTCAGTTCAAGAACAAATGCACTTATTTTAAGAAAAATGTTTTATCTAGATTTAGATTTTTTGCAGTGTGAGACTGTCCAATGGCAATACATCATCTACAGCATATTAAAAACATCAACAGACATCATTAAATGTGTCTCTTAACATTCAGTGGAATGAATGTGTGTAGTTTCTGAACAGAGAGATTTACACTACAGTAAACCTTGGGTTTAGTTTTTCGTTTTGTATTTCAAAGTTTCACAAATAGAATAACTTTTATGTGCTTTTTTTTTTTTTACCAAATGGATTACTTGGATTAAAACAGGAAATCATTGTTTATTTTAAACTGCACAAACTACAGGCTGTTATGATTTTACCTTCAGTGGAAAAATCTTCTGATTTCAGAGCTTTTAATCTAAAAGAGCAGCTTTAAGACTTTATGTTTATCAGACTTTAGTTCATAGATGTTCCAAAGACCATGAGTTTTATTTTCATCAAGTAGAAAAGATAATCTAAATTGATTAAAAAGCTAAATCCATCACAATGTTTATTAATTTGATATAGCATTTAGCAGCAATATCTGTCAGTAGTCGTCCTTTATCCAAATCAGGAATTGCTGTTATTTTTCCTTTGCTCGTATTCCCACGTTATTCTCTGACGAGAAGTATCCTGTTCCTGCCAGTGCAAGCATGTACGGTGAGCATGATCACAAAACCTTGGATTTCACAGAGTTGTTCCAGATCCTTGTGGGTGGATTCAGATGATGAAATCTAATCCACACTGTTTTTTTTTTTCAGTAAAGAGAACAACAAAGTGGAGTAGGAGAAATAAACCAGGCTTCTTGTTCTTATTAATGATGTGTGAGTTTATTACACATTAATATTAGCTACATGTTGCATGTCAGAACTGATGTTTTCCACAATAGTTTATCTAAATAAGACAGTTTCTTATTTGTACATTTATAATCTGTACGTGGCAAAGGTTTGGAAATGGAATGAGAGTGGTCTCCTTCAGTTAAGAACAAAGTGTAATATTTTGAGAAGAATGGAGCCATGGAAGTTTACTCATCTGCTAATGTGTATGATGTAAAATGTGATGATGTGGCCGACTGGAGACGTATAAAATGCCTTTTTAACTGTTAATCGGGGCCACTTCCTGAAAGGTGAGCCTAGAGGTGATCAGCTGCCTTCTGTAAATTCTAAGCAACTTCTCTGATCTGAGTACACTGCAAAAACGATCTAGAAAGAAGTAAAAATTTCTTATATTAAGTGTTTTTACCCTTAATTTGAGCAGGTAAATGCGATAGTTTGCCAATCGAATGAGTGGTTTTAGTCTTAAAATAAGATAATTAGATAATATGCACTTGAAATAAGACAATGCAATTGTGTTTTCTTATTTTAAATCTAAATAGTCTTGTTCCATTGGCAAAATGTCTCTTTTATCTCCTCAATCCAAGAACAAATTCACTTATTTAAAGAAATAATGACTTATCTAGATTTGGATTTTTCCCAGTGTAAGATTACTATTTATATAAACATCTGTTGTCATGTCTCTTGGTTATTTAAAGCTACAGTGTGTAACTTTTAGCGACAGACTGCAGACTGCAGCAACATGAACATCTCCCCCCCACCGCTTCTCCCCCCCAAGAGTATGGCGAGCGTTACAGGAAAAAATGTCTTCCACGACGTCCGCATCACCTACCTTCTCAAGTGATGAGGTTTGTTTACATAGATAATTTTACAGATAGTATTTCATTAGTCTGTGTAGGGTATAGATTTCATGTAGACTTAAGATAATAAATATACCCGTTATTTTTTCTACATCGTTGTGACATTTTGGCGATCTCGCAATCGCTAGTTTGTTGGCTCTGCGCTGCCGTAGCGCAAAGATGTCTGCCTCCATGGCTGCGAGACCCGCTCCTATGTAATTATAAATAACGAATATAAGGCAACGCAAATATTAAGGTTAAGAGGCTGAGCTCGTAGATGATGATAAATAACATAGTTATGTATAATATATTACATTTCTGACTGTATATCCCTGTAATTATTACACACTGTAGCTTTAATACATATAAGTTATGAAGTATTATTTAAAGAGTTTGTCCCGATTGATCTCTTTTTAGGAAAAAGAACCGGAGAGATAGAGCTTCAAGGTGCAAACACAGAGCCAAGCTTTAAAAATCGAAATGATTTAACTGGAGCAGGGTTTGGACTTTGACTGGACCTTTCTCTCTTTTGGATCATCATCCTGTTTGGATCAAACTTAAGCTGTGAGACAGATGGACTCAAATTTAATTGGAAAAATGATTTAGTATTCAGAGATACTGTTTGAGTCATTCACTGGAAGGTGTCCAAGTCCTGAAAAACAAACCAAAATATCAGAAGATTCAAAGAAACTTTGGTTTCACTCATCTGAAAAACATTTTTCAAGAAGTTTTTTGAAGTTTATTTAGATCAAAGATTAGTCCAACCACCCAAAATAGTTCATTTTTAACTTTTTGAAGTCATGTTGGATACTTCTTCCTCCAGGCCTGTAGAGTCTCTTATGCTTTCCTCATTTTTCTAAATACTACATGTCAGACCTCTGACTGAATATGCTGGGATGTCTACAACTGGGAAAGCTTAACGTTCCCCACTTGTGAATAGCATCTCTGTCTGCACAATGCCTGTATATATTAGTTTAAAAACAGCCTCATAACACTCCCCTAATGGGCAGCAGCAACAGCTGCTGTTTGCCTGTCTATCTCTGCCTCGATCTGTCTTGGTTATTGGAAGTGGAGGCTCGCTGCTGAATTCTCTGGCGACGTTTGTGTCTGCGAGGAAGCTGTTGAATGCAGATTGAGATCCTTGCAGTATTTAGCTCTTTGCCTTCTCTGCTATCATTTTTCTGTGACCACTCTGTTCCACTGCAGGGTCAAAAAGACAAGGAGAGGCAGCTGCTGCAGCCTTTATTACTGCAGAACATCAGGGGACACAATGGAGACACATGTGCAGTCCTGATATATGAGCTGCACATACAACCTGCACTTCCAATCAGCTCTGACAGACCTCAGGGTATTTTTTAAGATTTAATGCCTGTTGTTCGAGGATTTCTAGCAGATTTCAAATGTGTTTTTAAGCTTTTAGCTTCCAGACATTGTATCTGATTAGTTTCATCTGTATTTGGTCGTATCGATCTTGATTGTTTTTCTCATATCTCTGTTTTTTCCATCTACAAATGAACGCCATGGGTTCCATGTGCTTTTGGGCTGAAATTACCCCAACCTCTCTATAATCAGATTCAAACCAGCAGCATTTTCTCTGCTGCTTTTTTCTGTGTCAGTACATTTATCGTCGAAGGGAATGAAGGTGTCAGCCGGTATTACAGGATGGAGCACAAGCTGGTTTCTTACAGCCCCCCCATCCCCAAATCGCACACACACACGCAAAAAAAAAAGCCAGAGAGAGTATTGTTGCTATGGAAACAGTTCAGACAATTGTAATTGTCTCGCTCCGTCTTTGCAGGTCAGAGCAGTGGGCATAACAGCTCCATAATCTCTCCATCACTCGTATAACTCCCCGCTGGACCAGCAAGGTAAAATAGGTTTGCTGGAGTTTGGAGCCACAAATTTGCTGAGTGATACATCGGGTCATTTCCAAACCGGTGCGTGTGGAGTTTTTATGCTCCGAAATGAGATCCTGCAGCTCTCTGACTCTGGAGGGGAAAATGACAGCCTGACATGTTTTACTGTCATCATCCATCCAACTTCAAAACATCTTGGAGACCACCTTGACATTTTGAAAAAAAAAATTTCTATCTTAGAGCAGTAATCAGGCAGCTAAATCAGTCAAATCTGAGGGGGGGTTACTTGAAAAAAACATCTGCAGTGAGAGGGTTACGTCTTGCAAATGTTTTAGCAACAAGCACATAAATTATAGATGAACTTTTACTGGAATTACAGGGAGGAAAAATCTGTTTGTATTCTGTTTGTATCCATGCATATTAAAAGAAGGTTGAGAGTAAAGGAGAAAGTGAGGGGAAAGGTAGAGCAGCAACAGGAAGAACGGCTGCCTTGGGAGGATTGGGGAGAAAAATATGTTCAGTAATTTGGAGGAGCGTCACGAGGAATGGCCTACAGCCTACTAACAGCCACAATGACCAGATACATCATGCACATCTTACCATGGCGAAGGAGCAAAAACAACAGTGTTAGGAATCCAGTTTGCGTGGGCTGTGTTTTGGTGTTTTTCTCTCCCTCCACCACCAGGTGGTGTCCTGTCCTTGTTGGTCCTCCTGCACACCTGCGGCTGGTTGGCTCATCACTGAGGAGTATTTGAGCGGCTGACTGTCACTACCTCGATGCCAGAGTGTTTGCCAGTTTTGGGTACTCTAGCAAAGCTGAGTTTAGCTAGGTCTAACTGAGTCTTTTGTTTCTCTGAGTCTAACGTTGTTTTTGTCTTTTGCCTTTCGGTAGGAAGTCATCCTGCATACTGGATGTTTGGCCTTCTCCCCCTGGAAGGATTGTTTGAGTTTCACACTGAGCAGGGGATTAATCTCCCTACGTCCCGTACAAGTTCTCCTGGAAATCTAAGTGGCGGTTCGCTCCATTGCTCCTCAGGAACCAACCAAATCAAAACCTGTCCGCCCTCTCTGGAAAAACCCACACCGACTGGATTCTGGGAAGAAACCTTTCTCCGCAAACATGAGTCCCATTTATCTCTGTTTTTGCAAGACATCGTTCAAAGTTCCCACGGACCCTGAACTGACCTCTGTGAACTTCCCTTCTCACTTCCAGTTCCGGTTCAACAGCTCACTGAGTTCCCCTGAAACCAACCTAACTGTACTCCTCAATAAATCTGTTAAACTTTTACTCTGGTTTCTCTGAGTGGTTTTCTGTATGTGGGTCAGATCTCTTAAAAACATCATGACAAACATAAATTTCCTTTTGGATGAGAGTAAAGTTGGCTTCATTTAAAAATCAAGGTCCCAGAAGAGATCCAAGAACTGTTGATCCGGTGTTTAGTTTCCACTGTAGGGGATAATTTGGGCTTCCATGTTACCTGCTGGTTCTGATCCAGAAGGATGTCTGTGTGCAGGGTCATTAATGGAAAACTACATATCATGTTCCGATAGGTCTCGGCATCAGCCTACATTTCCAGCGCTAAGGCAGGTCCAGCGGTCACAGTGTTCCTGTTCCTTACTGGTCAGCAAACTGGGCTAACATGAACCAAAAGAGAATCTATGCAGTTTCAAGAGGAAGATTAAGGCAGCTATCATAGCAACCTGGGCTTCTATTGGACCTCAGCAGAACCACAACCTGATGCCTCCATGTCACACCGCATTAATGCAATAATTCATGCAATATAGATAGAAAGTAATACATTTTTTGGCTTGCGTTGCTGATCAAATAATATTTTCTTCATTGATCTAGTTTAATATTCTAGTAAACTAAGACACTGAATTTTCCATTATTTGCAAATCATGATGCTTCAATTAAAAGAAATACAAAACATTAATTAATCCGTGTAATTTATCTATAATCATGAATTTTCAAATTTGAGACAATAAAGGGTGATTTTATTTATATTCTATTTGATATTCAATGAGTTTCACTTCCTAAAGTGAGACAAATGTTGAACTTTTTCACTGTTTAAGAACTACCTGTATAATTTTCATTTCCTTAAACTCTGTAATTTTTCTAATTCTCTTTTTCTGTTTTTTTTGCTTGTAACATCCATCAGTTCAATACATCTTTGACACCATCTTAACATTTTAAGCATTTTTTTTTATGAATTTAAAACTTTTTTCATGGTTGTATTCAGACTGACTGTGGGGGTCGAGCTAAAACAGGCTAAACCCATCTTTACAGAGGAGTTAATGCCCTAAAGCTAATGACTAACGGGAAAAAGGCTCATAAAATAAAACTCTGTCAAAATGAACTTCTAGTTTGTTCAGTTTAATTGGGATCAAGGCTCCACCAGAAACATTAAGTCAAGAAGACTCAGTGGAAAATCTGACCTCATGATGGCGTAGCAGGCAGCTGTACCCCAGGACATGATTTAACTGGACATTTAGATAACGAGAGCCGCGCTTGGATCATTAAAGCACGATAAGAACAGTTCAGGCTAAAAGCAAAAGCTTGTTTTCCCTTAAAACCTCAGACCTTCTAATAGGCTGAGTCATGATGTAGTTCATTTCTGAATCACATTTAACTAAACTCCAGAGAGTTAAGCACAGTTTAATCACAGTGACATTTACCTAAACTAGAAGGTTTGTGTGAAGCCACAGATGATGACATCAAATATTTGATTGTATTACAAAAAAAGAAAAAGAGAAGGTCAGAAGAATTTATCAGATAATCTTGAACTTTAAAGCTTAAATTAATCCACAAGTCGGATAGTTTTAAAAAGTGTTTTTTCTCATTAGAATCCAATGTTTCAAATAAGAGAAGGACATTTTTAAATATTCCTGTTCACCTCAAAGCATAAAGAAACCTGAGCAGCAACTTAACAAACCGTCTGAATGTCCTTAAAGCAACCTGTTAAAAGGAATAACCTTTAGTGGCATTTTAAAACAGTTATCAAGGACTGTTATTAAGTGTTATTCAGTTCTTTTTTTTACTCTACAGTGGATTACATTTTCATTTAAATTTATTTAGAATTTGTACTTTTATTCAAGAAAATAAGACAGCTGAATTAAGCAGGTTCTCTTCTTTATTACTTATATGTATGTCTTTTATTAATGCAGTGTGATCAAATCATTAAAAATTATTGGCAAATTTAAGATACTAATAAAATTATATAAAAAGTGTACTTTTTACTGTATAAGGATAAAAACATTTTTTAGATATATTTAAAAATATATCTCACTGTACGCTTTGAAGCTTTCTTTTCCTCTTTTTCTCCACCCAGAAATGAAAATGAATTCCTTTTGGCATCAATCCAACGTGTTAAACTTTTTTTTTTATTCTTTCTTGTGCGATCACATCAAAATGATTCTGCAGATTTTTGAGTTAAACAATCATGATCTAAATCTCTTCCAGCTCATCCCTGGGGTGCTGAACCTGATCACGGTGGAGTCCTCAGATTATGATCACGTTCCAGTCACATAACAGACAAAGATTATTTAAGACTTTTTTTATACAATGCATATATCCTGCCAGATATGGACGTGACCACCACGATTATAAAGGGGTGAACATAGTCAGGTAGGCTCTTCACTGAGATGTTACCAAGAGAAAAGAAAATATGGCCCACACCATGACACCACCACCACCATACATGTGGGGTTGCGGGCGGGGTAGAGCACACAAAAATCTAACACAATTAATATTAGCTCTACTCCACTTATTTTTAACCAAGTATAGGTACAATTTTGAATAACTCGGAAAAGGAGCAAAAAAGTATTTGATAAAAATGCAGCTTTAATTGTTGTCATTAAACTGCATTAAATATTTGCTAAAATTTTTTCATGACTATGTTTCACATTAATCTCCTGTTTATTCCTCTGTGATAAATCCCTGCGGAGGTTTGAGCCTCAAAGAATTTTATCCACTATACCTTTTATTTAGAAAGCACGGATGTTTGAATATATTGGTCTATTTGTTAGCAAAGGCTGTGGGAAAGAATAGTTTGTCTTTATTTAGAAAATATGGATGTATCGCTTGTTAATTGTCCTGTTGGAACAGTGTAGATCTACTTTCGGTAACCCCTCAGTGTACGTTGGTTATTGCCGGGCCACCCTTAAAAAAATTTTCTGACTACGCCTCTGAAAACAGGGTTTAAAAGTCTTTCACAAGAAGAACCCTCTATTGGTCTCCGCCAGTCACGTGACATTTGTTGCTAAGACGCCATTTTAGGTGGAAAAGGCATAGTGTAAACAACCGCAGCATAGCTAAACGAAGGAATAAAGGCCTGTTTACATAGCAGCCTGTCCAAGATAAGTCATTACAGTTAACATAAGCCTGAAAACAGGGGCGGATTTAGGAAAATCGGTCTCCGCCAGTCACGTAACATTTGTTGCTAAGACGCCATTTTAGGTGGAAAAGGTGTAGTGTACCGCGCCCGAGGTAAACAATTGACATCAATTGGCGGACCGATGGATAACAAGCTAAAATACATCACTTCCTGTGAGGCTAAACCTCTTAGGTCTATGGACCAGAGGCTGAAGCTGGCTGTTCGATGCTGATTGTCAAACATACTTGAGGAATTTTGGCTGACAGTGGCCAGACAGCGAGAAGGTTTTCCTCATGTGTCGAGATGGAAAAGTAATATTTTAGTCAGAATTTAGTCATCTATTGCTGTACTCTTTCCTTGGTTTCTGAAGTTTATTATTTCAGAGCAGCTATTTTCATCCATTGTAGTGATGAGTTTATGTGTTTGAAGATTTGTTAATGTAATATGTGACATTTGGATTTAATTAACACCATTGAGCATCCCCTGTTTAGGAGAGCAGCAGCTGCCACTGATCTGTGGTACTTTAACTGGTACTTTAACTTTTTCTTGTGACATTTTTTTGTTAGAAGCAGCCTGCAACAGAAGGTGGTCAAACAAACTAGTTTTTTTTTAACCTTCAAGTAAATAAAGTTGTATTTTTCCGCAATATTTTACAGACGCAGTTGAAATATCTAAATGTGGTATAAACTATTTGCATGAATAGCAGCAGACCTCCATCCCGCTTCAGGCTCATGTTTAAACCGTCTGACTGCCTCAGTCAGGATGACCTGCTGTGAGGAAAATGTAATAAATTTAAATCACATCATGCAACACAGTCCAAACAAAACACAGCTGCATAAACAGCTTCAGCGCTTTTTTAATGGCTTTGAGCGAGCATTTACCATCTACACCCTATAAACATCAAAACCACACACAACAAGGCTGACGAATACAGCTGGACTGCACTGTCCTTAGCATGCAGGGTGCTATTGTTTTAAAATTAAGGGGAACAAACACTGTTTTCTGGTTCTGTAAATCACAGACTGTAAAACTCATTTAGGGGCCTTTAAAAGATAGATTAAGGAGCCGAAAGTGCAGAAAGTGTCTAAACAAACATCATCATTTTGTTCTGTGTTTCCTAAGAGTTTAAAGTTTGCTGAAGTCTAAATGTTTGCTGCCTCCGATTCAACCTGAAAACAGGTTTATAAATATATAATTGTTATCTCACTCAACCTAAACATGTTGTGTTAGCCAGTGGGGAAACCATTCATTTGAAATTATTGATACCATGTACAAAAAATGCAATTCATAAGACCATCCACTGCTGTCTATGTTCATTTATAAAGACTGCAATGGTAAATATAGATGAATCATATATTCATCCAAATGTTCGTCCATCTGTTGTTCACACTTGCTTAGGATTAATGCCTATTTTCAGAGATCATTCGGCCTCTTTTGGATTTCATTTCACAGACATAGAGAACCATGCATTCACTCAGACAAAATGGGAATTTAGTGAGTGTTAGGATTATACCTATTAATGATATGAGTCTGTTAAACTATAATAATACCTTCCTGTTATGTGTCACATCTAATGTTTTCCCAAGTAGTTTTCTAATTGGGATAGATCCTCTGTCCGGCTATGCAGTTATCTACATTATGTACGTAGCAAAGAAGAAGGTGTAATATTTTAATAAGCCTTGAGCCCGGCTCGGACTGGGAAAGATTTTTAGCCCTGGCATTTTCCATCTACTCCGGCCCACTTTAAAACAAAAAACAGAAGCACAGTCAAACGCATGTGTCTCAAATGTGAAACACAATACGAATACACATTGTGGATTAACTGTTCTATCTTCAAGCATCACACGACAACCATCACCAAGACTTCTAAAATGCTGTTTCACTACCTTTGGCATAGAACTTGGAATCCTGAGGTTCTGAGTTCAAGCCCCACTCCCACAGACTTAGGCTGAGCAAAAGACCCTTAACCCCACATTGCTCCCTGGGTGCTGCAGAATGGCAGCCCACTACTCCCCAAGCAGATGGTTTAAATACAGAGGTATAATTCTATACAATGTGAGATCAATAAAGTTAAATTATTATGAATTCTCATTTAAAGAGTTTGTCCAAAGTGATCTCTTTTAAGGAAAAGAACCAGAGAGAGAAAGTTTCAACATGTAAACAGAGTTTTCCATGACAGCGAGCCCATCTGAATGAGGGGGTCCATCTGAATGGTACAAATTAGTAAGGACACATAGGGAGAGGAATGCCAGCGGTCCCATTAAAACTGCTGTCTAAATAGTGCTGGCAGTCAGTAAGGAGCTAAGGAAAGGCACCAGGATGCTTCCTATCAATGGTTCCTTTAGCATAGGGACCCCCAATGTTCTAATGCTCCACATACTGTAGGAGCTTTATGGCTACCCAGAGTCCTTTGCATGGCAGGACGTATAGGCACAGCTCATCTCACCGAATTGAAGAAAAATCCATTATTGCTTACGGTGTACTCTGTGTGATGCATGCTAATGAGCAAACCTTAATACGCTTTGGGTTTTGTAATGGAGAACTTCCACCACTTCCAGCTACATTTGTGTAACTTTTATAGCTATATTTTGGAAGGCTCTTTAGCAGCAATCTGTATTGTTAAAATTACATATTGAAATAACAATCAGCCTTGAATTCAAAACCTCCAAAGGTACTGGTAGTTAACTAGGTAATATTAAAGATTACAACTACATTGGTTTTCTGAACTAGCTTAAATTATTGTTCCTTAACACTTTTAAGGTTTAGTTGGGTTTTCTCTTTGCATCAGCCCCACCCTGTCCTTTTAAAATGCAATGACGATTCTACATCTACATCTAGAGCAGTGATTAACCACCCACCCCACCCCCCTCCAGGAAGCGTATATCTTGACTGTGTTGCATCTGCCCTATAAAAAATACACCAAGTTTCTAAGATTAACAAATGGTGATGTGACACAGGGTTAGATATTTTATGTTTCATACGAAGCAGCTAATCTGCACAGTGACAGCCACTGTTCTTTTTTTTAAGTTAATGGTATGGTTTTGAAAATGTGTTTTTTCTGCTGCAAGGGGTTTAGACTTTATTTAGCCTTCTTAAAGAGCAACTTATTCACCAGCAGTGGTCTGATACCATGTCAGGGGATTCAATTAAATGGGCAGCACCCGCATAGGGTGAGGCATTGTCGCAGTGAAGAAAGGTTTTTCAACAAGGTTGGAAGAAAAACGACTAATACTCTGTTGTACCAAAGACAATAATTCATTATAATTTTGCCTATGTTTGACTTTGAAATGCTTGAAAAAGTACCATCTTAAAAGACAATATTTCTTTTCTGCTCCATCTACAGGATACAGAAAAAAAATACAATTAGAAGTCTATATTTATTGTCATAATTGTTCATAATTAAATGTAGATATTTAATAACATATCCTAATTTCATGTTTTCGTCTAAGCTAAGAAAATAAAAGGATGAGGTCCTTTAGGCAGAGTTGGACAAAGCTTCCCGACTTCCAGCTGATGAAATCATGTAAGACTGGAGGGATATTAAATGTCAGTTTTTTCCCCTGAACATGGAAACGCAAGATATGACATTGCTCTACATTATGGGTGTAAATTATTAAACCTCCCATTTCTGCTTGTGCGCCTGCGGTGATCATGTTCAACTCTAATTCTGTGAGTGGATCTAACTTCATGCATGGAGAACGAGAATATTATCCCATCTGAAAAAATGCTGGAGATAATGGGCCTCGAAAAAGAGGATGTTGTCTGTGCCTGTTGGATCACGCTTCAAAGGAAATAATCAGCAGAAACATTATAAATGGTTTAAAAAGAGGGGGGGAAAAATAACCGAACTGGAGGAAAACAAAAACAGTGATATCAATGTTTGATCAATCTTGACTGGAGCTGGATGGGAATCTATAATAAATGAGATGTTCTTTTGATCACAGCCTCCTTGTCTCCATAGATGTTTCTGCAGAAGAGGGGGGAAAGTTCAGCCTCTGAAGATAAAAAGAGACAGATAATGGAGAGATACATTTTCAGAATAATCTTTATTTCTCCTCAGATGCTCATGGCATCTCAGATATTTCTGATTTTGTTCAACCTCAGAAAGCCAACAGTCAAACTGCACTGAGATCCCCGGCGTGTTTAATGTGCTGATTAAAGCTCCGGCCGGGGAACAGCAGAGTCGGCCAATCAAAGGCAGAGTGATTTAAAAAAAAACAAGCCTTTTGATTCGCTGCTCATTAACAAAGCGGTCACCTCAAACGTGCAGCTCTGTTCGACCAAATCAGGAGACAAAATCTGATTTTCAGAGGTTACAAACAAACTGAACACACAAAGACGCAACGGCAGCACAGAAATCCTCAGAACCCGTCAGTCTTTAAAGCAGCCATAATGAAGAACTAGATCCCAGATCTGCAGATTAACCAACCAAAAGCTTCAAAGAGCAGTTTTCTTTCTCCTTTAACAGTTATGAAGATGCAGAACAAGTAAAAACTGATTAAACCCTGATGAATGAGAGTTTAAACTATGTAAACTTCAATTTAGAAAAAAACTCTTTTAGAGGGGAAATGTAACACGAAGGAAAAGTTTGAAATGACGCACCGATGACAGAATATTAGAAAATCCTGAGTTTAATCTCAGTTTAAATGGGCCCTTCAGGATTTTCATGACATCTGCATCTTTTACTTAAAGTAAAAAAAGCTGCTGAGACACTGATAAAAGCTTTAAGAAGTAGATCATTCTGTAAAAGTTCAAAAAATCCACTGGACTTTGTTTCCAAAGTTTGAAGATATTTCGCCAACTCTCCAGGAAGCTTTCTCAATTCAAGAATTTAAGAAGTAGAGTATAAAACAGATTTCATGTCACTCATAAAAATGGCACAATTAAGAAAGTCATCAATTGTTGGGGAGAATTATCAAACCGTTTGTCATAATCAACTGAATAAATCTCCACAAGCAGAGAAAGGAAAATATGTAATCTGGTTTATATGGCCCAAAGGAGGCAGGAACTGATGGATCAGAGGTTTCCAAGAACTGCTTGTTTTCTGCAGGTCACAGACGGCTGCAGACAGAATGAGCATCTACACCAGGGGTGCTCAAGACCAGTCCTCAAGAGCTGCTATCCTGCAACTTTTTGATGTGTCCTATTTTCAACACACCTGAATCAAATCAGTGACTTGTTACCATTAACCTGACTCCGCCAGATGGATTTGCTCTGCATATCCATCTGGAAACCTTCCGTTGAAGTAATTTTGGGAAGGGGTGAAAATACTGGTTAGCTGATTGGCCTATGTTGGTGATAGACGGGCCAAATAAACCAATCAGATCAACGAAGCATATGACGTGCTAACAGAGCGACGACGAAGAGGAGCCAATTGATAGATCAAAGTCTTGCTGAAACCAGTCGGGAGAAGAGCAAAAACATCTTTTCCTCTGAGAAAAGCCTCCAGAGCAGTGTTTTGCTCTTCTTTCAGTGAAGAAATACTCTGTAATTCCGATAAAACTTGCTCGATAGCCACGCTAACGCTAGTTTCATCGGCTGAAGCCGCCATGTTCTTTAGACTGAACTATCGCGCTTCTCGTTGCGTCACACCTCAACCCGCCTCAAAGCGGGACGTTCGTTTGGTGAACGGCTCCAAATTTTCTTCAACGGAGAGTCTCCAGACTGATTACTGAGTGAAACCTTGAGAGCTTGTGAGATCAGGATGGTCTCTTGAGGCTAGGTTACCATGCCTTTGCTGGGCTAAATGAGGGGATTGAGTCTTTCGATTCAGGTGTGTTAGAGAAGAGATGCATCTAGAAGTTATTGGATGGCAGCTCTTCAGGACTGAACTTAAGCACCCCTGATCTACACCAAACTGAAACCTAGGATCTGTTAGGAGAACCAGTTAGGATCCAATTAAACTAAACTGGATTAAAAAAAAATCAATGAGCTTTAACATTAGGAGACTGACCATGTCGCACAGTGAAACACAGTGGTGGAAGGATCATGGGGAGGGAATATTTCTTTTTAATTTAACTAGGTGGGAAACCTAAAATGGCTCCAAGTTCTAGTCTGATTTGACCCCTAATGAGAGGAAACTTCAGCCGCGTCAGAATCCAGACCTGAATCTGTCAGAAACCCGCTTTAGGTGGGCTGACCTGAAGGAGACTGTGCACAAGACTCACAATCAGAAGGATTTGGAGAACTTTTGGAGCATAAATGGATTTTGAAAGACGGTGGTTAAAGATTCAATTAAAAGTATTAGTTTTAGTGTGAAAATAAATCATCTATTTTCCGTCACGTTATCCTTGCTCAAGTCGCTAGGGATGCTGGTGCCCATCTCCAGCTGTCTACTGGTGAAAGGAGGGGTCCACCCCGGACAGGTCGCCAGTCCATCGCAGGGCAACACAGAGACAAACAGGACAACAAACAACCATTCACACACACAATTAAGAACATTTTAAAGAAGCCAATTTAACTAACAGTCATGTTTTTGGACTGTGGAAGGAAGCTGGAGTACCCGGAGAGAACCCGCACATGCACAGGGAGAACATGCAAACTCCATGCAGAAAGAGCAGCCCTAAAACTGAATCATTGAACCTTCTTTAACCTTTTTTACATTTCCCCTCATTTGTTGGTATTTGAGCAGAACTGTGGTTTAAACAGGTGTTGGAAAAACTTTTTATTTCTGGCATTTTTGGGATTTGAACACATTTTAGATCCACTGATCTTAATATTTCTCTGCACTAGAATTTAAATACTGATCATACAAACAAGTGCATGAGACATTAAACCAACTTAAACTGTGCAGAAAACTTTATATAGTCAAAACTCATCAATAATTTCATTAAATTCAGAAAAACATCTTCAGTCAGATACATTTCTGAAAATAAAGCGCCTCAGGATTAACAAAGACGTCTGAACCAAACCAGGAATCCACCTGCAAACCTTTGCTGCTTCATTCTGCAACTTTGCTCTGAAGAAACCATCTTTAAAGTCTCAGTTTTCTCGTTTGTGGTTCCTGTGGTTGACGCTGCAGCTGCTTCAATTTATCAGCATCTCAAACTTTGACTATAAACATGTTGGAGGGGAAAAAAACAACAAAAAAACAACAGAAAGGGATCAATAACAGTCAGATTTACCACATTAGGGAGAGAAACCGGCTGCAGGCAAAGGTGCGTTTACATAATAGCTCTAAGCGCACCAAGAAATACTTATATATGTCTGAAAAATCAAAATGCAGCAAAACATGACTGCTGCATTCAACTGCAAACCAACAAAGTGAGATCAGTGGAGGATGAAGAGAAACACCGACGTGTTTCAGCACCGTCTGAGCGACCGGAGACGAACGGCACCCTTATGTTTGGAGAGAGGTCTGAACGTTCATTGCAACTCATTAAAAACCTATTTACTGATACGTTAGTGAAACTAAACTGATTCGTTTTAAGCCTTTCGGCAACTAAATAATTTATTCTCAACAGATATTTAGGAATAATAAAAAAAAATCTGCTGATTTTAAACCTGCAAACTATTAATATAAACTTCATTTTGCTTCTTATTGTCTGAGAAAGAAAATTTTAAATTTAACAGATAAAATCAACGTCGGTGAACTGGATGCGGTTCAATCCGCAGCCACATTAAAAATATATATTTTTTTATTTTTCTCTTTTAAGCTTATGCTTTTTTTCCCAACATTTTCTCTTATTTTTTTTTTTTTTTTTTGTAAGAAACCCTGCTAGACGAACCTTCCTCCCAGATAAGTTTAGCAGAAGATAAAAGTGGAGTAAAGATTATGACATAAGAGGAAGTTTGAATACATTCAAGATAAAACAGACCAACTTTGGCTAAAGTTTCAGTAGTGTGAGGAGAAGTAAAGGTAGAAACAGGTGAGAAGAATCTCTGACATTAACACCTGACCCATCAGACCCAGAGGAGAGCATCTCCAATTTGTTTTTATCTTCTATTATTTCAGCTGCAGCTTTGCATTTTAATAAAAAATCCAATCCTCTTTAAATCCTGCAGCTGCTCCTGCAGAAGTGCTCTCAAACATCTGATGATCGTCCTGAGAGGACCTTTCAGCAGCTGCAGCGGCTCGCTGCTTCCACCCGGGAATGTCTGATCATCTGATGTGCCTCCATCTCTGCAGAGGAGTTTATTCTGTTAAAAACATTTCATTAATCTTCCCGAACGCAGATCTGGTCAGTAGTAGTGAACCCTCTGCTACTAATGACATCCAGGCAGACATTTCATTAGTTTCCTCTCCTGAAGCCTCAGAGAGCATCTCAGGCTTTAGAGGGGAAGGAATCATGACTGCCTGCTTATGCAGAAGAGCCGCTTTTCATTTCATGTTTTTTATAATTAAAGGAGTTCAATATTTTAGGGTAAAAAAAGTCCTGGCGGCGCCCCGGGTCTCCGTCAGCGGCAGCCGCAGTGGAAGTCGGCGTTGGGGTCCATCAGCAGCTTCTTGCGGTCCACGTGCAGACAGTCTATGTGGTACCAGGCGTCGCACACGTCGCACTGGATCCACTGCACCGTGTCCTGCTGCGGCAGCCGGCACCGCAGGGCGGCGCACGGCTCCACCGCGCTCACCGCAGCGCCCTCGTCTTCATCGTCCTCTTCGGAGGAGGACGAGGAGGAGCCGGAGGAAGAGGAGGCCGAAGAGGTGGAGGAGGAAGAGGAGGAGGAGGGAGAGGGCAGGGAGGGCCGAGGAGGGAGGGGGTGTTTTCTGGGCCGGCCGCGACGTTTACTTCAGAGAGAGAAAAAACAAACAAAGAAAAGAAGCATAAACTAAAGGAAACTTTAATTACCGGTAAACGAGACAAAAAGTTTATTATTCGCAGGAAATAGAGTGAAATCCTTCAACTTCAAACAGAGAAAAATATATTTTAGGTGTTTATTTCTTTTAGTTTTGAATGATTCAGTTACTAAGAAAATATATTTTTAGTGATAATCTTGTTCTAGGTTTCCAAGTTAGAGTCTGAAGTCAAAAGTCAAAATAATCACTTTGAGAAAATATCAAATGAACTAACTTTGACATTTCTTGTTAATTTGTTTAAGCCTCTGTGACACCTTCACAATTTAGCCAGCATATGCGGACGTCCCAGAATCTTCTAAAACGCTGAAATACGCTAAACTTTCTATGTATTTTTTAATCTTAGGAGTATACATAGAGTATTAATAACGAGTCCAGAACTTATGTTCAACGACAGCCAAACTTATGCATAAGACATGGCAGCGTAATGCCCATGAAACGTCACAAGCCAGTGTCCTGAGGGGGGCAGTGATGCACCCGAGGAGCTCGGTCTGCGTAAAAAGATTTGTTTGATCGCGTTATCACCTAGCTGCTGTTTACCGCTCACCAAAAGAAAAAAACAATAAATAAAAAGAAAAAAGAAAGAAAGGGGGTTTGCAGCTGAAGCAGATTCAGCGTCATGTCTGCTAGAAAGATTGTTGGTCGTGGCCGTGAACGCAGGAAGGATCCATCACACTCACCCTATGATGGGGATGAAGTCTGGAGGAGAACTTAGTTTCTCCTGTAAACCCTCTTTTCAGGGTTCCTACAGCATAAGGCAAGTTAAATTCAAGACTTTTTAAGACTTTTTAATGCCACTTGAAATAAAAATTTCAGACCAAATTTACAAGAAACACAAGAAAAACCTGCTTCCCATACAGGAAGAAAGCTAAAAACACACAAATGACAGATATATTTTAACAATTATTTAACTGATTTCACAAACTTTGTTTTAGCAGGGAACAAAACAAATCAGTTTTAAAGCCCCAACATAACCAGTGCTAAGTCTTTTTTGCAGCTATTTTTCTTTGTATCGTTTTCTTAGTATGTTTGATTTAAGTGGAGGCGTTGCAGAGACAAGGGTGGAACTAAACTGAGAAATACCGGCTGTTTCTCTGTAACTTGATTTTGACGCTTTGTGTTTCGCGCTTCGCATGTGCGACTCCACTGCCTTAATTCCCATCGTTCTGAGCTTGAATGACTTCTTGCACTAAATCCACTGAGCCTCATGTATGTTCCCTGGTTTTAGCCATGGAGAAAACTCTTGGCTGGAGACAATTTTCGTTACATTTACACTTGCTCATATTTTCCAGACAAAAAGTTAATGGTGCATCTCCCAAATGTCCCGGCCGCAACAACGCTTTTATTGGTTCCGCTACCGGGACAGAACCAATAATGGCGAGCCGCTATTTTTTTTTTTTATAAAAAAAAAAAAAAAAAAAAAATTGTCAATTTTTACATTTTATTTAGATTACAAAAATATTTATGATGTTTTAAAAATTAAGACCTACGAAATACTAATTTAAGACATTTTAATACCAATTAAGGCCTTAGTTTTATTTTGAAGAATTCAATGCCTTTTGAGACTTTTTAAGGACCCGCGGGAACCATGCTTTTATAGCAAAACGCTGCCAATACACCTTTAAGCAGTTGCTGTGAGTTAAAACGGCGTTCAGCGGTCGTCTTGAACACTACAAATACGTTGGAGATAAGTTCTTGATAAGCTACACATAAGTTATGCACAAGTTTCTCATATGTTTTGGATAAGCTAGACGCCACGACTTATGAGTAACTTATACTTAACGTACCGTAAATTCCGGACTATAAGCCACTACTTTTTTCCCACTGTTTGAACACTGCAGTGCGGCTAATACATGTTTTTTTTCATGGCACGAAAAACAGACCGGTAAAATTGATGAGTATTCAGAGGTGCAATGAAATTGTGCGATACATAATTCTCACTTTCACAGTTATTTACAGTCTTGTAAATCAGACAGCATCACCGGCGGGTTTCGGAAGGCTGGGCTGCTGCGGGATGAAGAGGAGCGCGAGTGCTCAAGTGAGAGCGACAAGGATGAGACTGAAGTCAGTGACTGCACCCTGAAGCTGTTCCATTCAGACACCGAGGAAGAGGATTTTGAGGGAAGAAGAAAGTGATTAATGACTTTTCCTGGTCGGCTTCCATGTTCTGTGCATTGTTTAATTAAAAGTACCGGTATATGCAGCGTTATTTGCGTGCTACCGACACATACGTATATTTAAATGTGTTACAGGTAGTTTGAAAAAAAAAAAAAGCATTCGTAATATGTACCGTATTTGTTTGTTTTATCATAAGGATTAAATCAAAGGTTAAAAAAATGCTCACGTGTAATATCTTTATTTGTAAATATCTCATACAACGTGGGAAACCTGCGGCTTAAAATCCGGTGCGGCTTATAAAAGTACTAAATTGATTTTCTTTCTAAAATTAGAGCGTGCGGCTCGTAACCAGGTGCGCTCTATAGTCCGGAATTTACGGTATGTCAACGATCAAATAACTGACCTGTAATTTATGGCAATGTATAATCATACGCTGGCATATGTCTGGAAATTTTGAGCATGCACAAAATTCTTGACGTACTCGCCATGTGTCAACGTGTGCCATTGTGCTCATAACTTATGCAAAACGTACCCATAACGTATGCAAGCGTTTTTACCAGATGTTTCAAACGTCTAAACGGTGGAGGTGTAACAGGGGCTTTACAAAAAATGATCAGTGGATCGTTTTCTTTCCTCCCCTGAGCAGCAGGACAAATGTCAGGAAATCTTACGCTGTCTGATGATGGAATCGGTTGTACTGGACCCTCCCTCTCTCGTCGGTTCTGATCCTCACGGTCGGCGACGCCAGGCTGTAGTTCTCCCCTCCCACCACCAGGGGAGAGAAGACCGGCGAGCTGTTGGCCCTCCGCCTGCCCCTCTGCGCTGTCGGTGTACCATGGGCGGCTTTCTGTTGGCGGAAGGCAGCCATGTTTCCGTTTACCACGGTTTTGACCCGGTGCGAGGTTTCTACCTCCCCCTGCCTGCGAGGAACCACGCTGGTGAAGGAGGACTGCAGCAGCTGCTGGTTCAGCCGGCTGTTGGTCATGGCGCCGTGGAAGCTGCCGATGGTTCTGATGCCCACTGGGAAAGGTTTGGCCTCCAGAGGACGCCGGATGTCGCTGTGGTTCTTAGTCTGTACTGGGGGAGGGGCAGGAGAGCTGAAACCGTCCGACTCAGATCTATAGAGTCTCCGCCTCTTCTTTGGTCGTGATCTCTGAACATCCTCCGCCACTCCTCCTGTCACAGCTGCAGGAGAAAATAGAACCATATAGTTTTTAAAAATCATTTTCCTTTCCTTCCAAGTCTAAAAAGTCAGCTGATCTTTACCTCCTCGACTTCTGGGTTCATCTGAGCTGTCGTCCTCCAGGAGAACCGTGTGCGCAGACTTCCTCCTGCTCCTGGACGCCGTCTGGAGGGGTTTGGTCAAAGGTGCCGAGGTGGTGGAGGAGAAGGAAGGAGTGGAGGGAGGAATCAGCGAGGAGAAGCCCACAGGGGAGGAGGAGGACGGGGTTCCCGGGTCAGAAACGGTTCCCTCATGGCTGTGGCTCCGCTTAAAGGTCCAGGCACTGCCCTTCATCTTACTCAGGCTGCCAATGGAGTTCAGGATGACTGTGGCCCGGTTGATGGACATCTCAGAAAGGTCCAGGTTTTTGACTGACTTTCGGTCCAAGTTGGTCCTTATCCGGTTCTGCAAGTCGGAGGAAAACATTCCCGCCTGAAAGGAAAAAAAAAAAAAAAAACACAGCAAAGGGAAACACAGTTTACTTTCTGGAAAAAACACAAAATCTAGTTTGGCTAAAATGATAAGAAGTCTCTATGAAGTTTAAAACCTCAGAACACGCTGCCAACCGTCAAACACGGTGGTGGCAGCATCCTGCTGTGGGACTCTATGAATCTACTGGTTATTTAAGGTTTGAGATTAAACAAAGTGAATAAAACAATCTAGAACAGGAGTCTGGAACCTTTACAACCTTTCTGGTCGTCAGTCCAGTTTATTAAAACTAATTTAGAGCCTCAAATGTTACTAGATGTTCTGGAAAAAGACAAAATCATTTCTGATAAATATTAACTTTTAAAAAATGTAATTAAGTTTCAACAAACTGACATTTCTTGTTAGGTTTAGTATTAAAATATGTGTACAAGTTCCTATTAAAATTTGTGGCGTAAAAGGTGATTTGTTTTCAACCTAATGACAAGGAAAAAAGTTCAAAAATAAAAATCAAACAAAATATTATTAGTACATTAGTGTCATCCAGTTGTCCAAATTCAGTGAATTATCAAGAACATTGGAATACTGCTTAATCCTGCAGTGTTTGTTAGTATTCTATACATTTTAATTTTTTAACCAAAATTATCAAGTCTCTATTAAAAGTCTAAAGATAGACCCCTAAATTAGAAGGACCACGTCTAAATATGCAGCTTACAACCTTCCCTATTATAGGAGTCTGATGCCGACCATTTAGAGAACCAAAGGATACTTATGTTCATAAGAATTTATTCACAGTAAAGTGATTTAAAAAAAAAAAAGGTAAGGCTGCTCAGTAGATAAAGGGAACAAAGACAAACATAGGATCTGATTAAGCGAGGTAGTAAAAAAATAATAATAATCTCAGCTGATCAATATATATTCATATATTCATGTCTGTGAATTAATAGAGGTAAAAAAAAATTATCTAAAAAGATATTTTTCTGGTTTTCTGGTAAATAAAACAAAAATAAAAAGTGGTGAGGTTAAAAAAAGAGACAGAAAAAGAATAATAGCTCAGAGAAATTCAACAGATTGACTTCTATCAAAATAAATATCTGAAATTTTGATCAGTTGTTGAACAAATCCTCTTTAGTTTCTCTGCTTTAAATGGCCTGATAATTATTAAGCTGTGCGTGTAATTCATACATTCAAATCCATAATTATTTTTCAATTTATTTGTAATTTAGCAGGATTGGCCCTCCATATAATATGCATCAGTAGTCATGATGATTCCTATAAGTATCTTTGAGAAAGTTTTCTTCCTCCTCAGATTCCCTTGAAAGCATCAGTGGTTACCTTTGGGATTGTGATGGCATCAAAGTCCAGCGGGCGAACTTTGACCTTCTGGAAGAGGAAGTAGAACTCTGGGCTCCCCGGAGGCGAATGCCCTCCAAAGGTCAGCGTGTCGCCGTCGGAGAGCTCCCACAGGACGCCCGGCTGGAGGCGCACGTCGTTCACCCACGTTCCTGAAGATGAGAGAGAAAACGTGTAAACAGAGGTTGTTACACTGATAGGGAAATGTTTGAAGTCCAAACCAATAAGCTACAGTGTTGCAGTTTCAGATAAAAGTCGCCCGGGGCCAGAAATCCTCACAACTTTTTAATATTCCAGCAAGAAATAACCCCAAAGAGCAGCGCCCAGAAAATAAAGCCGTTTGGAGAAGCTGGATGTGTTTACAGCTCCAAGACTTTGGAGGAAAATGTAAAACAGGCTGTGAAATGGAGGCCAAACGAAAAGCTGGAAGGCTACAAGCCAATCAAACGGGCGTGACAGCAGGAGAAATGTGGCGGGAATACGAAAAACCCCAGGCTGACGGCAAACCTGGGGAACGGACTGGGAAATTACCTGAAAAATTAGACAATAAGGGAGCAGTTTAGATTCAGAGTCCATCAGTCACAGTCCAGCCGGCCTGGGGCCAAACTTTACCGCTAAATGCTTTCTTAGATCAAATAAACACCTGAGACTGCATGAAAACCACCAAACACACATCCAATCATTAGGTGCTAAAAAAAGTTATTATTTGTACATTTATCAAAAAACTGGATTCAAGTTTGTTGTACTTACTACTTTTTTTGATAAAATCAAAGATGCAGCTTTAAATGAAACTCAAACGTGTGTTTTATTTCCTTTTATTAATTATTCTAAACATAGAAGTCATCAATATTTGTTGTTAAAAAGAAAATACTAAAAGTTCAAATTTTTTGATTGGACCAAAAACATTTTCTTAAAATTTTATCATATTTGTTTAAAAAGTAAAAAAAAAAAATCTAAGATTAGTTTATCCACACCCTGTTTAAGAGTAATTTTTAAACCATCCAACTCTGACAGATCATTTTATAAATTATGTTTCTGTCAAAATATGAAAAAAAATACTGGTAAATAAACAAAAAATTCAAATATTTCTTTTTTAAATCTAATTTCAAAGGTTCTGACTTTTAAATAAGTTCAATAGGAGAAGAAGACAGAAGTATGGAAGAGGATTAGGGCCACTGGAAAAAATAGAAATAAAAAGTTTACTGATTTTAAAATTTTATTTCAATTTAGTATAGGAAAAAATTCAGAATTCTGACTTTAATCTCAGAATTCCGACTTTAATCTCAGAATTGTGGATCTTAATGTAGATGGGCACTATGAAGGAAGAGATGTGGAGCACTCAGCTTCACTGACAAAGATGTAAGTTGTTTGAGGTGGCCAGTGACACATTGGTGGAAAATGAGGGAATTAGGCAACTTTTTACGTGCCCGAGGGGTCCCCTCATTAATGGAGGAGCAGAAGGTCATTAAAACAAGAGAGCTAGTCTCTAAAACAGACATGGCTATGGCTTGATGCTAACATGTTTGTTAGCTGTCAGAATTCTGAGATTAAAGTCAGAATTCTGAGATTAAAGTCAGAATTCTGAGAAAAAAGTCAGAATTCTGAGAAAAAAGTCAGAATTCTGAGAAAAAAGCCAGAATTCTGAGATAACAATAACAATTCACACCTCCTTTGTCAAATTACAGATTATTTCACTGGAATATAATCTAACAAGGCTGCAAAAAGTGGAGCATAACTGTTAGTTGGAAGGGGAACAATTCTTTGTTTAATATCTTTATGAAAAACATCTGAAAAGTGATTTAAATTTAGTCTCTACTGCAGCAATTATACCTTTCTGCAATAAGATCTGGTTGTTCTTTGAAAGCAACAGGTTTATTTGAGAATGTTAGAGAACAAAAGCTTAAAAAAACAAAGAACCCAACAGACAGGTTAGAGAAGAGGTTATGGAGAAGTTTTATAGAGGATTAGATGCAAAAAAAGTCTTCAAATAATGAAACTTTTCATCACATCAGATCGGAAATCCGAGTTAAACTGAAATAAAATTTAAAAATCAGTTAACTTTTTTTTTTCCCAGAGGCCCTAACCACATTTATAGAAAAAATATAATTTTTGAACATGAATTTCAATTGAAACCTTGAAGAACACCAAATATTTTTCTCTTAATTAATAAATTGCTTATTTTGCAAAGTGTAAAAAACAGATAAAACCTACAACGATTTACTAGAAACAAAAACTGGGGTCTTTTTCCATCAAAAAACTAAATATTTTTCTTTGAACTAAAAAAAAAAAAAAAAAATGAAAATCACCATCAGATGCACTTGATCTGCTATAAAGACATAACTTTAATAAATCGCCAGCTGTTCCGGTTCTTTAGGTCTAACAGTGAACCTCCAGCTGGTCCTGAAGCAGCAAACACATCATTTCTCCATCAGCTTCATCTAACTTGACGCCACCTGATAACGATCCAGGAGATGCTCATATATTCTGACGTTTTAATAACAAACTGGAATAATTGTGATGACAGACATCCTGGTAATAAAAGAAAATGAAAATCATCTATTAAATGTAGATATTTTATAACAGATCTAGATGTGACTGAGCTGCATATTAAATACTTAAATGATGACAGTTTTGCATTTAAACGCGTCAATCTGCACAACTAAGGCTGGTTATGAATAATAAATAGGAAATGAATCTTTATATGGTGTTAATGCATGAAACTGTAGATCTGATCTGATTATAATAAATGAATGAAAAAAAAGCCTGAGATCTATTTACTTAGAATGAGAGACAACAAATTAAGCTTCTGCTTTAATTACAGAAAACTTTAAAGTTGAACTAAACTTTCAACTTTAAAGTTGAACTAAACGTCCAGGACTGAATCCCAAACCGTCCCCTAACCACTAACCCTTAACTATTAAGTGTCACTCGCAATAAAGTCACACTCACAGCTGTGGAAGGCGCTTGGATTAAAGGTGGGGGCGTATAAACGTGATTGGGACGGCCTTTTCCCTCCAGCGCAAAAGGAAAACAGTCGTTCCTATGGCAACACAGTGATGCTGCATGTGCATTGTTGTAGCTCTGTGGCACAGTTTAACATAACATCAAACATGTGCCAATTTTTCTTAAAGACAAAAAATAATCGAACCAGTCATATAAAACTAAAAGAAAACCTTCCATTTAGGGATCAATAATGTCTTTTTTTCTTTTTCCTGACTTGTGATTTTCTATCAGTGTTATAAAGAGGAATCAAACCAGTGGAACTTATATTTAAATGCACGCGTTTCCTCCGCTAGCAATTTGTCGTTACACCTGCTGCCAAATTCCAGCGAGTCTGCACTGATTTAGCGCTATTTAAGGCCTGGATGTCGTGTGGCCCCACCCACTACGTGGTTTGTGATGGCCCTAATGTGGCTGACCCTCCGCTGGAACCTGCGAGCGAAGGGTTAGTTAGTGCTTAGGGGCCGTTTGGAATTCAGCCCATAGCATCACTGGAATTGATGAAAATTGTGAAACCATTGCCCTGAAATTGTTTATCATTCGTCTCCATCGACCGCCTGCACTTGTAAGAGAGAAATATTATTGAAATCATTATTTATAAGACATCAAACCATTAAAGATGGTTGATAATTGTGGATGTTTGTGTTTACAGAGACATGCTGTCCTCCTAATTATGGGGCTAACTAGACGCCCCTGCTTAGATCTGATGCAAAACTTCCTACTCAGATAATGGATGAAAAGTTTCATTGTTTGAAGACTTTTTGGCATCTAATCCTCTATAAAACTTCTCAGTAACCTCTTTTCTAACCTGTCTGTTGGGTTCTTTGTTTTTTTTAGCTTTTGTTCTCTAACATTTTCCAATAAACCTGTTGCTTTCAAAGAACAATCAGATCTTATTGCAGAAAGGTATAAATGATGCAGTAAATCACTTTTCAGATATTTTTCATAAAGAAATTAAACAAAGAATTGTTCTCCTTCCAACTAACAGTTATGCTCCACTTTCTGCAGCCTTGTTAGATTATATTCCAGTGAAATAATCTGTAATGTGACAAAGGAGGAGTGAATTGTTCTGTGTTAGCAGAGCCCGCCTGCCATCTGTGTAAATGTGGTATTTCCTGTATCTGGGTGTGTTTTCCTGTGGGCATGTTTGATCTTGACTGACGGTTCAGGTGTGTTCAGGTGAGTGACGCCTCTGCCGTCTCACCATGGCTGCTCCTGTCTTTGATGTGGACCCTCCAGCCCTCCTCCTGCTGCAGCGACTCTCCCTCTCCTCCGCTCGCCTCCTTCTCTGCGTGCAGCTCGGCGTGGATGCGAGACACCGAGTCCGACTCTAGCGTGACGTCACACAGCTCCGCGGCCCGACCCAGCCGGAACACGGACTGGGTCAGCGCCGGCCGGAAGGTGTAGAGATCCCTCGCCGAGTCGCCCGTGGACAGGCCGATCCGAAGCAGCTGGAAGCACGGCTGCGCCCCGGACAGCATGGCTGCAGCCTCTGATCCAATGCCACCCTCCCACACACTGAGGCCGCCCCTGATCTGTGACCGGCCCTGAGTTACAGCAGGCCGCGCTCCATTTCCAGATACGCCTCAGAGCTAGTGGAGAGCAGCCAACAAACAGGGAGAGCCGACAGCCGGCATACAGCCGAACGCAGATGAAAACGTCCGTGTGAAGGTCACAGGCAGGTGGAGCAGCTCTCAGCAACAGGTGCTACCATTAGTATGCAGAGCTGCTGTCATGCTGCGCATAAATGAATGAGTAATGAGGATTTGGAGCACTGTATAAGACGGAGAAAACGAGCTCCTGCTCTGCTTTATGAGAAGCGGCTTAAACAGATCAAATCCCCCGTGGAGAGGAGACTAAAAGGCTGCGAGTTCAAACATAAAGAGCCGAGTGAACGCGGACAGCAGGTGCGTCACAGTGTCCAACTAGCTGGACGGATAACGGCCGCGTATAACCTGCTGAAAAACTCTGCAGCTGGGAGTTCACTTTGAAATAGATGAATTTTAATCTTTAAAGCAAGATGATCATGGAGGCAACAATCAGTGAGGCTGAAGCAGCGGATTGATCTGCAAGAAAACAAAGAAAAACATCAAATTAAAACATGTTTAAAGATCAATATATAACCAGTACTACAGACATAAAGCTTCATTATGGGTTAAAACACAGAGAGGCATTAAAAACACCCAGAGAGACCGAGAAAATGACTGAAAATATGTTGCTTGTGAAAAAATGTTGGGAAGAATACATTCTAATAATGAAGCAGCCATGCAACAATGGGACAGTTTCTGCACATATACGTCTACAAATTAATTTGGACTTTAAGGCAGCAAAACAAGGATTTGCACTAAACCTCACTGTTTATTGTAATGTCTTTTTGTTTTGTTTATGTTTTAAAAATTGAAAAATTCTATAAAAACTTGAATTACAAAAAAAAACAAAGAGACAAATGTCAGTCAGTTAGAGAACTAATTAATTCATGTGTTGCACTAAATTAGTCTAAAAAGTTGGAACCAAACATTTATAGTGCCGATGCACCGATTCAAACGTTTTTGCCGATCACAGATCCTCAGACCTGCTGATTCTGATTGATCTTTTCCATTTTAATTATTATTTTATTGGAGACATGAATCCATATCTGTTAAACTAAACAGACGTCTTTTAACTGAACATGAGGCGTCGCCCTCTAATAGAACCAAAAAGTTTAGAGTTTTGACTGTTTTGCGACTGATTTTTATGGTCGCTAAGATCAGTTCTATGTGGAAGTAGGAAGCAGGAAACTGGGGTTGTTTGATCGGTGCTCCTCTGATTAAAATATTAATTCTGATTATGAGGATTATGGCTTAAAGATAATAAAAACAAACGACAATAACTGAGCCCAGTTACTGTCTTTGTGGCAATAACTGGCACAAGACATGTGAGCAATAAAATGAAGATTGCTTCTAGTCTTATGAAATTATCTGATGTATTCTGTTGCTGTGATCTCTTAACCAGGACTCCCTTGAAAAAGAGATTAATTATTTAAATGAGACTTTCCTGCTTAAATAAAGGTTGAATAAAAACATAAATAAATCAGATCCTGCAAACATATTAAAAGAAAACTGAATGGAAGGAAAATGTGAGGTAAAAATGTCACACGGGCGACAGGATGAGGCCTTCAGCTTGTCTGAGGAGCTGGGATGTTTTATCGTCGTCATGGTGACGGGCGGGGCTGGACAGTCAGCTTATAACATGATCATTCCAGCAGGTATGGGTAAATTTGGTGATCTGGGATGAAATCAGCAGCTCTATAAGGATTATTAGAGAGAAGCAGGAAGTTTCAGGTACATCAGTAAACAAGCTTTGGTTCTGATGGAAAGTAGTGGACCGATACCAGCAGCTGAAAAGGTTCATAGACCGCTGGGACGTCCGCTTAGATTCAGTCCCTCCCTCCTCTACCATGGACCACTTTGGTCCTTTTCTTTCTAGTCTCAGGTAAGATGCTTCTGATGGTTCAGAAGACAGTTTTAGCTCACATCCTGGACAGTCGGCCATGAAGCTCTAAAGGCTGATTTATACTTTGTAAAATAAGTCAACTGCGTCTCCGCAGACTCTGCTGCACCTCTTCCAAACTGTAGGTGACCGCAGACAGGAGGCCTCTGATTGGTCAAATCTACATCCGCTCTACGCTATGTGTACTTCCTGTTTGGTACCTTACTGGCCTTTTTTTGTTTGTATGACCGCCATTGTGAAAAACGACTCATGAAGATGGACCACATAGAAGAACAAGGTGCGCCAGAACGCTGGGACCCTTTTTGGGCATAAACAGTGGCTTCAAAAGTTCACACATTTGTTACTTAAGTAGAAGTATAGATACTGCAGATTGAAAACACTCTGATAAAAGTTAAAGTATCAATTTGACCTCTTTACTCAAGTAAAAGTGAAAAAGTATGAGCTTCAAAAACTACTTAAAGTTTAAAAGTATAAAGTAACCATTAAAAAAAAACAGCCAGATGCCACTATATGATGAAAGCTCAATTTTACAACTATTTTGGAAAGTTCTTTGAGATAGGGCCAAGGATGAGGGAGGTCTTGTTGGTCTCCGTCTCCCAATACGCTCTCGCCTGTGTCCGACCTTTCAGACATTTCAACATCTTTTTCTGAATCCGACATTGTAGCATGGCATAGACAATTCACGTTTGCAGTTTGAAGAACACCTGCTTGCTTCTGATGATTTCCTTTAGCTAACCAATGAGTGTTTGCGTTCTATGACTCGTCCAGTTACACTAGTTTTCACTAGATGTGGATGGAGCCAATGATCTGCATTGGATGGAGCACATGACGGGAAATAAATATTTAGAAACATTAAACCGAAGCCAAGAGCAACGAGTATTTGTTTTAAAAATGTAAGGAATAGAAAGTACAGATACTTGTATTATTTATTACATTTTATCATTATATATTTTTTTTAAACTGTCCTTTTTACTATTTTTCAAAGCTGCACTTTTAAAAATGATAAAATTTATATATAAAATTTATTTTTTTGTACACATGTGTAAACAAAATTAAAAAAATCTGTCTAAGTCTAAGAAAATATAAGAGTAGAAGTCAGATGTAGGAAGAAAAATAAGTAATGGAGTAAAGTATAGATACCTAAAAAGTGTACTTTTGTACAGTAACTAAGTATTTGTACTTTGTTACTTGACACCTCGGGGCATAAATCGAAAGTATCTGCAACAATCTCACTGCAGCACACTGCTGCTGGAGGATAACCAGCCCCTTAAGTCAAGCAGTCCCACCTCGCCCCCTTAGAACTAAAGTTATACCTGAAGCTTATGCACCTATTTATGCAGCACTTCTTCCTTCCACTTAACTTTCCATTGATATTTATAGGTACAGCACTCTAACAATGGCCTTAAAGTGTCTCATCCTCTCTGGGGAGGAAGTCAGTGACTGTTTGGCTGTCAGCAATCTTCCCACTGATGAGGCAATAAACTGTTCTGTACTACAATTGTTTTAAGAAACTGGATGTGAGGTTTTTATCATCTTTAAGCCATAATTAAAGTTAATTGCGGTATAAATGTGTATATAAGGGATCCATTATGGGTCTGTTTGAACTTCAGCTGATAACTAATGAGAGAAAAACAACCATCCAGTTCATAGATCTGCAGGAACAGAAGCTGCAGCCTGAGAAGCAGAAGTGCTTCGAGCTCCAGCTGCCAAATCACGGGATCAGCGCACAAAGCAGGAGGCGAAAACTGGAAGAATTATTTAAATCTAAAACCTTCAATAAGTTTATTTCCTAACAGTTTATAGTTAATCCTTCAGATTCGGAGTTTTTCCACCGGATCGGGTTGATTAAAGAGCAGAAAGCGGCCGCAGAGCGGCTCCTGCTCGCTGTCTGTAGTTCCTCGTTAGGATGAGAGTCAGAGGCTGAGCTTCTAACAATGACAGACCTTCACTGCGGCTTCCTGTTGGTTCCTCCGCAGATGGAGCTCCCTCCAGGCCTCCGGCTCACACCTTCCCGCTCACACCGCCGCTGGGGCTGCTTTGGTGGATTATTTTCATGTCTTCGTGGCTCCGCGGAGGTTTCTGAGGGGCTTTCAATGCGGACTGTCGCCTTCGTCCGGGAGGAAGTGCTTTGAAATTTGGCGCGCCAGTCCCTGGTCTTCCGCGAGCTGCGCGCTGCGTCACTTCCGGATTCTCCCCCGTTGGCTGAGAGCCATGGCGGCTTTAGCGGGAGCAGGAGAACCGGTCTGTCCTACTGGGCCTGGAGCGAAGCCTACTTTCTCTGGGCTGGGCTGACAGCTGGAAGCTGTCCTCACCTTCGAATATATTCAACTGTTTTCACATTACAAACACGTTTATGAGCTTTTATCAAGTCTTACAGATATAATAAACAAAATAGTCAATATAAACTCCAAGTTGAAATGGAAATAATCCAGGAAACTTTATTAAGATAAATATCTAAAAAGTGTGGCATGCATTTTTATGCAGCACCTTAGAGCTCAGTGCAGTTCCAGAAATTTGAGGAATTTGTCTCTCCACCTAGTTTGTGTTTGTGGAGACTGAATTTGTTGTAATATTTTCTTTGCAAAACAACTTTTCATTCTAACACAGAAAAAAAAATGCTTTGATGTAAAACATTCTCATGTAGCTCTGCACAGGCTCGGACGGGGGAATTTAGGCATTTTTCCATCTACACCGTCCCATTTATCATACATGCAACACCGTCACGGGCTGTTAACTGGAGCAGTGGGTAGCACTGCTGCCTTGCAGTAAGAAGGTTCTGGGTCCGATTTCTGGCCCAGGGTCTATCTGCATGGAGTTTGCATTTTCTCCCTGAGCATGCGTGGGTTCACTCTGTGTACTCTGGCTTCCTCTCACAGTCCAAAAACATGACTGTTAGGTTAATTGGTTTATCTAAATTTGCGTGAGTCGTTGTTTGTCCTGTTTGTCTCTGTGCTGCCCTGCGATGGACTGGCGACCTGTCCAGGGTGTACCCCGCCTCTTGCCCACTGACAGCTGCAGCTAGGCTCCAGCACCCCTCACGCTCCCACTTGGGATTAATAAGCGTATTAGAAGAAGGATGGATGGACAACACCGTCACTGACTTCTAAATATACGAACTCTCGCACAATTTAAACCAAAGTCTGTTGATCTCTTAGGCCATAAATCTAAGATAAATAAAATGTTTGTTACCCATTTTTTCACCCATCTTAAACTGCCAGATAGGGAACCATCCCAACCTGGCAAAAATGCACGGTAAGACGGGAAACGTTAGCCTTTAGATGCAAAATCCCATTATGCACCACAACATATTTTTGCAAACTATTCAATTACAAATTTGCCAAATATAAGAAGAACATCGTAGTTTTACAGTTTGAAGAAATAGAAAATTACGCCATATGCCAACTGTCACAAAGATGTGCATGACAAGGAAGGGTTATATATACTGCATGCATCATTTAGGTAGTTAACATTTTGTTACTTCTTGAGCTCCTTCAGTTATTTACTGTTACAGGTAGGTGCTTCAGCTTTTAGAGTAAGTGTTGGGGCCGGTGTGATTTAAGGATGGCCGGCCCTCGCACGCTGAAATTAGGACCAGCCCACCGGGCAAATGTCCGGTATCACAGATTAACAGTCTGAGCCTGACTCTGCAGGGTCATCCTGCTGAAAGGTGAGTTCCTTTCTTTTTTCCACAATTAATTAAGCTGTAATTAATCTCCTACTTCTGATGAATTCATCCTCATATCTGAGTGGCTTCTCTGACCATAAATGAATGAAAAACTTTATTTCACACTGTAGTAAAAATTAAAAGTTTAACACGTGCAAACATTATGTGTACTTGAAGATACATATACAGTATCTACCCTATAATTATAATTTAGTGCTTATGTCTGACAAAGGGTGTAAAGAAGTGAAACTCACTCCTTCTCCTTTCTATAGTGTCTAACACCAACTATGTTTCCGATTCCTTATTTACTTATTAGTCTACAATACTCTGAAGTCCATTAAGTGAGCAAATAAATTAATGTATGTATATAGAACATATGTTTACCCATGCCTATCCTCATTCATATATTTATTAACCATCATGCTGCCACCACCATATTGAAATCAGGTTTAATTTCATAACAGTCCTTCTAAAAGATTCTCAGACTGATCCATGGTCACTACAGTCCCTCAGCTGATTCTCTGTGGGACGCTTTCCTTATCCACCCTGACAGGTTATGATAACTATCCATGTCTGGGTAGATTTGCAGATAAAGTATAAAAGTTAGGGTAAAATCATGTAAAGGAGCAGCTATAGAAGCCAAATATAGGCTAAAGTTGTTTAATAAAAAAGTATCTGAAATAAAACATAGCTTTATTTCTTATCATCTTATAATCTATCAAAATATTAATTTTTTTTAGCAGTTTCCAGCTTTTCATCATTAATGGCTTTCCTATGGACTTTTGTTGCCTTATTACTATTTTTTAAAGAAAAGAGAAACAAAAAGAAAGTTTGTTTTCTTTTAGTTAAATAAAAATAAAGCCAAAAACAAGAACAGAAGCTTCTGTGACAATTTGGACACAGTCTATTAAATTGTTTTATTGTAATTTATCAGATATTAGTTAACTGGTTGAGAGAAGAACGCTCTAAAGGGTTTTCAGCTGACAAAACTTTTTTTTTTTTTCTTGTGCAGGACATCAACGGCAGACATGTTTCTTATATAGAGGAGGAACTAGATTGGAAGAAACCATTTTTAAAAGGATGTTCAGCTTCACAATAAGAAGAAAATGAAAATTTGGTTTAAATAAACAACTAGTTAAGACATACTTTTACCAATAAATACAGAAAACTAATATTTTAATTCAATCCAAACATATACTCAAACTCAATATAGAAAACACCATACATCAGATCAACCTCCCCCCCTTCAATTATCCAATGGTGCAGTCCTGCACACACCTCCTTGGAAAGTGAAACAGCAGAGGTGAGTATTTCACAATATTTTAACTCCTTAATCCATGAATTTCGCTTTTATGAATAGTTAAACAAAAACAAAATATTGTAAAGTGAAATCCATTTACCTTTTTACAAAAATGAAAACAAGATGTGGCCAACCAAAGAACCACAACCCAAACAAATCCATTTCATCCAAAACAACAAAAATAAACCAATGTAGAAAACCAGATGCTGTGTTTGGCTGCTACTTTGGTCAATATACAGGTAACAATCGGTCATTGTTACAATTTGCATCATCAGATTTATCTGTTTGAATATTACTGTTCAGAAAGAAAGACTAAAAAGAAAAAAGGTTTTATGTTTTACAAACAGTTTTTCTTTCAAACTCAGTCCTTTCCTCCTGAGTTTGTGTCTCTGCTGCAGCCGGTCTGTGTTAAAGTCAGCAGGAGCACATCATCATGAGGTGGATATCGTGTCATCTCTCACTCTGACCTCCTGAGTAGCTCTGTTTCGTCTCCTGCACCGAAGAGATAGACCTGCTGATATGATTCAGCGCCTGGAGATGATACTTCAGAGCTCATTTCTGCAGCCACCGTTTGTCTCATTCTGCTGGAAGGACACGGCCCTGCTGGGGTGGCAGATGGTGACAAAGACTTCACGGGGACAGGAGACCATGTGTGGTTACAGCGGTCATAAAGCAGAGCTGTAAAAGGGCTTTTAGAGGCTGCTGTTTCTGTTTCTCATAAAGCAGCTTTAAGGGTTTTCTGCCTCCTGACAAAATCCTCATGAATAATAAGATTAGGGAATAATTTAAGATCCAGTAAAACACAAACTTATATTGAGCTCAGCGTTATCGGCGCATGGAAGCTTTTTAACAAATGCATAGCAGAGAATAAAACCTCATTCTCTTTAAATGCATTAAAGTGTTCAGGGGGTGTGGAAGGCCCTGGATCAATGAATAGTAAAACATTTACAATGAAATGGAAACACTTTGGATGAAAATTGCCTGAAGAGGAAAAAAGCAAAGTCAGCACAGTGTAAATACTGATGTACAAATGTATTCATTATTATAACAAGAAAGCAGTTAAGCTTTTAGCTGCAGCTGCTTGAAATATTGTTCTTTTCGGAGGTAGAGACTGTTTGGAGGAGATATTTAATTCTCTGTAAATTAAAGTACAGCTCTGCGGTGAGAAAGTATGTGTCGCTGTACAGTTTTTTTCTGTTGTCGTACTTTAAGTTTTCAGATCATTAAACACATTTTAATTCCAGACAGAAATCATTTGTTTTCCAATGAGGATTTTATTTATTAAGTGACAAAGCAATCCATCCCCGCCTGTCATACTGTGAAAAAGTACTCGGCTCCTCTTGTAAAATAATAACTTGATTAAATGTGATTGGCCACTTTTCAGTCTTTGCAGTCATCGCTCTCAGCTGTCTGGCAAACTGCAGCGTATATAGATGATGCAATGACAGAGTCAGGACGGTCTGTAGGAGTTTCCCCAGCAATCTCCTTAGCAGACAGTGTTTTCTGATCCATCCTGCAAACTAAATCACTGCTCTGTGTTCTGTCCAGTTTATAGTTGAGATTATTAACCAGCTGACGTGAAAACTTATCTGATATTGATCTGACGATTGGTGTTAGTACAAGTTAATCTTTGACCAACTACACCCTGACCTAAATGCTGTCAATCCCTCAAAGGAAAACATCCATGTAGCAGAGCGATCTGACATCATGGAGGACCTAAAAGATCTGAAGCTAAGCTATCATGACCTGATCTGAGAAACGCCAGAACATCTATCATTCAGGAAAAAAAAATTATCTTTCATGAATGTGCATGTTAACCTCTAATATTACCTCTTAAGTGTTACGGGTAATGATTTCCCAAGCAGTTTATGTAATGTAGTAAGTAACTAAGTAAGTAAACTTTATTTCTATAGCACTTTTCACAGACCAGGGTCACAAAGTGCTGCACAAATTTATAAAAAGTTTATATAAATTAAAACAACATACAGAAACAGTAAAACACAGTATTAAACTAAAAAACAAGTTTAACAAAGTGGGTCTTGTGGGTTGTTTCTTAAAAGTGTCTATACAAACAAGAGAACGAATGGTACAAGGTAGCCCATTCCAGAGGCGAGGCGCCACAGCTTTAAAAGATCTGTCTCCTCGGGTCTTAAAATGGGTCCAAGTTCAAATTGGACGACCGAAGGTTCCTAATGGAAACATAAGGCTGGATGAGGTTCTTAATGTAGTCTGGTGCCTGTCCATGAAGAGCGCTAAAAGTCAGTACCAGGAGTTTGTTGTGCATCCTGTAAAATACAGGCAGCCAGTGCAAACTTTTGAGAATGGGTGTAATGTGTTCCCTCCTGCGAGTGAGCAGGCGTGCTGCAGAATTTTGCACAACCTGCAGACATGCAAACTCCCTCTTGTTAAGACAGGTGAACAAACTATTACAATAATCTAATCTCAATGAGACAAAAGCATGAATAATCCTCTCAAGCTCATTATAAGTCACCATCTTACGGAGTTTAGAAACGTTCCGAATTTTGAGAAAGCAGCTCCTAACAAGCTGATTTATGTGCTGCTCCATCGACATCGCTCCATCCATGAAGACACCCAGGTTGCGCAGGTTGCTTTTAACAGTGCAGCTCAAGTTTCCAAGGTGCTGCTTAATTCCGGGCACAGCACTGTCAGGAGCAACAATCAAAGCCTCGGTCTTGTTGGAGTTTAGTTGCAGGCTGTTCTCAGTGAGCCATTCTGTCACTTCGACCAAACAAGTAGTGAGAGCGCAAAGTTTATGTGGCTCAGTGGGCTTGAAGGAGCAGTACAGTTGCAGATCATCCGCATACAGATGATAGGACACATGTAGGACACTTTGTCTGTCATTATGCACGTAATGACAGACGATTTGGAAGTAAAATGGGAACATATAGACAGTAGGGGTGGAATGGTTCACAAAATCCATGGTTCGGTTTGGTTCACGGCTTCGTGGTCACGGTTTTTCGGTTTGTTTCGGTAAATGTTGATTGTTAGGAAATATCTAAGCTGACATGTTGGTCGTGTTGCTGTTAGCATAAACAAAACGTGTTGCACAATGCTTGCACACTGTTGCACTTTTATCCACAACTTTCTTCCCGCCGTCATCGTAGGTCACTCTAAATGCAAAGTGGTCCCATACAGCAGACCTATAAAGTGCTGCTGGCGCGTCTTCCAACTCCTGTTCTTTCCCACTCGCCATACCCACACAATTCTCCACAACAATCGATTTTTTTCTGCTACACCCGGCTACGCTGCTTCGCTTCTTCTTCTTTTTGTTTACTACTGGTGGTTGGCTTTGGTCGCAGTACCGCCACCTTCTGCTCTGGAGTGTAATCGCTTCGCCTATGAGAAAAAGGAGCAGCGCATGAACCGAACGAAACACACGCGAATCGAACCAAGACAGTCGAACCGAACGGTTCGGACGGTTTTCATAAACCGTTCCATCCCTAATAGACAGGAATGATCATTCTTACATAGAGAATGGCAGCTGAAAAAGTTATAAAGTTATTTTTAAGGTTTGGTACTCCAGTGAACCACTGGGCACCCAACACTGCTGAAATTTTCCATAAAGATCTTAAAGTGGCCTAGTCAAAGTTTGGATTTACACCTGATTCAGAAGGACACAATGACCCTAAACACAATAAATTTAAACAAGTCCTTCATACTTAAAAAGCCTCCAAAGGTGGTATAATAAAGCAAATTTGCCAATATGATTGGGTCAAAGTCCCGACAGTGATGTAAAAGATGGCTGGTTCAGCTGGTTGGAAGGTTTGGGTGGAAATTCCTTTTCATAAACCACATGGTTTGCTTAGTTTGATCCTTGTTTTCAAACTGCATTCTATCAAATATGATCTTAAATATTTCATGCTACCAGCGGGTCCTGAGGCCTTGAAAGTTAACACTTATAACATCAGTGGTTCTTGATGCTCATAGGAGCCTTAACGCAGCAGGAATCACCCCTATGAAGGAAGGATTAGGATAAATGTCCACAGTTTTAATGAAACACTCAACAAAAAGTTTTTTTTTTTATCTTTAAATGTACAGCTGGAGATTAAATACTTAGAAATCATTTGATCGTTCAGACAATTTATTCAAAGATAAAAGCTTCTTGCTGAAACTTCAATCAGTGACCAATCAAATAAATGTTATTAATTGTGGTTTCTTGACAAATATTTGCATCCTTCACTACCTTATATAAGCTAAAAGTTCAACATGTTGGAATATTTTTAGATATTTAGATTAGATTAGATTAGATTAGATTAGATTAGATTAGATTAGATTAGATAAAATAGATTAGATTAGATTTCTTTATTGTCCAAGAGGAATGTTGTTTTGTGTAGAAACACTGGCCGCCCTTAAAATCCCATAACATTCTCACATTCATTTCTCCTCAACAAATAGAACAATATATAAATTAAAAAAATAAAAACAATAAAATAGAGTTATCTTACCAACCATTGCAATCATAGTTTTATAGTTTTTAATGTTTTACAGGCCTTTGATGGAGAGAAGGACAAATCAGTTTCTACATCTACTTAATCTGCATGCAGACTCTCTGCATGAAGGCAGAAGCTGATATTCTGCATTAGGGATGTGAATGGGATCTAAAATGAAATTAAATTTTGGAGGTGATTGATTATTGTTTCTGTTTGCTTTTTAAGTGAGGAATTTTCACAAGCTGGTAAATTGAGCTTTCCTTTGGACAGACAGATTACCAATCCAGGCTGAGATGCTGTAATTGATGATGCTCTTTATTGCATCATGGTAGAAAAGCAGCACCACCTTCTGACTAAAACCAAATCCCCCGGCCTACAGAGATAGTGCAGTCTCTGATGGATCCTTAGGTAAACACAGTAACCTGAGAAGTCTTTTTTTTTTTTTTTGTCTATTTCTATTTCCAGCTGTTTGCATGAATCTACCTTGATAATACTGTGATTTTGAAAAAACTAAAGCGAAGTTGTCTCTGACTAATTTTGGGTCAAAGGTTAAAAGGTCTGATGAAACTGAGGTGAGGGCAAGAATGACTGCCGTGTCTGAGAATTTAATCATGTTGGGTTAATTAGAGATTCAGTCATTTATTGACTGTAAGAAGATCAGACTGGATCTTATTAATCCTGACCTGCTGAGAGCGATTGCTGAGGAGTGGATCCATCTGATAGATGTGGATTAACACTCAGCCTGTCCCACAGAATGCTACCTACCAGAGTCGACTCATGACAGAAACAGTTGGTAAAAACATTTACTATACCATACCATGTTTATTTATAAAGCACTTTTAACACCCAACCGGACAGAATTATTATATGCAATAATAAAATAAAAGTAATCAATCATAAAACAATAAATGAAGTGGTATGTAAAATTAATAATACAATTTTAAGAAGCAGTAATAGAATAATAAAAGAGTAAGACAAAGTCAACATCTCAAAAAAAATCAAAAATGGGTCTTTAAAATCAGAAAGTGAAGGATCTTCTACAGAATAAATGAACCACATGTGGAATAATGTTACAAAAAAGCATCACTGAGCAAAGTAATTGATATTTGTCCATTTTTAACTGATCCTAAATCTTAAACCACTAAAAAATAAATGTTAGTGTTAAAGTTGATCTCAAGACCCCATTGTGGTTGATCAAGGAGCCCATAAGGGCCCCAACTTTAGATATTAGACCACCAGGTGGATGATGTCTTAGACTTAGACATAGACAACCTCTAAATGTTCTGTACAGATCTAAGAATATTTCCACTCCATAAAGTGCAACAATGCTCAAATGTAAACAGTGTGGGAGAAAAAACATGGTGCAAAAAAAAACCGACGCATTGATATGGAAGTTTCAGAGAATTAAATCTATATGGTGCAAATATGCAGTATTTTGGTTTGGTGTTGTCAGTGTGATGCAGAGTCTGTGACATGATTTAGAGTTTTCTAAACAGTTCAGCTGTCCGATGGCGGTGGAGAGGAAAGCTGAACTGTCTTCCACATGTCATTCCAGGCATGATCAGGGCTTCTGTTACAATCAGCAAACTTTTAAATGTCCAGTTTTGGGCAAATATCTAGCTCCAGAGGGATCATAATCAATTTCTCTTGACTTTTTATAATAATAAAAGCCTGAACTGTTTGTTTCTTTGCAGGAAATGTCATTTGGGCCTGTGGTCTTATTGACATTAGCCTGTTTGAGCAGCTTATTGTCAGATATGTTGTCAAACTCTTTAGATAATCTGCGATTTTTAGCAGAAAAACCTGACGATCAAACCGTCCATAGAAAGCACGCAGTTTATTTTTCTTTTGCTTTATCATCCCTGGGATAGATGTGGCTTCTTGAAGGCTTCATGTTAGCAGCTGTTTTCATGGAGCGCTGAAGCTCTGAGTTCATGGATGACAGATTGACCTTATGCTCTTTTCTTGCTTTTTGTAATTTATGATATTTCTGATTCACTTCTTTTTCTGTTGTTTTCTTAATTCTAGGTGATCATTGTTCTTAAAAGTCTGTTTTTATCCAGTAAATGCAATCTTTTACATTTCTTGGAGTTTTTATTTTATTTTATTTTAATCTCAATTATCAACAAAGAATTTGGTATCATCTGTCTTTACATATAAAAAAAAATCCCTTTAATGGTTAATACAGTTATGTATCAATCTTCTCATTTAAAAAAATCTCTCACAAATCAAACAAGGCTGCCTTTAAGACATTTTTTACCTGCTTTAACTACCAGGAAAGAAATGTAATTGTTTTATTAACGTGATAAATGTGGAAACTCCACTGAAGTTTGCTTTGGTTTGTCGCATTTAAAAGTCAAACAGAGTTGGAAAATATGCTAAATAATTAAATCTAGAAACCTTTATTTATGAATTTTTTTTCATCTAGTAAATTCATATAGCTGAACATTTGGGTTTAAAGGACATTGTTTGTGTACCGATTCATTAGTAAGGATGCTAATCACTTGGAAAAAACAGTTTAGTTTTAAACATTTTTAGGGGAAACTGTGCCCAAAATAAGCAATGACACAAAAGAAACCTTTTTATTAGCTTTTGATGGCAAATTAGTTTGTTTTTATTTAAATGTAATAGGATAAAGATGATTTATTTAAGTCTGTGCACTAAAAGGTCTCATTCTTCATTTGAACAAGCAGTGTTTTATTCTTATGGCCTGTCAATAAAGGATTATTTAAATCAATTATTAAAAATTGTGAAAAATAGTGAAAACAATATTCCATTTGTTCGTGAAGACAAACACAGTGTAACACGAGTAGAAACATTTTACACAAGGAGTTCATTTTTTAGCATGTTTAATGAATCTCTGTGATTTTTCATATGCATCAAGCCAAACATGAAATACTGTGATAAATGTGAAGCTCTTCTTCAGGGTAAATAACAGTAAATAGTTTTTTTTTTCACCTCTATAAAAAAATCAATTATATTAGTTCATGCAACAAATCCACTGATATGTTGCTAAAAATCAAACACTTTCAGTGAAAATAAGATCATTCAAAGGTACAAAATACACTCTTCATACATGCTTATATTAACTCTCTGATCACCTCTGCAACTTTTACTACATCTGTTATCATCTCAGCATATTACTTAAAACTGGAATTTTTTCAAGCAGAATATAAAAAACAAAACCATAAACAAAGTTAAACACATTTGAAATGATCCCATTAATTCTTCAAAACTCAAATAATTAAAATTAGACACAGATCAGGAGCCTTGAAAATGTTTTAATGAACATGCATTCAGCTTTTCACAAATCTAAGTGCATTTTCTTGGTATTTTATGCAAGGAAATTCAATGCAAAGTTAAATAAAAAAACATAAAAACAATGAATTTTTTTTAATATTTGTTTTACATAAATGTAGACCACAGTTTTTGACACCTCTTTTTAAAAATATGTGCAAATTTAAACTTTAACCTAACTGTACATTTGTATGCACTGCAAAAACAATCTAAATATAAGGAAAGATTTCTTAAATTAAGTGTAGTTACCCTTAATTTGAGTAGGTAAGTAAGAGCATTTGCCAATTGCTTTGTCTTAAAATAAGACAATTAGATAAAATTCACTTGAAATAAGACAATGCAATTGTTTTTTTCTTATTTTAAATGTAAATTATCTTGTTTCATTGGCAAACTGTCTCACTTACCTCCTCAATTAAAGAAAAAATGCACTTATATTAAGAAAAAATTACTTATAAAGATTAAAATGTTTTCCAGTGTGTCAGTTTGGAGACATCTAATAAATCATTTAGATTGAATTTAGGAGTAATAGAAAATGTAGAAGCAGATTTAAACACATAACGAGTTAAAACAGAAAGAAAAAGCATAAAGCATTAATGGACCTCTAAATGAGAAGGTATAATATATCAAACCAAAGCATAGTAACATGTTTCAGTTTTTCCCAGCAGACGTGGATCTTTATACTTTTTATTCATTAATATTCAGAGCTCATTTCTACATTCCACATTTTTATTTCCTTTATTTTGGCAGACACTGTGTACAGACACCAACCAATGACTGGATATGACCGTGCGATAAGAACAGATGGTGGTTAATTAAAAATGCTGTCACAGACGTGCAAAAACATTTGCAGCAGCCTGTTTGCTTATTGACACCTATGAAAAAAAATCCTTAAAATGAATCTGTTGCAATAGTATCATCTTCCAATGAAAAAATCTATGCATAAAACATCAACCTTTGATCTGATTTCATTTCTTCCACATCACAGAAAATATCTTTTGGAAAAAATATTGGCAATATTATCACAATTATAGCTAAATTAAATTTTTTTAATTATATGAATTATATTAAAAATGAATTATAATTAATTTAATCTAAATTTATACCATATAAGGGGGATCAGATAAGGATTTAAATTCATAATTTTCTTTTAAAAGGATGGAAAAGGAGCAAAAACAAAATCTCCAAAGAGTGCCAGCTTAACATTGAGTCTCCATGACGACAGCCAGATGGCAGCTATATGACCAGCCCTTGTTTGATGCCAGGGGAAAACATTTTCTGTCCTACAATCACAAGTAGAAATATGTGTAGATTATTTACACATACAGAGAATAAACCTGCTGTTAAAGAAAGGTTAAATGTGTGAAAAGGCTGATATTTACAAACACTGTATGTAAAATGAAGCAAAACCCTGTTTTTCTTTCTGTTTTCCAATGAATAAAACTTAAACTTCTGTGCTTAAGGTCAGTTTTTAATCAAAATATTCATTTTTGTTCATTGCTAGTTTGTTTTAACAATTTCCAAATCCTCAGATTACCTTTAAACCATTCTGGGTGATAGAGACGTCATGACTTTGCAGGCCTCTGATTGCTTAATTTACAGCTTTAAGATACATTAAACCCCATCTGCTGATTTATTTTAAGGCTACACTCAAACAGGCCGCTCGATAGTTCGGTATTTTTGACATGAATCTCTATGGCATCCCCATCACCAGCGGCATGCAATCACACTGACTTACCCCTGGCAGCGTCCTGTGAGCAGAGTTATCGTCCAGTTTTGGTCAAGCCAAAAGTAGTCCGGCAGGTTTTTAGGAACAGCGAAATAAAACTTTTCTCTTCCCAAAACATTATGTGTTCAAAAGAGCGATATTTTTGCATCCCAAAAACCTCCTTCCGCCGCGGAGGGAGACATGGCTGTTGTTGGGCTCGCTGTCTGAATGACGGCGCGCACTGATACGAACAGAGAGAAAATAGGACCAATTGATAACAACGTGTGACTTTTTCCCACTACAATGTTTTTGGGATGCAAAAATATCGCTCTTTTGAACACATAATGTTTTGGGAAGAGAAAAGTTTTATTTCGCTGTTCCTAAAAACCTGCCGGACTACTTTTGGCTTGACCAAAACTGGACGATAACTCTGCTCACAGGACGCTGCCAGGGGTAAGTCAGTGTGATTGCATGCCGCTGGTGATGGGGATGCCATAGAGATTCATGTCAAAAATACCGAACTATCCCTTTAAGTCACATCGTTTAAAAAAAGTCCAGGATGTTTGTAGATTTAATCCGAGAGGAAGAAGTTATACGTTCAAAAGTAGCACCAAAAGTTAGATCAAAAAAATACATGCAATATAAAAACGGCTCCCATATTTTAGGAGACATATTCAGTAGTTTGATGAAGCTAAACTGAAGTGTTCTGCAAAAATGACCATCATTACATTTGGAGAAAAAAGAGGGAGAATTTACAGCCTGTAAATTATAGGAGAGGCTGCATGTGGAGGTGTTTAATTTCAGGTTAGACTGCTGCTATTTAAAAGGTAGATGTATCATAGAGAAAGAACATCGTGTTAAAACATGATTTAAATGCAACAGATACACCTCTAAACTTCAATTCTGAATAATCTACTAAGTTTGAAGAAAGTTAAAAAGTCACAGAAAAATATCATCCTGGCAGAGTATAGAAATAATTTTGTTAACCTATGATGATTATAGTCTCTGCATACCATAAATCCTAAAAAAGAATAATAAAAAAACAATCTAAACTGAAAAAAGTAATGCAACCAAACACGCTTTTGGCATGTAATTAATCATATTTAGTGACTTTAACACAATTATTTTATGTCCTACCCTGCTAACATGAAACAATTGTGTTAAAGTCACTAAAAATTATTAATTAAATGCCAAAAACTGTTGCATTGTTTTTTCAATCTACAGCTAAAGACAGAGGAGCATGTGGGAAGTCTCTGGATGATGCGGAAAGACTTTAAAAGAGGAAAGTTCAAAGATCAGCTCTATCTGTAATGATATTTTGGCAAATAGGGCTTTTATCAAAAGCATAGGAGTTAATAACTGTTTTGGAGGTGATTTAGTTTCAGACAATTATTTAAATACTGAATAAATTAGTTCGTTTTAAAGGATTTTTCTTTTTTTGTGTGAGATTTTGCTTGATTTAGTGGTTTCTGTTAGGGTGTAAAGTGCAGTCCATGCAAAATGTTCCTGACATATCATGCCATAATTCTGTAAGAACAAATTATGAAATTTCTTTTTTTCATCTGTCAAAACTATTACATCTTTGTGTGATTCACAGTAATCCATCTGTACTGTTGGGTTTCACAGCAGCATGTGTTTACATGTGTAACACTGGCAGTTATGCATGAATGAAGCCTTGATCTCCATCTTCCACCTTCAGGCGATCAAATAAAGTAAATCTTAACTTTTGGATGGGAAAAAAAAGTCTAGAGAAAGTACCCAATTGAGCTGCACTACTTTTAGCAGCAATCTGGAGGTTCTAACCCAACAAAGAGGGGAAATAATTCCCAATTTTCTTTGCAATCATTAAAGTAATAGAAAACTTGTCCAAGGTAAGACTAACAGATAAATTCAATACTTTTTTTTTATTATCTGGTGCTTTTGCATCCTCCCTTTTTTCAGCCGCCCTGGGTAACTGCCCATTTAACCCATTTTCCACCTTGGGTTTGCTGTTTCAAATGTAAAGGGGAAACAGATCTTTTTGTAACTGTGAGTAAAATCTATTTGGGTTTCCAAAAAACAAAGACAGCTGGTATTTTTATTTCCCCTCCGAAGGTCAAAACTGACGCGGTTCTGATTAAATGAAAACTGTGCAAGTTAACCCAAACCACTGCGTCATAAAACAGAACAATAACATCCCATTAAATGCAGGAAAAAAGAGAAAAGCACATTAACTGAGAGGGATGGAAACAGATAAAACGCCAGTGAAGGTGAAGCAGTGTCGCTTTTAAAACTGGTTTTTCAAACATTATCCACTTATATTCACATTTTCATCCCAAACAAAACAAATTTCAAAAATTAAAAACACAAAGAAGACAGGAGGGCTTCGGTTTGCAGATTACGTATAATTATCCGTTTAGATTGCACAGCAGTGAACATGACAAATAATTGTTTTAAAACAAAACAGCTGTTTAATTTCTATTTAATATCAAATTAGAAATGAGATCCTCCAGTTTTATTTTGCTGTTGCCGAGTCCCAGCAGTGATACGGTGATTCTCAGCCTCAGGAGGCTGATGGAAAAAACCAGAGATCAGGATCAGTTCTTCAAAAAAAAGGTGCATTTCATGTGATCATTATTGGCTTTCAGGCCTGCCGTCCCACAAGCAATCTACAGGCCAGCATGCTGCAACTACTCTAACTCTTACTTACACACAGGACAGCAGGGTTCCACTATAACAGAGCAGGAAGGAGTATTAAACACAGCTAAAGTCTAAATGCGATGCTACAAAAACACTGAAATGTTCATTCAAAGTTGTAGTGGTTCTTTTAAATATCGGAATGACATCATTGATTTGAACACAAACTATATCAAAATAATTTCAGCTTTTTTTTTAGTATAAAAACATTCTCCAGTGCTGTGAGGAAGGAGGTGAGGTTAGAAACAATGAGGAGAGGCGTTGAAAGTAGGCGTGTCGTTCGCTTCATGTGTTCATTACTGGGAAAATGTAATAACTATAAAGCACTTTGCTGCAGAATAAGCTTACTGTCACAAAGATAAGCGGCTCGCAATTAGTTTCAACAATTATTCGTCATGAATCAAAGAAAGCTGTTGATTTAAGCTCAAGAGAAGGAAAATGAATTGATCTGAGTTGGAACGCTCCCTTAAAGTTTTCTATTAAAGCTGATTTCTAAATCAAATTGCCATTTTCTTTATTTTTGTTGGAATTTCAGAGAACGATAGATTAACATTAGAAGGAATCATGGCTGAACGAACATCTTATTAAATCTCCTTCAGCCGGAGCATAGATCAGCAGCTTTGCAATGAGGAGCTTTCTGGACTTCAGCTCAGACGTGTAATGAAACAGAAAACACGATTGTGAGGGTGAATGGCACAAAGTGAAATCCTTTCATAAAGCCACCATCAGCTGTGATTGCCTGAATTTAGACGTTACTGCTGGAGGCCGAATAAAGTCCACGTCTTTTCACCTCATAGAGCTTTAAATTGGCCCCAGAATGAGTCTCTGTTTATTGTTTTATTTTATGAAGGATAACTTTTTTTAATCCTCACTTTCTAAAATGACTTTATTCCAAAAGTTAAGAAAGAAAACAACTGCAGAGCTTTTTTTGAATTAAAAAATGCAGAAAATTCACACCAAACATCTTTTCATTTAACACCATCTGCCAGTTCATGCAGACGGGGCATATATCTGCACATATGGGGCGTTTATATGAGATGCAAACCAAAAGGTGACCGTTTGAAAAAAAGTTAGGCTCTAAGTTAACATTCTGACTTTAGGGGGAAAAAAAGGAAACGACTTCTGCTCTTTAAGCTGAATGTCTTCAGTAAAACCGATTTCTCTTATCCCTGGTTTATAATGTTTTCAATTTAACCCAATTTACAATCATTCTTTTACATAAATGTCACTGTTTGCTTACAGTATACCCATGTTTCCAACATGTTTTAAAGGTAAAAGCCAGATATTTTAACCTCAACAAAAAGAATCCAGGAGTAATCCTCCTCCTGTCACTTTAAGAACTGCCTTCTGATCATATTTCATAGTGTGCTTTTGCCCAATTTTCTTTTTAATGTGTATTTAAAGAAAAGTGACCGGATAAACCACGTAGTATAAATGAATATTGTGAAAACTTTTAAATGAAAGCCATATCTAAAGTCCTGGACACTCTTTGAATCCCATTGTGGCTAATTTACAGCACCAATGTTACGTTTAAAGTAATTAGCTCCTAATCTGACCTTAATCAGGTAAAATTAAAGCCTGAATAGTCTATGATAAAGCTTAATATCTCACCTATAGTTGTACATTTTTCATCTTTGCTTTCTATGTTTAACGGAGGTCTGATCCTCTGCTTGATCCTTTTATCTAACACCTTAAAAAAGTAAAATAAGCCACATTTCAGCAGCTGGAAAGAAAGATATTCCGAAGCTTAGGTCATTAAGACCAATCAGACAGAATATTAGGATGTATTGGTTTGTTGGTCGTTCCGTACGGCCTCCACTGGACATCTGAATGTGTGCTGTGCTATGGGGGACCAAGATGATAGTGGCAGAACCTTTAAGTTTTTACAATTGTGAGGACTTGTTTGTGAGGAACATCTCTGAGCCGAGTCAGCCTCCTTAATTTCATTCTTCTTCTTGCCTAAAGGTCCTTTAACCAAAGCAGCCTTCTTCTACCAGTTTCCCATAGTGCATCCTGGTTCTATGGTTGCCCTCGGTCACCAGGAAAAGGAAACATGGTTCATGTGATCAGATAGCCTCTTCCTAATGTTCTATGGTCCAGTTTTCATGCTCACATGGCTTCTATCGGTTCTTTTGATCCAAGCTGCAGCTATGTAAGCTTCTATGCAACCACCTGCTGTGCACTGAGTATTCAGACAGCTTTCATTCAGAACCAGCATTTAGTTCCTCACCAGGCTGAGCTACAGTGATCCGTCGGTATAATTGGATCACTTGGATCAACCTTTGATCAATGACCTTAGGCTACCAATTACCCGCTATCAATGATAGCAACACTGCCAGCTCCCCACAAACAGCCTCACATCACAGCTTGGTTCCGACCAAACTTATCTATTAAAACTTGTCCATTATCTATGCTTCTTATTCATCATCTATAAGAGCAGAATGTTAACTCTGAGCCTAAAAACCATCAGGTTCCATGATGTAGAGATAATCAGTGTTAATTCCCAAATTATTTCTAATCTGTGCACATCTATTACTTTAAGAACTTGTCTTATTTGGTTTCAGAAATGTTTTGCAGATAAATTTACACCTGCTTGTTAAGAACAACATTTTTGCTGCACTTTAAAACCCACTACCTGACTCTCTAAGAGCTCCCCCTAGTGGTAAACCAACATCCAATTTACAAGTTTCTTTAACAGCTTCAGGGTTCTACATAATTTTAAGTGTCAGGAAAGTGACATTTTGGCTCATACTGTTTTGTCAGTCTCCAGCAGCCAAAACTCAACATATGTTCATTCACAGTCAGCTTGGTTGCAAAAATCGTCATCTGCCTGCAGTCTGCCTGAGGGACCCAAAGAAATCCTGCAGACTTGTACAGATGATCAACTGAACATTGAACTTGACATCTCGTATCCATCTTCAGCGCTAAACTTTACTAATGTTTGGTTCCGCATGTCATATGTGTCTAGTTTTATTATTTTGAAAGGGCAAATGCATTAAAGCAGGAAAATGTATGATGGGGATGTGGAAAAACTCAACATTTCTAAGGGGAAGCACGATTTTTAAAGGTTAAACACTGGAGATTTATTCAGGAGATTCATTTTAGAGGTTTAAAACAAGCTTTAATTTTTTTTTTGGTTGTGCATCATGGATTGAGGATATAAATAAGAAAAAAAGATAGTTTAGAGGCATTTCTCTTTGGTAAGCATGAAAAAAAATCAATGATATAAATAATATATGCAGTCTGAGTGCATTGACACAATAAATACCTGTTTGATTACATGTTTGCATTCAGCCTTTGACCTTGTAGGTATCGTCAACGTTTAGCAAGAAGTGCTTCACACTCAACATATGCATGCAACTAACAGAATCAAATCAAAGATGCTTGTTTTTTCATTTAAAACGATGAGATCCAGGAGAAAACATGTATTTTATCCAATAAGTAGTTTAAGATTAAATCCCGCAGTGATGTAGATATTGTAAAAGTTTTATTTTCTCCACACGCTGGATTCGTGCTGCAGATTCCTCATTCTGTTTGTCAGCGTTTGCCTTTGAGGCATAGCCTGAATCTGACTGTACCTGCTGAAACCATCAGCACCTCTGATGTGTCAGCGCGCCCTGCAGGCACAGACAGCTCACCCCCTGCTGAGGCCAGCCCTGATGAAAGGATTTCACCAAGCATCAATGAGACTCAAACATGTAAACACGGGGGACTTCCCAGCTGAAGGCAAAGTTTTCTACCTACTCTGGATGTGTGGTTTATTGATCGTTGCAGTAAAAAATCTTGCATAAGCCTTGTAGTAAGAAATGAATAAATATTATAAGATTATTCACATGCAATTATTGTCATATTTACAACGGTGAAAACAGACGAGTTACCGCAGGCTTGTGTTCTGATGTGCTACGTCTGTTTTTCTTTCAGATAGAGGGCGTTCGTGGTGTTTCAGTGCGTTTGTCATAAATATTGCATCAGGTCATCAAATATTCAGCAGATACCCTGTTATTAGTCCACCAAATTGATCTATCACTGCTCATTTACATCAAGCTAATACTTACAGATCTACAGAGTCCATTTCAGAAGTCCTCCAGCTCCCCTTGTGTGGGTTTTAAGCATTCACTAATAAAACTGCCTTTAAATTCTCTCGTGTGTGTTATGCAAGGCGTTTTAAACATGATACAATTAAATATTCCTGAAAGAATTTCCTTTTTTTTGCTATTCAGTAAACTGTATTTACAATAGCTGCTTCTTTTTCTAATGAATAAAAATGTGAACTATATTCATAATCACAAACAATCTCATGCTAAAATTGTGCTTTTCTCTTCTGATAATAGAACTTCGGTGTCTGTGTTGCTGCTTTTAGGTAAATCGTGCAGTCTGTCAGGATAGCATCGGTTCAGTGACAGCATGAGGTAGCCATACTGCTAACAGACCCCAATGGGAACGGTAACACTGACGTACAAATGAGACTGTTGGGACCCAAAGGCTTCGTTTTGGACCCTATGTGTCAGACGATGGAGTTAATGCTGCATCCTTTTACACAAAATGGGTGGACTTGTGAAGAATAGGGTGTACTTGTGTGTCTTGCTCCCACTTAGGGGTGGAAATCTGTTTCCTGTGACCTGAATTAGCTTCTTTCACACCTAGAAAGAAAAGCTAATTAGTCAAAGGCAGTTGCTGAGTCTGTGAACGATGTTGGAACTTGGATGTGGGTATCACTCCAATTCCAAGTTTAGTGTCTTTAGAGATCGGTCTAATTACTAATCTATACAAGCCAAAATAATTCATGCAAATCTTTGCATTAACACATGTTTAAGCAACAAGGTAAAATAAGCAGATATGCCACTTAGGAAGTGTTAATCACTAACCACTGTCAGAGACGCTAATAATACGTCTGTTAGTATAGCTTTCACTTTTTTACTCATGGCAGCCATGTTGAATTTGTCTCCAGCTTTTCAAGTTAACATAAAAACATTTTAAAAAGCCAGTTGGCCTGGTAATGGTGCCTGTCACTACCCAATTCGTCGCAGAAGCATGATCCGTTCTGCACATGCATGAACAGATACACATCTGGGTGTCTATAAATAATGTAATTATGGAACTAAAATTACTTATTTTTCTCCTTAACTCACTAAAGAATGCTAATATTCATCTTTAAAAAATGTTTTAGGACTTTTGTGAGTTAATTTTGGTGATTTTTACATTTTCTTCATTAAACTGCTTCTCTGACATCATCATCATGCTCAGAGCAGTCCGGGAAAATATGATTAAACCATGTTTATCTGCATTTTAGTTGGTTCTTTCGTTAGATTACGCACTATATACCATAAGGTTAAAACCCGTAAAAGTTTAAAATACAATCCACTGGATTTGGTTTCCACTGAAACCAAATTTTTTTTGTTTTTTTGTTAAAGTTTTTTTAAACTTTTACGGAATGACTATGACCTGGATGACTGAGAATCTTCATCAGCATAAGGTTAAAACTAAACGAAAACATAAAACTCTAAAAGACTAGATTTATGTTTAGCTTAGGATCCCGTTTCCGGTGCAGATCGGGCACAGAGTGATAAAACAGAGAGGATTTTAAGGCCTTTTTTTTCTCTGGAAATACATTATTAACCTTTCACACATTATATTTAAGTACTTTTGCTATTGTTGGGGAAGGGAGGTCTTTTTAATTAATTAAAATCTAGGGCGACCCGGATGTATATGAGCTGATGTCGCATGCGCAGGACGTATCGTGTTTCCGGGACAGATTGGGTAGTGACAGTGCCCAACCAAACGTAGCAAATGGAAGTATTAAGCTAAATTTGAACTAAAACACCGTTTGAGGTTTTAGCAACAAATGCTAAACAGCAAAAAATGTGTTAAAATCCTGAAAACTTGTGTTCACATATATGTCTTTCTATTGGATTTTGTAAAGTTGGGAAGGATTCTCAGACATTTTGAGTTTGATTTTAATCTTAAAACGGACTTAAGATGTGGTATTTACAATTTCAGAGTATGGATTTAACATAAGCTTGAGACATTATTGTCCATAGACATCAATGAAATGATAATTTAGGTCAACAACTACTTGTTTTTTATTTAGTCTCAAGCATAGAAAAGTCGATTTTTAAAATATATGTTCTGTCTTAGTTAGGCATTGACAAAAACATGTTATAAATGTAAAGGTTTGTTTCACCCATTTGATATATTTATCATTGATACATCAAAATGCATCTTTCTGCTTACTTATTTTTAGAGCTTTTTCAATGTTTTTACATAATTTGGGGGAAAGGCAGCACCTTTATTTGGACATTTTACCCACAAAACAGCTTTTTTTTCCTGAATATTCTTGAAATTTCCTTTCTTATTTCTTGTAAAAAAAAAAAAATGTATGCATGAAGAAATTAAAATGCAGTGCAGAATTTTTCCATAATAACAGCTGTCAAAATATAATATGCAGCAGTTTTTTTTATATAATTGTACATTTTATGGTGTTTCACATGAAACTGAGTGAGAAACTTTTAGACGGTGTCACTTCTATTGTTATTCCCATCTCTTATATGTTGGAATAGGCTTCACAGAACTAGTGATGGTTATTTTTATGTCAGTGATAATAACTGTAGCTTCAATTCAAGCTTTTCACCCCATAGAGACGTTTATCCAAACAGACTCATGTCTCTATCCAGAGTCTGATGGTGTCGGCTGAATAGCTTAGAGCTCCGCCACCCCTCTCCTCCTCGAAAAAACCTTCTCTGATAACCGCTCATTTTACTGAACCTGATGGCTGAATCGCTATCACAACCCCATCAGGATTTATCTTTCCAGTCACTTCATTTTGCCAAACAACTGGGCTACAATAATGAGAGCTCTGCGAGGTGGATTCTTGGCCGAGATGAAAATAGGCTTTGAATCCTGGATGTCATTCATCTGTTCCCCGAATCGCACCCTTTTCCCGTCTCTCTCATCTCTTTTATCACCGGCCCTCACTCCACGCTGTCCGTGAATTGGTCTGTCTCCAAAAAGACCAGGAATCCAATTATGCTCTCAAGAGCTGCTCTGAAACTCACACAAATGTCATTCAGTTTTCCCTGAATTTTTCCTTTCCTGGAACCGAGCGGACGATAGCTCCACTAGTAGCAGAAAACAACAACAGAGATGAGGATTTTTTTGACAGGGTGCGTAGTGAAAAAAGTGGACGTTTTGACAGGTTTCCTCAGACAAATCCTTCACATCCAGCAGATTTGACACCAAATATTTGAAACAACCGTCAGCTGTATTAGAGAGGTGTTGCTGCTCAGTCTACTTGAACTAGTTTCATCTTCCTGGGTGTTTTTTTTATCTCTTTTTTTTTTAAATATGAAATAACACCTCGAGTAGCTCATCCTTGCAAGTGAACTGAAACAAACTGCTTCATCTAAGATGCAGTGATGTTTTCTGACATGCTTGTACTGTTAATAACAGAGCGAGTGGGAGTGGATTGAAATGCAATCATCGCTGTGATTTTCGGAGACAGGAGACATAAGTGCCATCAGAGGAAACACGCTGGGATTCAGCTGGAAGGTGAGAAGCTCTTCGCTGTATGGAGCTCCGCTCTGATTCCTTGAAAAATACCATCTGTCTGTCTGTCAAACCCTTAAACCTTTGTCATGTTCTTATTATTGAACCTCTTTGACAGGCGTTGAAATGATTTGATATGATTTAAGTGCAGGGAGTGTTTCATTTGGAAAAGCATGCAGGTAGTCTACTCTAACGTCTAGATTTCGTCTTTTATGGTTACCTGAACTGCATGCATCTTTATGCACTGGATGGCTTTGTTCTTTTCATAGACAGTGAGGTTGTTGTTGTTTTGCCTTCTATTTTTTTCTGTACTAAGTGAATTAAACACCCGTGTAGAGCGTTTTGTTTGCATCCAGCACATCTACATCCTTGCTATATGTCAGCTGTGATGTTTCGGACGTAGGGAAAAAAAGGATTTGTCTGTGTTTGGGTCATAAATGGATCCAGAAGCATCCCGGTTCTTCCAGATTACTCTTTTTGACCAACCTCTTCGCCCTCCACCCCTCCCTCTGTTTTTGCTGAGTCGGACTCTCCGGTGCTCTTAGAGGCCGTCGCTGGGGACGCGGCGCCCTGCAGGCTGCCATCAGGGGTGGCGGCTGATGCTGAGCGAGGGTTGGAGGCGGGGCTGGCGCTCAGGGCAGAGTCAGGGGTTCGGACGGTGCTGAGGTCTCCATCCAGGGGCGCGGTGGCTTCCAGGCTGTCGGTGTGGACCTGCTCCGTCACGGCTGGAGGGGAAGCGGCATTCAGAAGGGGCTTGTGGGAGGCGTAGGTCATCACGGCCTCCGTGTCGCTGTCCAGGGGGAGACCAGAGTGGGTGAATTCGACTCCAGAGTCGCTCATTTCCAGAAAGTTGTCAGAGGGGAGAGTGTGGTAGCGGCCTGGTTTGGAAACCTCCAGTCCCTACAGGGAGAAGGAAAGAGGTTTAAAATAGGATCAACTGTGTGCAATTTAAAATGTAGAGAGTCCTTAAACAGCCAGTGGATTTAATTAAACCATGATTCATAAAACTAATTTACTTCAGTTTAAAGTATCACAAAATGTACCCACAATCAACTGGGAACAAAATACTTATCAATGGGTTATTTCAGTGAAATAAGAAGTTCACACAAACCCAAACTTCCAAAGTCAGAGTCTCGTAGATACACCCAGAATGCAGGGAGAAACTAAGGATTAAAACATCTCCTAAATGAAAATCAATGTATTTATATAATCCTGCTGCTTTTCTGACTCACTCCAAGGTGGGTGTGACATCACGCCCACATCCAAATCCAACAAAGCATGCAGCCCTAGCTGGAAGTCTCAAAAACAGCAAGACGATCACATTTGTTTTGTGCTAATTGAATGTTTACTGAAAGAAGCTGATAATAATATAAAATAACGTTCTGCCCCATTCTATGCATTTAAACAGACAGGGAAAACACTTATGATTGAATGTTTTACAGAACTGAGTTTTGTTGGTACAAAAAGACAGGAAGAGTCAGCTTTCACATAGTTTTTTTTCTATAATTATTTATTTTGTTTATTTAAAAGGTTTGTAAAAATGCTTGGTTTAAATATTTATATCAGAATATCTGTATGAAAAAAATTGAATAGTCTGTTTCTTATTATTTTTCTGCTGCCTTACAAGGAGAAATAATTCAGTGATAAAAGGACAAACTACAGGTTTTATTTCAGATGTTAAAAGATTATTAGCAAAATTGTCAAACAGTTTTGAGAAATGCTAAAAGTGTCAGGTTTCTGTTTCTGTTATGTTTTTATTTTGAGTGTTCAGTCTTACTTTACTCCTTGTTTTCTAGTGTTTAGTTTTCTTTTCTCCATGTTTTATAGTCCTAGTTATTTGATTATTATGTTGTTGTTATTTCCAGTCTTCCAGGTTTCTATTTGTTGCTCTCTGCTGCCCTCTTATGTTCTCCTTCTTCCCTAGCTCTTTCCCTGTCTTGTTCTGTGCACACCTGCTCCCAGTTTCCTCATTAGCCCTCTTTTTGTCTCAGTCTCCTTTAAAAAGCCCTCTTTCTTCAGTTCCTCTTTGCTGGGTCCTCGTCAAACACCCTCAAACATGCTCCAACTCATTCTCTCTGAGCATTCCTCCTTATGATAGCGATTCCCCTGATGTCCCCATGGTTTCTGGTACGTTTAGACTTGTTTTCATGTTTTTGGACTCCTGGTTTCATGTTTGTTTGGACTTTGTTTTCTTTTTGGATTTTTGAATAACCTGCCTCTGTTTTCTGTTAAGTCATTATTAAATCCACAAGAGATTCACCTCTGCCTCCCTGCCTCTGCTTTTGGGTCATCTAACCATAGCCAAATCGTGACAAAAAGAAGCCATTTTTTAAACATTATCCTGGAAAACCGTTAGAGTCCTCATGTCTTATTTAGGACCATAGGCAGTATTCTAAATGCTCCCCGGAAAAATTCAGATTGAAGCATCTCCTACTTTTTGTGAAAGTTTTCTAAAAATGTTATTAAAAAAACAGCTTCTATTTCCTTTTCTAGTTCTGACCCACCAACCTCTGTTACTGCTTTTTTAACCAGTTTGAACCTGTGACTTTTTTAAATAAGATTGTTTGTTGTTTAAAGCCTGCTGGCTCTCAATATGATGCTCCTCCTTAATTTTTTCCCACTATGGGTCACTCTGTTCTTTCCATTGTTAACAGTGATCTGTCTTCAGCCATAGTTCCTACAAATTTAAAGCACAACGTGATTCAACCCTTTATTAGAAAAACCTCTTGATCCCATAATTCTTTCAAACTATACTATATTAATTTCAAAAATTCTTTAAAAGCTGGTTATATAATCAACTTAAGGCCTTTTTAGAAGAAAATGCTATTTTAGAGGTTTTCCAATCTTGTTTTAATTATTTGCACAGCACTAAATCTGCTATTTTAAGGGTTTTATGATATTTTTTTAATCAACAGATTGAGGTTGAATATAATTAAATATAACTCTAAATATACAGTCATATGTTTGTTTATATTACTTTTTTATGTATTTATTACTGTTTTCAAGGCTGCACTTTAAAAATGTATTTGTCTAGAGCTGTTTTGTATACACTGGTGTATACAAAATGACAAAATAAATCTGTCTAAGTCTAAGTTGGTTATGTGATTCTTGTTATCTTGGACCTAACTGTGACTTTTGATACAGCAGACCTCAGAATTTTACTCTCTCGTTTAATGAAGTTGGTTGGCATCTGGGATACACCAATGGATTGCGGTTGGTTAAACTCATATTTAGAAACGAACCTTTCCGTCTCCTTTGGTGAGTATCCATCGTCCTCTGTTCCCTTATTGGTGGGGTGCCACAGGGCTCAGTCTTAGGCCCTATTATTTTCCCCCTTTATCTACTCCCCCTTGGCACAATAATGAGGGCCTGGGTGGCCCTTGATTTTTAAAATTAATGAGAGTAGTAAAGAGGTCGTAATTTTCAGCAGAACATCTTAGGCTGTCTCTATTGACCTAAGGTACCTATCCCAGTACAGGAAGTAAGTTATATTAGCCTTGTACATTCTAATCTTTAATTTGGCAGCCATATTCAAGCAACTGTTAAGAAAAGTCTCTTTCTATTAAGGAAGTTGGCCAAAATAAAGCCCATTCTCTCCAGAGAACATTTAGAGATGGTAATCCTTGGTTTCATCAGCACTCGACTGGATTACAGCAATGCACTTAATGTTGGTGTTAGTGACTCCAACGTTGCTAGACTCCAGAGAGTAAAAAACATCTTATAACTGGAACTCTTTAGCATGAACAATTTATTCCCATTTTAGACTCAGTTCACTCGCTCCCTGTACATTTTAGGATTAGTTTAAAAATTATTTTACTTGTTTTTAAATCTCTCTATGGTCTTGCTCCATCTTATCTGTCTGAGCTGGTTAGCTGATCAGCTGCTTCTTGAGTTAGGGAGGACTGTGCTTTTTTTGTGGCAGCTCCAAAAATGTGGAAAAACCTTCCATTGCGTATTAAAGAGTCTCTATGTCTGATTTTAAAACACTTCTTAAAACTCATGTCTTTGCATTGACTTATAAAACAACATGAGATGATGATGTCAGCTTGTGATACTAAGTATTTTTTTCTTACAGACATTTATTTTGTTATGTGTTTTATGCTTTTATTGTTTTTAAGTCCTCTGTGTCTATGTGTCAGTTTTGCTTCTTTTCACTATAACAGCAATTTGGGCCTTTGGGGATTTTAAAGTGATTTATAAATAAAGTTGGATTGGATAATCTTAAAACAGGAAACATTTTAGCTTATTTTAATATTCAGATGTTGAGAATAAAATGTTTAGATCTCTTTTTATCCAGAGTATGTATAAATCTGGTTTATGTATAAGTTCTGAAAGGAGCAGGAAAAGTAAAGTGCATCATGTCCAACACAGCAAAACAAAATATACATAGAAAAACTATTTAGTGAAGAAAAATTTGTTAAATTAGGATAAAATATGTTTTACGACTATTTGTAAATGATTCCAAGCATAAATTAGTAACATTTCTGATTAATAACTGAACCAGAATCTAAAACTGTAGTTTCCACCTGATCCTCAAAGATGGAGTCCAATCATCCGACTCCAAAAGCTCCCTGAACCTGAAAACCACTTCACCTCTCTGCTCCTCGTTCGGCTGACAAAAGGTCCTCCCTTTAAACTTTAATCCACTTCTCTGCTGAGAGCAGCGTCTAAGGTTGATTGCTTTTTAATTAGGCTCAGCACTTTGGTGGCACTTTATTGCAGGTGTTTTCTGCTGACTAATCCCAGGGATGATTCATGACTCTTCTGTCTTTTATTGGATTTTAATTGACGTGTTTCAGGAGGAAGTTTCCAAGAGAAACTCAGGAAACAGCAGCAGCTGCTGCTTCTCCTAATAAAGAAACTTACACAAACAAAATAAACAATTGATCTCAATTAAAAAGGTCTTTTTACATTGGTATAATCAGTAAGGTTTTATAGTTTTTGCTATTTTATTTCAGTCTATTGTGTTGAGGGTTTTATATGATTGTTGTTATTCCTATTATAATAATTTAGAGGCCGTTTCTCCCTTTGTGTGTGTTTTTTTAAGTTATTTCAGCTTTTATCATAGGTTTTACCTTGATGGTGACCTCGGTGGCCTCTGAGGGGTTTTCACACACAGACTGTGTCAGAGACTCCTCTGTGAACCTGCTGTAAGCTTCCTGCACCACCTGCACAATAAAACACACACATTCAAACAGGATGAGCAGATCTGCCCCGCAGCAGCGTAACACCGCAGCAGATGAGGTTTAAATCAAAGCTGGCCATCAGAAATAGCAGAGAACATGTGGACACCCACACAATGATCACATTTAGCTCTTCACACAGACATTACACCGGTCATGTTTGCAGCGATGGAGTGGAGGCTGAGAGGAGAACACAGCATTTCAGAAATGTTTGTTCTCTCCAGGAGCAGGAGAAGCAATAACATCACAGTTCAGATAAACTCAAAAATGTTTGCTCTAAAACATTAAAACAAGTTTGGAACAAAACTGAGAGTTAGAGATTTGTGTAAAAAAAGAAATAAAATTCTAGCTTCTAGCGGTTTAATCCCCATGCAGCTTCAAAACAATCAAATGTAATAAAGCTGTGAGGAACGGCCGCGCTGTGATCAAAGTGATTGCATTGATTGTTAGTTTTTCCATTTTTTTGTCACATGCAAATGTTTTAGATCATTAAAAAATAGATATCAAAGATAACCTTAGCAAACCCAACAAGCAGTTTCCTCATTAAGAGAAGAAAAGCCGTCCAGCTCGACCTTCATCTAAGTGAAAACAGAATCACCTCCAAACCTCAAACGACTGAATAACACGTCTGTTTTATTACTGCTGGTTAGTCTAAAATACTGAAAGGATTCTTTACCGCTTTGATTGTGTTTTTGATTCTACATCTCAATTAAATTTCAGTCTGGACTTTGACTAGGCCACCCCAAAGCATTCATTTTTAAGGAATTCTGCAGCAGAACCAAAGTATCCTGAAGCAAAAGGTTAAAGAATGAGTGAATGCAACATTTCAGAGCAGCATTCAACCACCAGCAAAGATTGTTATACCCGCTGCAAAATAAACCAAAACAAGATCACAATATATATAAATATTTCTCATAGCAGATTACCGTACATCAGAACTTTGGAGCTATGTGATAAAACTTTGGACTAACTCACACTTCAAAGAATAACTGTCTGAGAAGATGTTTAGTAACTTTAAGGATTTTTATGTATACCTCAGAAGTTTTTTAACGTGTTTAGGTCTCCTAATGCAAGTCATCTAAAGGTGGAAAATGACTGGTTGGACTTTCATGTCTCTGGATTAATGCCCCAACCTGTTCTGTCGCTTTTAGACTTAGACTTAGACTTAGACTTGACTTTATTAATCCCTTGGGATTACTCCCTTCGGGAAATTGTATTTCCAGTAGCAGGAAAAAAATTGCACATACAAGAAAATAGAGGATGTTTAGACACAGTATATACAATAGAAAAATAAAAACAATTAAATAAGATGTAGGAAGTTTTTTTTTTTTTATAGGATCTATGAGAAATCAAGAACAGGAGCAGCGTTCATCGTCTCAGCCTCCACCATCACAATACAACAGATATTAAGCTGCAATAATAACAAAGTGACATTTAAAGAAAACAGGAACGCACTCACACACATGAGGACCAGACACAGACAACATGAAAGAGGGGAAGACCTGCAGCTTTAACACTTATTTATTTTATTTAGATTTTTTTTAAACAGAAATTAGTTTTTTATCATTATTTCAACAGTTATAACAACCAGGAAAAGAGGCTGAACTGATCAAATTAGCAAATTAAATCACTTTTTTAGATTTACTAATGTTTTTTTTTTAAGGTTTTTAATATTATCTATGTTGGGAATGTGAAGTTAAAAGTTTTCTGAATATCTACATGTAGTTTAAGACATTAAGCTTAGTCCAGAGGAACCAACTGTGCTGTGTTTTAGGTTTCTACTTGCTGACCCACACCTCCATTGAATGAATGTTACTTCTGCAGGACTTGGTGGGATCCTGAAGAGACGATGCAGTCAGATGTTCTAAAGCATCGACATCTGAGACCAGCAGATCAGTTGACTCCAAGAACCAGGGTTTAGAATCACTGGTTTAAGGGATTCTGAGATCTTAAAAATCATTAAATAGAGGGCGCCTCTGTCTTTCCTTTGGTTTTTAGATGCCTCCCTTCCTTAACTCAGCTAAATCTTGTGAATGACTTGAAGTCAATAAGTAGATCCTGTTGAGGGAATCAAATATTTGACTCAGGTGTTTTTATTTTTTTGATAATCTTTAATGGCCAAAACAAATTTGTTGCAATTTGAGGCAACTTAAAGAATCAAATAAACTCAATTTTTCTTATTAAACTTTTTAATTATATTATTTTCAAAACTGAACTTAATTTTCTTGCTTCTATTAGTTTATAATAATGAAAACCAATTATTAAAATATATCCCATTCTTTTTTCATATCAGTTGTTTTTATTCTGCAGTCTAACTTATTGTGTTCTACTGGGCCCATTGACGGGGCGGCGTTTTAATGGATTAATGGATGGATGCTCTATTGTTTCACTTTCGCCACATAATCCACGTCATCCTGTATCGTGTTTATCCATTAAATGTTACGTTGCATTAAGTCCTGAGTGCCTAGCTGCTTCCTAGTCATCAGCCTTTCCTGGATTCTGTTTATCTACCAGGTCTTAAGTTCTCCAAACTACTTTGTATTCTGCAGCACAGTCGTCCTTGGCCTTCTGAGTCATCCATCCTCCTTTCAGCCCTAAATCTGCAGCCACTCAGAGAAACGGCTGCTTTCATCTGAATATAATGTTTGCTAGATTTCTAATAGAGGATCGGGAAAACCTACAGTACTGAAGGATTTTTTGTAAAGTGATTATTGATGAACTTTAACCTGTCCACTCCACTGAAAGTAGCAATGCAATAGCTTCAGGAGTTTGAACAAATAATCTATTTATTTTCTTTTTAAAGTTTGAATAATGGACTCTGACATTTCTCATTTTTAATGAGCTCATTAAGTGACTTTTTAATGCAGATAGTGTTTCATTCACCTCTGCTCATAAAACTCAACAATTTGCTGTGATGCAATTTTTTAAAGATTTAAAGTTTGTTGGAAAATGGAGGAATCTAAGCTGTAGAAATCATTGGTTCTGGAGGACTTCAGCAACTCTGGAAGATCAATAAATCCAAAGTAAATTCTTGATTTCTGAGATGAAAACAATTAGAAACTTTTCAAAAACTTTACATCAAAATGATCAAAAGCTGAACATAGTGATCGATTTGTGGTCTGAGCAATAATTTACATACCATAACAGCTGAAGGTTGCAAAATTCTTTTAAAAGTTGAATGTTGTTTCAAACTGGAAGTATGTGGAAGTAGTTAAATGGCAAAAAACAATGAAGTTTTAGCCGTATTTTTTGAGGTTTCCATTCATTAATATGGGACAAAAAAAGAGACAGAAAAAGCTGAATATTTAAAAAATGATAAAGATTAGAAATACCACAAGTCATTGCAGGAATGTTTTGAATAATCTGAACATTGTTAAAGTTGAGTGGTTGAAATAGCACAAAGTATGCAGAAGTAGTAGGCATTTTTTTTTAGGTATCTATCGAGTAACTTTCGGTTAGGATAATTAATAAACTTTTACATTTTAACAAATGTAGAAAACATCCCAGAAATGTTAATTTTCTCCCACCGTATTTTATTGTGTCTGGAATTTAGAAAATTTTTTCACATGTGGCTTTTATAAAGTAAATATCACTGCTGAATAAACACATACTTTCTGGCTTTTAATATGTTCAAAATAAATTAAAGATTAAAAAAAAGTTTGAACCTAATTTGTTAGGTCTTAAATTATTTTACTACGTACAGATTGGTTATTAAATGCTGCTCAGACTGCTCTGCATCATTGCACTGTTAATTGCTCCTTCCGTGTTCGGCCTCCATGTATAATTAAAGATGCGTCGAGCAGCAAAATATGAGATATGAGCTAAAAGGAAACTATTTAAAAAACATTCACCATCCCTGAGCCTCCTCTGCAAAGCATATGGGTTGTACACGTGTAAAAAAAAAAAAAAAAAAAAAAAAAAAAGAGGAACATTGTGAACAACCTTTTACTTTGGAGAAACACAAGCTTTTAAACTATGATGGAGAAATACTGAGTCCTTTTAAAGGACAAAAAAAAAAACTCTTTTGATGAGTTTGTAGCAATAAGTGTGAAAGCAGCAGGCTTCACTTTATTACTTCCTAACATTTAATAACTCTACAATATGAACACGTCTCACGGACAAACACACACATATAAAAACAAACAGACATTTTGATTTTCCACCAAACCAAGAAGCTTAAATGACCCTAATAAGAAAACATGAATCAGCACATCCACTCAGACATAAACACACATCATGGTTTACCTTATTACAGAAACACTGAGGAGAGAAATGTGTGCAAAGGAACAAAGAATGACCCGAACCAAATGTTTTTATCTGGAAATGAAACCTTTAATTTTGACAGTTATAACTTTAAAGAAAGAAGATAATTTTCATTCAGCAGGGAGGGAAAGAAAAGTCTGAAGGAATGAATAAAATCTGATATTTAATGGGAGAACTGTGTTACTCTCTAAACTGGAAAAAAATCGATATTTAGATAAGTCATTTTTTCTTAAAATAAGTGAATTTGTTCTTGAATTGAGGAGGAAAAAGAGACATTTAGCCAATGGAACAAGACTATTTACACTTAAAATAAGAAAACACAATTGCATTGTCTTATTTCAAGTGCCTTTTATCTAAATGTGTAATTTTAAGGGTAAAAATACTAATTCCATTGGCAAATGATCTCATTTACCAACTCAAATTAAGGGTAAATACACTTAATTTAAGAACTTTTTACTGATTTTTTTAGGTCGTTTTTCCAGTGTAAGATTTTAAAACTCTAGATAGAAAACAAAAGATTCACTGGAAAAATGATCTAGAAATAAGTCAAAATTTCTTAAATTAAGTGTATTTACCCTTAATTTGAGTAGGTAAATGAAATAGTTTGCCAATGGAATCAGTATTTTTACCCTTAAAATAAGATAAATTATTTAGTATTCACTTGAAATAAGAGAATGCAATTGTGTTTTCTTATTTTAAATCTAAATTGTCTTGTTCCATTGGCAAGATGTCTCTTTTATCTCCTCAATTCAAGAACAAATGCACTTATTTTAAGAAAAAATGACTTATCAAGATTTAGATTTTTTTGCAGTGTTTGACTTTAAAGTTGTTGTTTTTCATAAAAAAGGACAAAAAACACATTGAATTTTGTGTTTCCAGTTTAACAGAATATTATGATCATGTGGGTCAGAAATCATCCTAAAGTCTAAATGGACTATTTCTTAGATGAAACAGCAAAAGTATACAGAGGCCTGTTAAATTCCTCAATCCCCAGCTGCAATATGTTCCCTAAAAAGTTTTTCAGAATGCATTCCTGCAGCCCGACCACCCCCATCTTATTTCTCATCCTCTCCTTGGAGGTTTTATATTTCTAAAAACTAATAAGAACATTTTTCACTGATATTTCTCACACAATCTCTTCCCTATTATTCATTTGTTTCAGGCGCATGGCCCTAACCTCATCCTGGAGAGCAATATTTCTTCTCTAGAAACCTTGACACCGAGTTGAATATTATGTACATACCTTTACTGTTGGGTTTTAATCCCATCTAGTTGCAAAACCTTTTCCCAAAGGATCAATTTCCCCTCTGCTGATGTGGATATTGCTTTTCTATATTTCTTCTTTAAAACCCATTTCCTCTCCTCCTTTGCCCCTCCTGCCTACATGTGCTGGAAACCTAAAACATGTATTAAAGTGCTTATGACTCCTTTTCTCATTATAAATTCATACAGTATATATGATGAAAAAATAACACTGATAAAATATTGTTGCATTAAATGTCACACAGCTGAGATGAGCTGCTGCTCAGAAACCTTTTTAAATCCCCCTAAGAGAAGCACCTTCAGACTAGTATTTTGAGCTTTTATTGCACTAGTTTGTGACCTGAAAAGGGGAATTTCGGCACATGAACCGACTGCTTCACAGTGCCTAAAAGCATCTGCAAATCTGCAGAGGGCAGCAACTTTTATCTTTTCTTTTTGGGTCGTTAATATCTGTTTTCTCATCTTTGTTGTGCCTCTAAAAGTGGTGTGATACACTGACGTCATAAAATAAAATGAGCGGCACCCGAACGAGTGAGGCAGCTTTTTACTTAGGAAGGCTTTAAAAAGTGTCATAATATTGGGTTCTGATGTCTGGTCTGATTACTCATTTCAATCTCCTGCTTAGCTCCGCCCAGTTCTCATTACCGTTCATCTGTTCCACCTGCTTCAGCCTCTACTTAGCCAGCCCTCCATCCAGTCATTAGGGCCAAATTATTCGACCCTTTGTTGAGAGTTTCTCTACCGTATCTGAGTGTTTCTGATTGCCTGGACCCTGGACCTCTGTGCGCCTGCCTGTCCCTGTTCCGATCTGTTTGCCTGACCTGTCCTCGAACTCCTGCTGGATTCTGCCTGTGTACCGAACCTGGATGTGATTCTTGACACCGTTCTGAATTTCCCTTCGGTACCTCTTCGGATCTCTGATTTCCTGGTTCTGAATCCTGAGCATGTCTTCAAAACCGGCTTTGGCTGTGCTCTCTGGATAATCCAACAAAGTTAAAAAGTTAAAAAACAAACCACTGGACTTAGTTTTCCAAGTGTGAAGACATTTCGCTTCCCATCCAGGAAGCTTTCTCAATTCAAAATGTCTGGAGTAGCATTGGCTTATACAGTAGCCCAAACAAAAGCCTTGTTATGGCCTAGAAAACATGCAAATTGAACCAAAAAAACTGGTCCGCCCCTTAGTAATGGGGAGTCGTTGAGATTGTTGTTGGCCTGCAACAATTGATACTGGCCCATGCAGCTGAAAAGGGAGTCTTTAGGGTCATTGTTGATGTTTTGGCCCCCTGCAAGGCGATGAGGCGATATGATAGCGGGAAGGAATAAACTATCGCTGTGTTGTTGGTTTTTGAGAGCTGGAACGTGAGCAAGGCAGTAAAAATAATAACCAGGCTTTGTTTGTGCCATTCTATAAGCCTGGAACTCAATGCTACTCCAGACATTTTGAACTGAGAAAGCCTCCTGGATGGGAAGTGAAACGTCTCGGCTTGGAAGACAAAGTCCAGTGGTTTGTTTTTTTATGTTTTTGACTTTGTTGGAATGACTATGACCTGGAAAACTGAGAATCTTCACCAACTTCTGGATAATCCTGCCTTCCTTTTTCTGCCCAGTTTTGATTTCCTGCCTGTTCTTTGACCTCCAGAATTCCAACGCATGTTGGCACATGTTGGTAGCTGACCGGCTGGTATCAACCTCATCCTCAGGGCACGGACTGAACTTTAAGACCAGGTTAGTGACTCGCATGTTCTTCATCATCCTCTGTCAGATAGACTTGGTCACTAACCTGCATTCTCTACCTGCAGAGGTCCCTGCCTTAGACGCATACTTTGTTCTCTACAGTTCAGTCATAAATAAACGTTTTGTCCAACCTAACTCTCTTTTCGCCTCGAAAATTGGGTCCTTCTGTTCTGACAAGCCTGACAAAAAAAGTAGAATACATGTGCTTTAAATTTGTTTTCGTGACTTTTTCAGAGTTGAATTAAAAAGAACTTGAAAAGTCTGCAAATTTTAAGAAATCTTTTAAGGAATATTTATTCATTTTTACTGAAGTTTTACTCTCAAAATATTAATCATACAAGTTTTTTTTCTAAAACTAGTTTAGTAGGACAATAACCCTGGGAGGTGTTGATATTTTTTTTGCAACAGATCATTGATGACTTTATTTTAAAAAATTTTGTTATATTTCGTCAAAATGAAATAATCTAATTTAAAGTAACACATCCACCAGACTCACCAGGAGTGATTCTATCCTTTTTATCAGCACTAAAACACAAATGTCTGGACCAGAGAAAGCAGCTGGTTTCTTATAAAAAAAATTAAAAAAAATCAACCAAGATACATAAGTCCGAATTATTTAATATCAAATCATTTAAGTTAAACTCATTTCCAACTTTGTTTTCTATCCCTTGCTGCTGGTTATTGTACATCCTGTAATGAAATAAGAGCTGATTCCAGCTGCAGCCGAGTCACATGAATCCTGACAAGTCTATAAGGATAACAGAGACACTTTGTTTAAGTCTTGGTTCCGATCAGCTTGAAGTAATTCATTGACTTTTTTGTCAAATTAGGTCTTCAATCAACATCTGCTCCATCATTAGGTCTGATGGCTGCAGTTTCTCTTGGCTCTGCAGGAGTCATTAAGTGCTCGATATCTTTAATGGCTTTATGTTATCGCAAACAGTCTCAAAGATACTGAACACACACATTTCTGAAAATGGCCACCAGAAGGTTTGTCACAGAAAGATTTGACTTAAAGAACTTGTTTCGCAACATAAACAGCACAACTCCCTGCGTATAAAAAACAAAGGAGGAGATACAAGAGGAGGCCAGAATAGGAATCTCTCACCAAGAAGAGGCGCCGTTTGAAGCTCCTTATTGTTAGAAGAAGGAAAGTAACACACATGCAACACTGTTAGCTTGAAAATGAGAAACATCCATCTGTGTGAAAGACACGCCTCTACTCCAGAAACAATGACAGTAGATTAACCATGTCAGATTTGAAAGTTTGCAAAAGTAAACAGAAGTTTAACCACATCTGATGGTCAAAACAAAACGAAGTTTCTAACATTTAGAAATAATGAAAGATTCGACAGAAGAATGAACTGAAATACTGTGCAGCAGAGGTGTCATTAATGCTCATGAACAGCTGTAACACAAGAGAAATTACATATTTTTTTTCTAAAATGCAAAGTTAATGATAAAATCTCAAAGAACTCTGAATAATCTGCTGAGGAAGCTGGAGCAGATTGGACAGATGAAGATTAAATGTTCGTCGGCTGAAGAACTGAAAATATTTCTCACTAGAGGATCTGCTAAAGTGAAGGAAGTTTGGTTATTGCTGTTATCAGGATAATGTTAAAAATGTGTAGATATTTAATAGTTTAGTAATCTGTTTCTTTTATTTTTTAGGTCTACATTGAGGATCTTGAGGACTGACCTTCCCTCAATACCTGCACAAATCTAGGCTGGAGAAAAGGACTGCTAACATCTCTGCAGACCCCACACATCCTGGATACCCATATTGGTGATATAGGGAGCTACTTACAGAAACTTGTTAAACCCACGCTGTCCCTTTAATGAACATTTAACGGTTCCAGAGGGATCCAATTGATACAATAGTTACATTAATGTAACCTCACCCTTCTCTTATAACATATTTATGATTTAAAACAACGGTCCCCAACCTTTTTTGCACCACGGACCGCTGTATGTCAGACAATATTTTCACGGATCAAATACAAACAGCCTAAAAATAAAACAACAAGCCGGTCCCATCTAAGCGTAATCGGAGACAATGGCACATTAAGTGTGCTCCTGATGTCCAGTCTGCTCCGTAGCTTTGTTTTGGTCGCTGTAACCGCAGAAAATCCCGCTTCACAAAGATAGGATGTTATAGATAGGATGAGTCTTGACCTGATTTAACCTGTGTCAAGAGGCACAGTTGCACCGACTGATGTAATTGGGAGAGAATATATATATATATATATATATATATATATATATATATATATATATACTTTTTTCTGTGTGGCCCGGTACCAAATGACCCGCGGACCGGTGGTTGGGGACCGCTGATTTAAAATATTAGAAAATACTTTTATTTTTCGTAAGATAAATATATATATATCTATATTTATATATCTATATTTGAAATGTTTTTACATTTACAACAAAGCCAAAATAAAATTATTTGTTTATTTGCACAAACATCTCAAATGAAGCTAACCCTGATTTTGCAAAGCTGCCATTTCACAGCTTTAAACAGGACTAAAATAATGTGAAGCGCAGAGGTTCCAAACCAACCTGAACCTCAAAATCAAACATGGCCAACATATTTCTAAGACGTAATAATATATTTGTCTGAATAAAAAGTTTATTTGTACTTCTGGAAACAGGCATCTCATTATGTCACTTATTTTTTTTGTTCAGTATTTGTCATTATCCAAAGGTATTTTGACTTTGGTTTTCTTTTGTGTTTTTATAATTTTTTTGTTGTTCATTTATGTTCAAAAGTTCTTGCCATATCCTGTTTATTTCCCTATTATTAGTACTCATGTTTTCCCATATTTGTTTATTAATTTTTCTTTAGTTTTTAGACGTGTTTCTATTTATCTTATACCTGTATTAGTCTTTCCTCTCAGTTGGTGGATTCGTTTTGTCTTAATTTAGCTCCCTTCATGTTAATTAGTCTCCTTCCCTCAGCTTCTCTGCTTTTATTCAGGCACAGCTTTTCTATATTTCCTTAATTAGCCGATCTGGTTCCTTTATTATCTTTCTGCTTTGGCATTTAAGCTCCTAGTTTTTCTATTGTTCATTGCTGAATTCTTCAATTAGATTGCCTGTTATTTCTATGGATTTTTATTCTGCACAGAATGGAGATCGAATAAAACTTTGTAAAAAAAACATTGATAAAAGTTAGTAGTGAAAAGTGAATTAAGTGAGCTTTTCTACCAAAAGAAAAATTAACATGGAATAAATTATCTTAAAGGAATAGTACACCCAAAACATGATTAGCCTTCATTTTCTACTCACCTCCATGCTGAACAACACTCTGGAGTACTTTTTTGATATCTCAAATGCATCTGGAGATCTGGGAGGCTTCTTGCTGTCTGCTGACATTCAAATAATGGAGGTCCATGGCGCCCGAGGCAGAAAGGTCCATAAAAGTCCACAAAAACGTGTCAATATTCCTCCATACTGCTCGTCCAATGTAATCCAAGTGTCCTGAGTGGGTAGCATCCAGAATTTACTCGAAACGAAGTCATTTAGAATGTTTTTAGAGCATAAACAGTAGTGTATAGGATTTCCTAATAGCGCCCCCATGCGCGCTCACGATTCTACGGAAGCCGGCAGACCAAACCGGAAGAGAGTGCGCATTCAGCGTCTGGTCTGCCGATAATGCAAGCGTAGAAGAAGAAATGTGCTGTTTACCTGTGCAAAGAAAGAAACGAAAGAAAAATGTCTGAGGACTTCAGTGTTGAGGAAGAGCATGAGTTCTTTGCCGAGCTGAATGCGCTGGTTTGGTCTGCCGGCTTCCGTAGAATCGCGAGCGCGCATGGGGGCGCTATTAGGTAATCCTATACACTACTGTTTATGCTCTAAAAACATTCTAAATGACTTCGTTTCGAGTAAATTCTGGATGCTACCCACTCAGGACACTTGGATTACATTGGACGAGCAGTATGGAGGAATATTGACACGTTTTTGTGGACTTTTATGGACCTGTCTCGGGCGCCATGGACCTCCATTATTTGAATGTCAGCAGACAGCAAGAAGCCTCCCAGATCTCCAGATGCATTTGAGATATCAAAAAAGTACTCCAGAGTGTTGTTCAGCATGGAGGTGAGTAGAAAATGAAGGCTAATCATGTTTTGGGTGTACTATTCCTTTAAACTTTGTTAAAGCAACAAAATTAGGCTGAAATACCATGTGAAGCCGTTTCCATCAGAATTAATATTAACATATTTCCTGTAGACTTAAAGACTACAGGAAGAATTTTAGGTAAGTGAAAACAATTTTCTTTTTTCTGATATTCATGTAAAGAATCTGCTTTGCTGTCAAACGGCTAAATTTGTTGGATTTAGTAGTAAGAGCGCCGTCAGGCCTCCCGTACGTAAAGTCTGAAACATTTATTAACTTACATCCCAGAACAATTGTGACCTGAAGTGAGGCATAAATAATCGCAGCCTGTGATGTGGCATATCATTACTGCAAACACTTGGTATAACCTAATCATCCCTGCAAAGCGATCAGTCTCTGCGGCTGTTGTTTATGATGAGCGACTCTTCTGCCTGCAGTGGCGTTTTAATTGCTCTGAAGATTCAATTACTTTCAAGCAACATTTGCTGTGAAGACTGCTAGAGGAAAGAGGGGAACATCAACTTCAAATGACACTCAAAATTAAGCAAAAAGCTTCAGAGAATAGTTCCCGCTAATTATCTCTAATGTCAAAACGCAGCGTTTTGATGTTAAGATATGGAACGGATCCCATATGTATTCCTTTTTATTCAGTCTACAGCTGATTGAGACGTATATTGTTTCTAATTAAGCCCATAATGTCAGAATTACGCGTCTATTGTTCAGAATAATGAATAATTTATGCAGCTAATGTGTGGGTGCTCTTTAAAAGGTAAGCCTTTTATTTGAAATTCAGATGTTATTTTTGGTGAATAATCAGGTTTAACTTCACATTACAAAATCAGTTAATCAGCCGGTATAAAGCAGGGCAACAATAGTACAGATAATAAGTCGTTTTATTCAAAATTCATGTTTAAAGAAGGATAAAAAATTGTAATTTCCTAAAAAAAAGGCTCTTTTGTAGAACATAGTTCATTATTTTAAATAAACACCTTGTCCAAAGGCTGATTAGAAGCATAAAAGTATAATCAGTCATGAACAATAGAACAAAGTACAAATCAAATGTTTCCTGGTAGGAGTTAAATGAATAAATGCATGGTAATTTGTCAGCTAATCATGATGCTCAAGGCAGAAATGTGCTGATTTTCTCAGGTAGTGGAAAAGAAAAAAAATCTTTACAAAGAAACACAAAACTAGGCTTATTAATGTGGGTTTAAGAAACAACATTTCTTTGTGCTAAAGTCACAAAAAGGCCAAGTTCAGCTGAATTTTAAAGCTTAATAATATAGTTTGGATCCTTTAAAAAGGGGTTGTTTGGAGTTTTTATTAATAGTATCATAAATGGGTTCCACCTACAGTGGATGGCATTCATGTGGTTTTAGTTTGGAGAAACAAAGAATTAATTTTAAGCTTTTTGAACTGGGATCAGAGTCTATAAGTGTGCAAATGTGAGCCGCTATGAAAATAATAGAAAATCCCTGAAAAAAAGTCTCAAAAGAGTCCAGCTAACTTTTAGCTGCTGAGCTATAAAATAAACAACTTAAACTCAAAATATTCTTTATAGTTTGAACTGGGATTTAATGAAACCTAATCCTTCTTATACTTATTGTTATATATTGGATGTTGTCAAACTGTTCCTCTTCTCTTTTATCGCAGTAATTCCCACATATTTCTTCTCAGGAAAAGGAGCCAACCCTGACCTTTACTGTTTGCAGTTGTTTGTGTAGACTGGGGAAACTATGAGCCACAGTATTGTGGATGAAATGCTAAAAGATGGACATTTTGTCCACATACTTAAGGCGTTTAAAAGAGGAGAAAAAATGGAGAACTGTAACTTCTAATGGTTAGCTGCCGTGTGTAGGAGGAGCTCAGGCTGCTGTAAAGCAGCACTCTGGGTGCCATGACTCATTCAGTGACGGATTAGGCCCTGTCAAGCAAGGGTGGTTCTAGACAGGGGCCAACAGGGGCCAATGCCCCTATATAATAGCTCCCCATCTCTGCTATGGCACCTCTACAGTAAGCATAATACTAAAGCAATAAGAGAGACAATGAGATTGGAATAGAGATTGGCATAGAGATTGGAATCCTGAGGTTCTGATTTCGAACCCCATTCCCACCGTGTTGCACTGACCTGCTAATGTTGTGCTTTATGGGGTTGTATTATATGGTATTTATGGCTAAATGTCTAGGCAAGATGCAATAATTGTGCAACATTTTGTAAAACTCTGTCATGTATATATGGAGATTAGACTGGTTAAATTATTCTGAAGCCATTTATAGTTTGTGTGTCCTATATTTTGTGTTCACTAATCATCCTAACTGTCTTTCTGTCCTGAGGTTTTTACCTCAAGACAAAAATGGGGAAATAAGTAAAAAAAAAATAGAATGGAAAAAGTGTCTACTGCTCTGTCTGAGTAAATCCAGCTACACTCTTAAAGTCATGGGTCCACCACTTTCAACGGTGGGGTGCAGTTACTGAAACACTTGACACACAGACTGCCACGCTGGGTCTCTGAGCAAGACCCTTAACCCTACAATTAATCCATTAATCAATCAATTAATTAATTAAATGTAGAGGTAAAATTCTCCAATGGGAGATTAATAAAGTTCAATTGTTATTAATGATGACTCACTGACACAGAAGCCATATCTGTTTGGTCCCTTTGAAACATTTCATTTTAGACTCTGGCATTTTTATTAAACCATCCTTCAAAGAGGAAAGTGATGTATTTTGCCTTTGCCATATCAAGACATGATAATGTGCTAGTTTAGGGTCTGCAGCCTTTTAACTCTGAGACTCACTGTATTAAAAGATTCATTATTTTCCTGTTTTTTGTTTCATTCTTTTGTTTTTGTTTGTTGTTTTTTTGCCTTTATGAAAAACCACCAGCCCCATCCAGGTAGATTTTTTCTAAAAACATCGCTGCTTTCAGGTAACATGGTGATTTTTTTTCAGGTCAGTCTGCACTGAGCTTTGAAACCTATTGACCTGAAAAAAAATATATATATACATCTCAAATTTAGTGACAGTAAGGTGAAAGGTTATGCTTTAAAGAGCACCTGCAAAGTTGTAGTTATTGTTGGTTGCCTTCAGTCTGTAATGCTAAATATATATTAAAATTGGTCCAAAAGATGAAGCGCTCACCAATGCATGTGGGATGCAAAGGCTTTCAGTTGTTATGGAGATTACTAATCAAATCATGAGGCTTTTCTTCTCACTCTCTGTGGTGGCTTTTACTTTAAAAGCACCAGAACAGCATCCAGCTTTTAAAGCCGTTCTTGTTCATGTGTTGACAGGATGCCGTCCTGCTTTCCACTCATTTTAAAGGAGTTATTTAAGTGCAGCAGCTGATACTCCTCCAGCTCAACAATAGTTTCACTCTATTTTGCTCAGATCTGAATATAGGAGCTAGGGAAGTTTCTTTGACAGATGGCTTTGAGCCCTTAGTGGACTGCAGCCTAAAAAAAACTCCACTTCCTTGTTCTGCAACCAGCCTCACTGAACCTGGGTGTGACAGGAACCAAAATGTGAGCTTTGCTTAGCTGAGCTGGCGTGAGGGTTGAAGGAATAATGATGTCCCCATGGTTCTTCGTCACTCATGGGGTTTTCGTTGAATTCGGCTCTCATCAGGACCGGCTCTGCAGGCGAGGAAGCCGACCATCTTGACTGCCACAGCAGGAGCAGAACCGTCCTCTATCTTTAATCCCCCTCAAACTGTCACACACGTCACTCTTTTTGGATAACAAGCTGCGCTAATACTGAGCTCCTCCGAAACCATCAAACTGCGTCTTACATCCCTCTCTAAAAATAATCTACAGTAAAAAAATAAAGCCCAGCTGTAGAAAATTACCTGTCTGAAGGCTTCTCCGTCTCCCTTCCCGGCCTGCTGAGCGATGAGCGTCAGCTTCTTGTTCTTCTCGTTTCTTTTATGAATCCTGTAAAGGCAGGAGAGCAGGCAGACCAGCACCATGAAGACGATCAGGCCCAGCATGGACAGGATGGCGACAGCCACGGGGGGCAGCTGGTAGGCTGGAAATTAGAGACATGAGGGGAAATAATGAGGCTTCAGCAGTTGCAAGCATGGCTCTTCAAATTGGAAATAAACACAAGAGGAATCCATTTTAACAGGACACACTTGGAGATCCTCTATTCATCAGTGCTGTAGACAAGGTGCAAAACAAAACAAAACTCCTGAGCTTCTTCTGAGGTCAGAAAGTCTGAGTTTATTTATTTTGCATGTAGACCTGAAAGGTGACATCTGATCATGAGGGCTTCTGAGATGCATGATCAGATGCATGATAATTAAAGGCCACAGATTCAAATGCATCTGTTGCAGGATTGATTTTGGCATTTAGAGGGACTGTATGTATTTAATGAGGAGCCGCAGTGGTCAGTTAGCATCTAAGGGCTGCAATAGAGAAATCATTGCAATGCAGAGCAGAGAAATGTCTCAGAGGAAAGTCTGGAAAGGTAAGATGATGAGGAGTTATGTAAGAGATGTAAGACAAATGTTTTGCTCCTTTTCATGCATTAATCAATACAACATAACCCCTGTAGCCATATTGTAATCTGTCATTTTTATGGCTGCGCTGTCCTTGACTGCAGAGGAATATAATCAAAGTCGATACGAAGGACGCTCGGACACACCAACAGGGTTACAGTTACTGACAAAACCAAGGAGCAGATCCAGATGGATGGCTGGAAATATAATAAATCTGCACTCATGTGACCTTTCTGCTGTGATGTGAAATAAAATCCAGCGGGAATACAGAGCAGGTAGAACAGACGTGGCTTTGTTCCCACATCAGGCCTGAAAACAAGCAGCAAGTCTGTCCTGCAGCATGAGGTAGGTAGACTATCCAAATGCTTTACTCAGAAAGAGAAGCAAATCTGGAATGACTCAAGAGTTAAAGAGTAAAATGGCTAAAATAAAAGCTTTTTCTGGCTCATAATATGGGATTTAATGCATAAAAACTCAATATATAATTTCACTGACGCAAACTATTTTCCAATGAAATACGTCATTTGCTTTTGAAATAACAAAAAAACAATTCCATTATCTCATATTAATTTCAGCGTGTTGAATTCTCTTATTCTAAGGGCAAAAATACTCAATCCTTTGGAAAATTAAGGGCAAATACATTTATTTTATTCTTAAATTAAAGTATTATGTTTCACATGATGTAATAAGACAATGAGTTATATGCAAATTCTTGTAAAACGATTTTTAAAAAATCTCTGGAAGAGGTAACAAATATTTCTTTGTGTTAAACCTCTAAATCTTACAGCATGTAATCAAAAAGTTAGGAAAGGATAAAGAACTTCCACAATGCTAACAGTGATTTTAAGATTTTAAAAAGTACATATTTCCTAAAATTTTCCCTCAATTTGAGAAGGGAAAAAATGACCTGCCAATTGAAACATGTTTGCACTTAAAATAAAATAATGAGATATTATGCAGTACAAACAAGATATTTTTTTTTCTTATTTAAAATATAAATGTTCTTATTCCATCGGGAATTTGTTTTTCTTACACAAGAGAAGTAAAAATACACTTTCGTAAAGAAAAACTGATTTATTTATCTTTCTTTGCAGTGCAGCAACGTCTACTGTTGCTGTTTATTCACCTGATCTCAGAGGTTACTTATGGTAGAATGTAAGTTTATTCACAGGCAATACTCCTACAAAAATGTATCTTAAAGAAAAGTAGATGGAGTATGGTAAAGAATTACACCTAAAAGCCATTTTTCTTATACTAGTTACAAAGCTAAGTCTAAATGAATTTAACTAGTTAATACCAACAAAGCCTAAGAAGTGACTGAGATTCAGACCCAGCCGATTGGAACGGGTCACATTTGGTATGTAGGATGTTTTTATCACACCTGTTCTGTTAGGGAAAGATGGTGGAACCTTTCTGTTCCCATGACGACGTCAGCATGAATCAGGGGTCCATAACAATGGAGTGATTTCATCAAGATGCTGTCGTGACATAGTGGCATAGGACCGTTGGATTTGTTTTTTTGTTTTTATCTTTTTGTAATTTCGTGTTTCTGTTTTTATTCTAATGTTTGATTCTAGGTTTTTATTAATGATCAAATTTTGGCAGCATTTAACATTTTTAATGATTTTTTCTCATTCATTAGGGCCCCTTGTTTCTGAGCCATAACAACAGAAGAAGAATAAAACATTAAGTAAGGATTTTTATTTTTTATCAGCACTGTAAAGAATATTTTTTTCTGAACCAAAGTGCAAATGTGATTTCTTTATTAGACCAGAGAGGTTCATAATTATTAAATCTGCCGCAGCTGAAGCTTTCAGATCGAACCATCGTCATTAATATCAAGTCAAAATGAGGCTTTAATAAGAACTGATAAAAGACGTCTTCATTACCTTCTACACTGATGTAAATATCAGCCACAGAAAAGCCAGCCAGGTCCGTCACTTTGAAGACTCCTTCATCTGTGCTGTGGATCTTCTTCAGGACGAGCACCGAGCCGTCCACCGTTAGCCGTCCCTCCAGCTGAGGGTCCAGCGGCGTCACCAGAGCCCCCTGGTTCACTATGACGCGCTCCTGGTTGTCCTTTTTGGACCTGAAGACCACGTTGAGGTTGGAGTAGTGCTGGTAGAGCTTCATCTTCAGGTTCTCTCCGTAGGAAGAATGCAGGAAACTGTGATGATCTAGAGAAGCAAAAATAAACATACTGTGTCAGGGTTTAGTTGTGGTTTGGACCCAAATGCAGAGGCAGAGGCTGAGGACAACTCTTGGGAAGTTTAATGGGGGCAAAAACAGTAACAAAGGCAGGAATGCAAAAATCCAACTAATAATCAAAGCAAATCAGAACTATGGAGACATCTGGGGGAAACCGAACACGAGGAGCCAGGGAGAGACGAGGAATGTGGACAACAGCACGGGAGGACAGCAAAGACAAGGAACCAACAAAGAGTGAGAGCAGAGGGAGAGCATATATAGGAGAGAGAGACAAAGGGAGGGCTAACGAGCAGACAAGGAACAGGTGTGAGAGGAGACAACGAGGGAGCCAAGGGGAAAGGAACATACACACACACACACACAAGAGGGCAAAAGGGGACAACAGGAAAACATGAGAACTAATATAAATCTAGAAATACAACAAAACTGGAATTAAACCAATAAATCTAGAAAACAAGGAGCAAAGTAAAGAATGGCAGAACTAAGACCATGACAGTGCCCCCCACTTAAGGGCGGATCCCAGACGCCCTAAAATGTCCAGAAACAAAAAACAACCCACCCTGGGTGGGCGGAGGGGGAACCAGGAAGGAGGGCACGAAATACAAAACCAAACGCAGAGTCCAAACAAAACCAAAACAACCCACCCAAGGTGGGCGAGGGCAAACAAAGTCTCTGGAGGGCGGCCGTGTGGCCGGAGGCCAGGAAGAGTCTCTGGAGGGCGGCCGTGAGGCCGGAGGCCAGGAAGAGTCTCTGGAGGGCGGCCGTGAGGCCGGAGGCCAGGAAGAGTCTCTGGAGGGCGGCCGTGAGGCCGGAGGCCAGGAAGAGTCTCTGGAGGGCGGCCGTGAGGCCGGAGGCCAGGAAGAGTCTCTGGAGGGCGGCCGTGAGGCCGGAGGCGAGGCAGAAGCTCAGGAGGACGGCGACGCCGTCTCTGACGAAGGAGGCTCTCTGGAGGGGGCCGGCGGCGACGCCGTCTCTGAAGGAGGAGGGCCCCAGGAGGTCGCCGGCGGCGACGCCGTCTCTGAAGAAGGAGGGTCTCTGGAGGACGCCGGCGGCGACGCCGTCTCTGACGAAGGAGGGTCTCTGGAGGACGCCGGCGGCGACGCCGTCTCTGACGAAGGAGGGTCTCTGGAGGACGCCGGCGGCGACGCCGTCTCTGACGGAGGAGGGCCTCTGGAGGACGGAGGAGGGCCTCTGGAGGACGGAGGAGGGCCTCTGGAGGACGGAGGAGGGCCTCTGGAGGACACCGGCGACGCCGTCTCAGACGCAGCTGCCGGAACCTTGGGGGACGCCGTCTCAGACGCAGCTGCCGGAACCTTGGGGGACGCCGTCTCAGACGCAGCTGCCGGAACCTTGGGGGACGCCGTCTCAGACGCAGCTGCCGGAACCTTGGGGGACGCCGTCTCAGACGCAGCTGCCGGAACCTTGGGGGACGCCGTCTCAGACGCAGCTGCCGGAACCTTGGGGGACGCCGTCTCAGACGCAGCTGCCGGAACCTTGGGGGACGCCGTCTCAGACGCAGCTGCCGGAACCTTGGGGGACGCCGTCTCAGACGCAGCTGCAGGAACCTTGGGGGACGCCGTCTCAGACGCAGCTGCAGGAACCTTGGGGGACGCCGTCTCAGACGCAGCTGCAGGAACCTTGGGGGCCGCCGACTGCGGCACGGGAACAGCCTCAGAGGGGGCCGCCGACTGCGGCACGGGAACAGCCTCAGAGGGGGCCGCCGACTGCGGCACGGGAACAGCCTCAGAGGGGGCCGCCGACTGCGGCACGGGAACAGCCTCAGAGGGGGCCGCCGACTGCGGCACGGGAACAGCCTCAGAGGGGGCCGCCGACTGCGGCACGGGAACAGCCTCAGAGGGGGCCGCCGACTGCGGCACGGGAACAGCCTCAGAGGGGGCCGCCGACTGCGGCACGGGAACAGCCTCAGAGGGGGCCGCCGACTGCGGCACGGGAACAGCCTCAGAGGAGGCTTGGAGCGCCCGCTGAGGGGCCGTGGAGGCTTGGAGCGCCCGCTGAGGGGCCGTGGAGGCTTGGAGCGCCCGCTGAGGGGCCGTGGAGGCTTGGAGCGCCCGCTGAGGGGCCGTGGAGGCTTGGAGCGCCCGCTGAGGGGCCGTGGAGGCTTGGAGCGCCCGCTGAGGGGCCGTGGAGGCTTGGAGCGCCCGCTGAGGGGCCGTGGAGGCTTGGAGCGCCCGCTGAGGGGCCGTGGAGGCTTGGAGCGCCCGCTGAGGGGCCGTGGAGGCTTGGAGCGCCCGCTGAGCTTTATTTTAGAGAGCCTTTTACTTGTGTGCTCAGGGATATCAGGATGACTCTGAGCGGGCTCAGGGGTCCCAGGCGCTAGGCTAAACGGCCCGCTAATGGCCACAGGAGTCTCAGGCGCTAGGCTAAACGGCCCGCTAATGGCCACAGGAGTCTCTGGCGCTAGGCAAAACGGCCCGCTAATGGGCTCAGGAGTCTCTGGCGCTAGGCAAAACGGCCCGCTAATGGGCTCAGGCACTGGGGAAGCTGTCCCGCTAATGGGCACTGGGAAAGCTGGACCGCTAATGGGCACAGGCACTGGGGAAGCTGCCCCGCTAATGGGCTCAGGCACTGGGGAAGCTGCCCCGCTAATGGGCTCAGGCACTGGGGAAGCTGCCCCGCTAATGGGCACTGGGGAAGCTGCCCCGCTAATGGGCACTGGGGAAGCTGCCCCGCTAATGGGCACAGGCACTGGGGAAGCTGGAGCTAGGGAAACAGGACCGCTAATGGGGACTGGAGCTAGGGAAACAGGACCGCTAAGGGGGACTGGAGCTAGGGAAACAGGACCGCTAAGGGGGACTGGAGCTAGGGAAACAGGACCGCTAAGGGGGACTGGAGCTAGGGAAACTGGCCCTCTAATGGGCTCTGGAGCTAGGGAAACTGGCCCTCTAATGGGCTCTGGAGCTAGGGAAACTGGCCCTCTAATGGGCTCTGGAGCTAGGGAAACTGGCCCTCTAATGGGCTCTGGAGCTAGGGAAACTGGCCCTCTAATGGGCTCTGGAGCTAGGGAAACTGGCCCTCTAATGGGCTCTGGAGCTAGGGAAACTGGCCCTCTAATGGGCACTGGAGCTAGGGAAACTGGCCCTCTAATGGGCACTGGAGCTAGGGAAGCTGGCCCTCTACTGGGCACTGGAGCTAGGGAATCTGGCCCTCTACTGGGCACTGGAGCTAGGGAATCTGGCCCACTACTGGGCACTGGAGCTAGGGAATCTGGCCCACTACTGGGCTCTGGAGCTAGGGAATCTGGCCCACTACTGGGCTCTGGAGCTAGGGAATCTGGCCCACTACTGGACTCTGGAGCTAGGGAAACCGGCCCTCTACTGGGCTCTGGAGCTAGGGAAACCGGCCCTCTACTGGGCTCTGGAGCTAGGGAAACCGGCCCGCTAAAGGGCTCTGGAGCTAGGGAAACCGGCCCGCTAAAGGGCTTGAGATGTGCTGGCTGACAGGGAACTGATGGAGGTGGAAGGAAAGGGAATAGATCCTCCCTCTCCCCATAAAAGAAGGTCCATAATTGAGACTCCTCAATATGGGGAGCACTGACTGTAGGGGGTGTAATAATGAGTTTCTTTAAGGATGGGGCTAGCTGTTGGTCATGGAGGTGACGGCCAAGGCCATAGGGGAAACTGACCTGAAGAAGAGTGGGATTGAAGCAGGCGTCAGGCTGACCCGCCGGAGAGGGAGTGGAGGCGTCAGGCTGACCCGCCGGAGAGGGAGTGGAGGCGTCAGGCTGACCCGCCGGAGAGGGAGTGGAGGCGTCAGGCTGACCCGCCGGAGAGGGAGTGGAGGCGTCAGGCTGACCCGCCGGAGAGGGAGTGGAGGCGTCAGGCTGACCCGCCAGAGAGGGAGTGGATTTCCTCCCCCGGTGGCGCTTACGCCTGGAGGAGGCAGACGGCATGGGGGGACCAACAGCTGGTGAAGATGGTGGAACTGGACCGGAGGCGATTGACAGCAGGGTAGGGAGGAGATGAAGAGATGGTTTCGGTGGTGGAGGTCTGCTGAAGAGCTGGGCGCTGGCTGCTTGGTGGTTCCACTCCAACTCTTCAAACAGTTCAGATAGTACTGGGGGAGAAATGAGTGTGGAGTTTGAGAGGAGAATCTGTTTAAGTTGGCTGGTTGCACTCACCCTCTTCCAAGGCGGTGTAAGGTTGGATATTGAGTCCAGAGTATTGCCTAGATTGAGGAAAAAGTCCCTTAGGGTGTCCAGACTGGGCTCTGCTGGGTCCATTGTGGTTGGTTCCTATTGTCAGGGTTTAGTTGTGGTTTGGACCCAAATGCAGAGGCAGAGGCTGAGGACAACTCTTGGGAAGTTTAATGGGGGCAAAAACAGTAACAAAGGCAGGAATGCAAAAATCCAACTAATAATCAAAGCAAATCAGAACTATGGAGACATCTGGGGGAAACCGAACACGAGGAGCCAGGGAGAGACGAGGAATGTGGACAACAGCACGGGAGGACAGCAAAGACAAGGAACCAACAAAGAGTGAGAGCAGAGGGAGAGCATATATAGGAGAGAGAGACAAAGGGAGGGCTAACGAGCAGACAAGGAACAGGTGTGAGAGGAGACAACGAGGGAGCCAAGGGGAAAGGAACATACACACACACACACAAGAGGGCAAAAGGGGACAACAGGAAAACATGAGAACTAATATAAATCTAGAAATACAACAAAACTGGAATTAAACCAATAAATCTAGAAAACAAGGAGCAAAGTAAAGAATGGCAGAACTAAGACCATGACATACTGAGTGTAAACATGAAGAAAGCTGCAAAACAATTCACATAAATCCAGCTTTTTTTAACATTTACTTAATTTAGATGTAAATTAGTCAGAACTGATGAATAATCTGGCAGCAGTGATAAGTAATTTAGTTATTTAATGATGCAACATGAAAAGAAATCTGATAACAAAGTTCAACATTGATCTGTTCCATCATTTTTGACAGAAAACAACAGTTTTAGGTTTAGTTTTAAAGCAATAAGTGATAAAGAGGAACTTTCAAAAGTTGGTTTTACAGGCAAGGACTAAAAAAACATAAATCCCTGATTGATTTAAGCTCCAGTGGAGATATTGATTGAACAACACAGCATCCAGAATAATAAATTGCCATTTCATTCGTTCAACAAAAGTTCTCCATGCAGTCATAGTTCTGTTTAAAACTAGTTTTTATTCTTATACTCACAGCCCACAGGGTTAAACAATGTTATTTTTTAGCTTCCGTTTTCTGACAGGAGAATATTTATTGCTGGTAGAGCACAGAAACATGTTTTGCAACATTATTCTGGACAAAATAACAGACATTCTGCACTCTTCAAAAATGAAATGGAAGAGAAAAAGCACAAATTGTTTTGGGTTTTTTTGTAATAAAAAAAATAAAGTAAAAATACTAATTCCATTGGCAAATGATCTCATTTACCTACTCAAATTAAGGGTAAATACACTTCATTTAAGAACTTTTTACTGATTTCTAGGTCGTTTTTCCAGTGCATAAGTCATAAGTCATTTTTTTCTTGCAATAAGTGCATTTTTTCTTGATTTGACGAGGTATTTGAGGCACTTTGCCAATGGAACAAGACAATTTACATTTAAAATAAGAAAAAACTATTGCATTGTCTTATTTCAAGTGAATATTATCTAATTATCTTATTTTAAGACTAAAAATACTGATTCCATTGGAAAATTATCTTATTTACCTACTCAAATTAATGGTAAATACACTTAATTTAAGAATTTTTTTCTCTTTAGATGGTTTTTGCAGTGCATATATAATGAAACTGAATTTATAAAAAATATACCTGTACTTAAGGCTCAGTCTGAAAAAAAAATGTTTCATGCATCTGAATTAAATAATCTTATGCAACACATGAGACTGAAAGATTTCGATGCATATAATATTTCAGATGACATTACTCAAAGTTCAGATCAGCAGGAAAAGCATCGATACAAAGAAGCCTTCATAGTACTTCTACCCCCCTCACAGGAGAATAATGTGACTAATTGCAGGGTGACCCGCCCACATCATCAGGCAGCAGCTGAGCGGTGGATGAACTGTGACAAACATCCTGTCTTTGTGTTGCCCTCTCTGTACCTGCTGTTTATTGCTCTTCTGCTTTGGGTGCCTGCAGGACGGGACTCATCATCCATGGAGCACCTGCTCAGTCCTGTTTAGCATCAGCTGTTCCCATCATTCCTCCATGTTTATGTGTGATTCTGATGCATATCTCTGGATAAATGTAAATAAATTAGTTTCTCTCTTCTGTTGAAATCTGTTTCTCCTTGTTTATGAGTCCATAAGCTGCTGGTTTAGAGCTTAAATGTTTAAACATTTACTGATCGACTTTAAACGGAGAAAAGAAAAAGTTTTAGAGATTAGCCCCATCCTTTTTAAAGTGGGCACAGTATTAGTTTAGGTGAAGTTGAAATAAAAAAAGAAAATCTGGAAACTTGACCTTTTTAAAATAATTAAGGAGCAAAATTCTCCACTGATTATTACAGCTAATCTTTTAAACATGAGACTAAGGATCAGGTTTTATCTGTAAAGCTGCAGATGAAGCTCAGACGCCTCCTCACCTCTGACGTTCAGGCAGCTCCTCATCTTGGTGTGACCGTTTCGGTCCAGAACTGTGAAGCTTCCTTCATCCGTCATCCGAACCGAGTGCAGAACCACCTGCCTCTCCGACACCCTCAGGCGGTCCACGTAATCTTCTCCCAGCACCGTGGTTTTGTTGTAGAGGAGCACAGGCGGGGGCTCAGAGGTGTACGGAACGAACGTCTGGTTGATTCTGACCAGAGTGGGCCTTAAGACAGGAAATCACATTTAGTGGATATTTAAACCGAAACAGACCAGTCAGTAAAAATATGCTGATTAGTGAAATAAACAAACTAAACAATCTTTTCTTAGAGTTTTATGTGACAGACCAACACAAATTAGTGCAAATTTGATTAAAAAAAACTATTTGTGCATTTGTTTAAAGCCCACTTTACTCTGATTCCCCTAAATAAAGTGCCCTTAAACCAGTTGCCGTCACGCGCCAGTTAATTCATTAAAACAGACCTCCTGTTTGTAAATTCAACCTAAGAACAGAGAGCATTCAGAGCCCTGCAGGAACCTGGGTGGAGTTGCAGATCCACCCTAACCACTATATATAGGACACTATATAGTGGTAACACCATTTTAAATGTGTGCACGAACATCTAGGGGTTGAAAAAGTAGTGGACTCTAAATTTCACACAATGAACCTTCAAAAGTAGTGATCATCCATGGTCACTAAGAGCAGATATCTCAGAATTCCTCGCAAAGCATTATGGGATTTGCTGCCACAGCGGCCCGCAGTTGGTCTCTGACACCGGTGGCAAATAACAAAGATGGCGCAGGCACCGCGCAGTGGAGGAGGAGTTACGTGACCAACGGGGAGCGAAAAGCAGTGATCGTCTTTCCGATCGGTAAGTTAACTGAGTTCACTATAAAGTCCAATATATAGTCCCCTATGGAAATCTAAACAAGTCATTTTTGCTCAAATTAAGTGCATTTTTGTTGAATTGAGGAGGTAAGTGAGACACTTTGCCAATGGAACAAGACAATTTACATTTAAAATAAGAAAAAAAATATTTCTTTGTCTTATTGCAAGTGTATATTATCTAATTATCTTATTTTAGGAGTAAAAATACTGATTCCATTGGCAGATCATCTTATCTACCTGCTCAAATTAAGAGTAAATGCACCTAATTTAAGACATTTTTTACCTATTTCTAGATGTTTTTTGCAGTGTATATAGTGATTGAGGGATTTAGGGGTAAGGGTGGACATTCGGAGACAGCCATTGTCTTTGTGCAGAAGAATAGATGGAGGGTGAAACAGGGTGATGGCAGCATCATGATGTTGGGAAGCTGAGAATGGAAAGCAGGTCAGATTTGGTGGGAAGATAAATGGAGCAAAAAAACAAGAAGATCCTGGTGGAAAACGACAAAGGCTGCTAAAGACATGAAAGCGGGTCAGAGGGTCTCCTTCGTAATTAGCCAGATATTTAAAGGACTGGTTCAGAGCAAAGAGTAAAAATGTGTTAGAATGGCCATGTCACGTCTTTATTAGAGCGTCAAAACAGTGATTAAGGTCAGGACAGATTTATTCACATTAATATAAATTTAAAATGTTTTTTTCTTTCTCTAGATATAGTGTAACTGTGATCATGTCCTAAATGCCCCTCTATGGACTAATGTTGAAAAGTAGCGCTTGTGCTAACACACCCAATCAGTCCATCTGGTTACCCAATGTACATGTAACGTTCATATCAAATAAATTAATCATTGATTTGGACCAGAATGCAGTTAGATGCTCAAATGCAGCAAAGCAAGATGATGATACCTAATAAACAATCTACAATTGGCAGAGAGAGAAATAATTAAATAGTAAAAAAATAAAACAAGGAACCAAGGAGAATCTTTTAAATAACTGAAATAAAGTCTAGTGAAAGTAAAGGCAAAACCAACTAAACACACATAAAAATAAGCAAAAGAAATAAACTAAAAAAACACCTAGAAAACATGTAAGCAAAAAAAACTTGTACGGAAAACCCCAAATGGAAAGAAAATAACTATGTATGGCAAGCCATCACCCATACAAATCACAACCAATACCCAACTTGCAGATCCTGACAGGCCTACTCAAAGTAAAACATTTAGATTCAATAAATAAACCGAGAGCAAACACTCACATCTCATCTGACTGAGCTGGAGTCGTTTCATAAAGACCTTTGCACCTATAGAACGTTGGTCATCAATATCAACTAAATAGGTCTGAACACAAATGCATTCCAAACTTTTAAGATGTTTACATGTAAAACAAACTGAGTCCATGTTTGTTACGGGTTCGGTTTCCTAACGTACCTGAACTCCAGTGTGATGGGGCCTTCGATGCGGCTCAGATGGATGATGTACGTATCGCCATATTTCACCACCTGCTCCGAGGCGCAGTCTGATCATCAGGAATAAATGAATTAATAAATATAAGAGGATTAAAGATAGAGACACAGATTATTGTCAAAGAAGGATTAAAATTAGTCATGTGCTGAAGGTCAGTCTGACAAATGACGAATAACTGATTCATCTTTATGGATGTACTTTGGGTATTTAAATGTTTTGTTTTAAAACTCTTGTCACAACGATTAAAATTTCCTTTTTTATGTTAATTTGACACAGTTTTCTGTTATATTTACTTTATTTATTCATCATTCAGTCGTTCTGTTATTTAAAACTATTTAGTTATCTAATATGCTAACTTTTCTGAATTTTGAGCTAAATCAGCTGCCAGCAGAGGTCAGACTTGTTTAACTTGAATAATAGTCTTTCTTTAACAGTTATGACCTAATTGATGTTAGAGAAGGTTGTTTTAACAATAATACCAAGGAAATATATAAACATTATTTATTCAACATGATTTATTTTCCCTAACTATGCTTAACGGTGTTGAGTTTGAGAAATTCATGCATTTGTACTTTTTTTTTTTGACAAAAATGTTCTTACATGCAGAGAATAGAAATGATATACGATTCTTAACTGCTGAAGCTTTGTATGGGGATTATCTGTTTAAAAAATTTGGTGTATTTATCATCCAGATTAAATCACAGAAAGGCTGAAGCTGCATGTCTTTATTTAGTGCCTAATTAGCCGAATGCTAACAGAAGAGGTGCAGTTTCTTTGGAGGAGCTGCAGAATCTCCTGCAGCCTCCTCTCTCTGCAGGAAGCCTACCTCTGACTGTGAGGGTAAAGTGTTTGACCATGCTGGAGTTCCTGCTGCTTGTGATGATGTAAAGCCCCTCATCCTCCTCCTGGACGTCCTTCAGCACCACGTGGCCCAGAGAGTTGACCTCAGACTTGTTCTGGTTCATCACCCGTCCCGCCCGCAGCACATGCACCTCGTAGGAGCTGTTGGTCCTGGGTTTGAACACCACGTCCGAGTCGTTCCAGGAGGAGACCTCGATGTGGACGTCCTCGCCGAAGAAGGCCGTCCTGCTTTCATCTTTGACTGCGAGAAACAGGAAGCTGTTAACTTTTAAAAAGTTTTCTTTTATTCCTGCATCATCATCCAAACAAGCAGCTTTACCTTTAGAAGATGCTGACACAACTGTGTAAAAAAGAAAGAAAGAATATAATCAGCTCTTTTGTTCTGAAAAGCAAACAACTTCTACATTAAACATGAAAATATTTGAAATGTAAATGCTGCCCAAAATTAGTCTGATTACAATATTCCATAACAACAGAAAGAAAACGAGAGGAAACGAAAAACAGACCACAACCTCATTTAGCTTCAATGGAGAGTTTTTTACTTAAATCATTAAGCTTGTTTTCCGAAGGAAGTCTGTTTCAAACATTCATTTATCTAAACTTCCTCCCAAATGACTGCTTCTGTTTGTGCTTACCGGTGCAGAACACGGCGCTAAGTACCGCAGCTCCGATTGCTTTCATCTTGCTCTACCTCTCTGCAAATCAGAAAGACCAAGACAATTAACAGCAAATGAAGACTTATTTAGCATCGGGTTGGCTCTAAAAACGCATTCAGAAAAAAAAATATATTTTTTTGGAGATGTATTCATTAGTTGACACAACAGTTATGGTGCAATTTATGTGAATTAAAAATCTATGCAACAGAAGCATATTTTACAGTGAAATGAGAAAGAAATACCCTGATTTATTTACCCCGATTTACCCTGATCAATCAGTTTATTCAATTAAATTAAAGAAAATGATGATTTTGAGTCTGAGTGATTAAAATAAAAAGTTAATTAATATTTTTAAAAAAATTCTGAAAGAAAACCTTCCAATATATAGCAGAAGGGAAGTGAAACAATCCTGGAAAGCAAAACAAACTTCCACTGATTTAAGACATCCTGTCTTTTATTACAAATAAATTATAGTGGCTGTAAATACTGAGAGCAGCATATATTAGGTTTTAGGAAATAATTACTGTAGCTATAAAAAAAAAAAAAAGGAAATACTTTATTTCCTGCACTGTAGGTTAATCAGTCTGTTCTACTTCTGGCAGATTTAGCTCTGCACCACGGACCGTCTGATCATGCCAGGACCCTTTGGCAACAAAATCTATCGCTTCAGTCAAATCACAATACATTATTAAAGCAAAGTTGATTAAAAGTCCTTAAAGCGTGGAGTTGAGGTGAACTGCATGGCTTCCTGCTGCATGCAGAGACAAAACATAACTCGCATCGCTGAATGCCGCAACTGCGGAGAAAAGGAACCTAACAGAAAAGAGACATTTAGAGAGAAAACTTAAGGATGGATCAATTTGAAGCTACAGAAGCAGCAGCCATGGAGACACTTTTACCCTCTGATAGGATACAAACAAATCTAAGAACCACTTTTATAATTTACCAGTTTAAACAAAGTTATTTCTCTGAATCCATCTGGATGTTACCATTGCTAGCAGCTAACATGAATACAAATGATGCATCCAATAGAAAACCAACATTCTGATGCTTTAAGAAGGTGACTTAAAATCTGAGTATAAATAAAAACAATAGAGACTTACGTAAAGTTCTATCCTATTCAACTACTGGTTTCCATCTGTTATTCCAGCAGAATGATCTCACTCTAAAAGGTTCAGCCTATGATTTCAGCACATTTATTCAGCAGGCGGAAAGTCGGAAAGTCCTTTGCTTCTACCTATGCTTTTCCTGCTACCTGTGAATTAATTGCTGGTCCTTCTTCTTTATACGTTTTATCAGCACTTAGTGTTTTCCTTAGAAGATTTCACAAGATTACTGAGAAGAGAGAAGGAGATCATAGGTGTCGAACTCCATTTAGATGTGTCTCGGATTTAGTACCATTAAATTAGATTTCTAGCTAGATTTGGGAGAACCTGACTTCATGCTGAGGAAACAGTTTAGCCGTTTCATTACGGTGTGTTGGATCATCTGAAAGTTGCAGGACAGAAGCCTCTGAGGACCGGACTGTAACTTTTGTTCTGTCTCCTCAAGTTTTTAATCTTCCCTTCAATCTATTTCATCTGGATTAAAGTAGACTGGGAGAAAAATGTCCATAGTTTTGGAAAAGCATTCCTATATTTGTTATGCCCTACGTCTGGGATTATTGTCCCATTAAAAGTAACTAAAACAATCATTATTATAAAGTATCCTGCTGGTACTTTAACAGAGTCTTGATGCCATGCATTCTCAGACGTTACCTGAGCCTATAGAAGGGAAACCAGCCCACAGCATCATAGATCCACCACCTAACAGTAAACATTACTCAAATGTTGTACATATTCATATTTTGTGTTACAGCAGACCTGCCTTCTGTTTGTTGTTCAGAAACTTAGTGTACACCGTGTTTCAGATCAAAATAAAGTAAAGTTTAGATAACATTATATGTTTATACTTTTGATTTTAGAAAATAAAAGCTTTTTTCTGACTAAGAAGTTAAGGATGCTTGATCTTCTCAAGATGTAAATCTTTATCAGAGTTCTCTGACTAGGAGCTTTGGGGATTTTCTGTCCATCAGCTTTCCTGTGCCTGATTTCCAGTTCAATATGTATCCCATCTTCAGACCAGTAGCTAAAGGAACTGGACCTCTCATTCATAGAGTGTTTATCTCTGAGAGATAAATATACAAGATGAGAACTTATTCTTATCTTAAAATGGGAGCATAATAAAAACTATTAAAAGATTGTACCAGTAATTGTGCAGCAGCTTCTTTTTTTATTCAATCAATTTTACAAATTGAATGTTGAATTTTTTTTAATTGTTTAGAGTGAAATTAAACTACTGATTCAAACACTTCAAGTCATTCTGCACAAGATCAAGGACAACTATAGATCTGTTTGCATGTAAACTGACATCTCCTCACTGCTTCAAACACTTTATCCTTCCTTTTACTGCTCAGCCTCCCTTCTATTTCGGTTCTGCTAAAACAGTTTCTATTGAACCCAAACTCTCGAGCACAAACAGAGATCAATGAAAAAGACTTCGATCTGCTTCAGTTTTAGGGTTTTATACAAATAATCCGTTTCTAACCAGATTCAGAAATCCTTTTAGTCTAATTTAAATCTACACAATTGAACAAAAAAAAAGAAAAAATGAATGTGGGCAAACTAAGTAACCCCATTTACAGACTTGTTCTCCTTCCCACCCTGATTGTTTTCTGTACAGCTGCTCACACTGCGTACCACTTCATTTACTTAGCAGAACCCAGCTCCTATTTTCCTCCACAAATCCAATGGAGGCAAAAAAGTTTTCCTCCATCCCTGTATATTATAATAAAGCAACCTGTGGAGTTTATTAGGGTAAATAAAGTCTCAAATACTTGAAAAGCAAAGCTTAAGTTTTATAGACCAGCAGGAAATAAAAAAAAGCCTATTTAAAGTATTTTTAGATGAAAGAGCCATTAAATATTCTCAACAGAAATAACAGCCTGATATTGTTCAGGAGGCTCTTAGTACTTTGGTGCAACACAGCAATCTTGGCTTATTTCTGTAATCGCTGCCCTATGAAGCTGCTTGAATACATTTTACATTAACGTTCTATGGAGCCATTAGCTTCCTGCTTGCAAGAGTTTTCAAGCTGGGGAGCTTGAAAGGCTGCGAATCAAAAGTTTGACGTCTTTGACAAAGAAAACTCCACGTCTGACGGGAAAATGAGGGGTCGCAGCTGATTATGGAAATGGGAAAAGGTGCAAAAAGCTGCAGATTAGACATGAATTGAGTGAAAGTCACAGAGAGGCAGTTTAAACAAAACCCAAGGAAGCACAGCGAGAGGACGAAGTCTGAACCGAGGGGAAATTAAGATGGATGGTGTGTTGAAGTGGTTCTGATTTAATTAAAGTTACATTTACAGCTCCAGAGGACCACTTTCCATAGAAGCTTCTGGATGCTTTAACCTTCCTTCTTTTGTCTGCAGGTGTGATTTCCATCTGAGGCCCTGAATCTAAACATCCTTTGTTCTCCTGTCATCCTGTTGTATCTTCAGATGACCCGATCGGTGGAGAACAGAAAGGTGTCTGACGTCCAGCTGCCGCCTCGTCCAACGAGGCGCAGAGGTTACATCTTTCTGTCTGCTCCCATCAGTCCATCCTGAACGATCGGTTTAAGAGCCTCTTCTGCTGCAGCCACACATGCAGCTCCCATCCTAACCTTGTTACAGCGTCAGCTCTCTGTCTTTATTTCTTATCTTCCTCCAATAAACCCAAGCGTTATTCTCCCAAACCCCTTCTTTGGGGTTAATTATCCTCCTGAGTCCTTCAGAGGACACTCTGTCTGACGCTTTGGGTTTGAGATAAGCTTGACTAATATTAAATATCCTCTACAGTCGCTCACGCTCTGACATGCTTTCTCCTTGCACCGAGCACTTTCTATCATTGCAGCTAATCTGATTAGTCTCCTTCTTGCAAAATCATTACATAGCTGTTCCAAAAGCATTAGGGAAGGTCGTGAAATGCTTCTCTGATTTATTTGTTTATCCTCTTTTCAATAAAAAAAAAGGAAGACGCATTGTTTTAACAGAAATATATCACCTTAGTAAAATCCTGTTTCCTCTGAAAAAGAACCACAATGTGCTGTAGTGGGATGTTATATGATCCATCAGATGGACATGGTTTACTCTATGTAAATGAATATAAAAGTGATATGAATGTGTATGTATTTATGCTCCTTTACACAGATATTCCAAAAGAAAATGCATTGAAACCTTAAAATGTTACTTAGTACGTTCAGATTTTTGGTGTGTTTAATTTAATCTCTGCATAAATCAAGATTTCTGGAGTTTTTTTAGTAAGGATAGGAGCGAAGGTCAACCCTGGAAATCTTAAGTATAGAGAAGAGATGAACTTCTAGCAGCAGCCAAGACATAAAGCAGTACTTTAGGTAAAGATTTAGTCTGCCACAACGGCCTAGTTAAAGTCCAAACCTAATTGGCCAATGCAAGAATTAAAAATTAAAATGGAAGAGAAAGAGAGGAGGCAGTGAAAGGTGGTTCTACTGAGTGGGCGGGGCTGTGATCTGAATCTATGCCACACTTTAGATTTACTTTTTTTTTTTTTTTTTAGAGCCATGTTTCATTTCCCTAGAGCTTCATAATTATGCCCTATTATGAAATCCTTTAACAAAATGGGGGGAGCTTAAAGGGCTATGAATAGTACAGAAATTACACACCCCAATTACCTCCTAGTAGAGGAGTCAGAAGTACTTCTATTCTTTAATAAAGTTACAAATAACCAAATGTATTAATACTACTTTTCTTTACAAGTGAAACTGTATTTGTACTTAAAAACGCAAAAATAAGTTTTTGCTTTAAGTGATACAAAAATAACTTAAAACATACTTTTAAATAAACATTTTTACATACAGAAAATATGTAAATTTTAATTTTTTTGCTGACTGTGTTGGTAAATGACTGGTTTTGTGCAAAAATAAAATTTCAGACAGAATAACAAAGATTGAACTTATTAGACGTTGAATATTTCTATAAACAGCTGAATACTTTTTGCCGCTCCTGTATTTACAGCATTAAAGCAATTGAATCAGAAACTAAAACATAATCAACAAATAAATTTAAAATCTAATAAAAGGGGAATGGATGGCAATGTGTTTCAAAACAAACAGGGCTCCAACTGAAAAGCTAATCTTCCTGCTCTTGATTTTCTTTCTACTTGGTTGAAGCTGCTGTTGTTTTCAATATTTATAGAATTAACAAGCCCAGTTTGAAGAAAGTATAAACAGATATTTGTATATAAATTTAGTGAGTAAGAGTAAAAAGCAGGGAGGGATTTACCATTAGGCAATACTAGGCAGTTGCCTAGGGCCCCAGGTTCCTGGGGGCCCCATAAAACTCTGTTTACATGTAGGATTGATACAACTATTCCTTATTTGTGCATATTAATTATGTTTTTGATAAAAATCCTTTCACTAAAATGGCATCAGAGCGCTTATAATATTAAGCTAATTTGCTGCACACGTTCAGAAAGATCCAAACAGACAGCAGCAAACTATTTGAAAAGAAACAGTGATGCCAACTTAGCACCTTTGTCGCTATATTCAGCGTCTTTTCCACCTCTCTAGCGCTTTAATTACAAAAAAGTGCCTAGTGCTGAATCTAGCGACTTTTTTCAACTACTGGAGACTTTGGCAACAAAATCTAAAAGCAGCGAACTCTGCTCTCCAGAGCGAGTAGATTGGTAACCCCGCCTCCTGCTCTCCTCTAACTTGTCTGCTGTCATGATTCATGCAGCTATTATTTCATCCAAATGAAAAATGGAGAACAGATAAGCAGATCATGGCTTGTCTACATTGAAAAGAAGGACTGGGTTATTTAATTTTACCGCCGCCTTTTAGAAGGAGAAGGAGCAATCAGCTAAGTGAACTTAGTGCTTGGAAAAAAACTTTCATTCTATTTGAGACATCATGAAAAGTCAGCTGAGTACAAAACATAGAGAGGAAAACAACAAGAAAAAGGACAAGAAGAGAGGGACAAAACCTAGAACAGATAATGGATGTCTGTTCTATTAACATTTCTGTATCTGTATAATGGGTCTGTTTTATTTGTTGTCTTCTCAATTCAGAGAGCCCCTTGTCTGTCTTTGCCTAGGGCCCCAAATTTCCTAATTTCGCCCCTGGTAAAAAGTAAATGTAAATAATCAACTAAAGTACAAAGAACAAAAAAAAAGCTGCTTTAGTACTGTACTTCATACTTAGTAACTTGACCCCTCTGCCTTTCTTATTCCTTGCTTTGCCTCCATCCCCTCTACCATTTTCTTTCCCCCAAACCAAGCATCCAGCAGCAGCTGCTCCTTCTGCAAAGGGGTGTGTCGTGACCAGCGTGGATGTGGACAGAGGATGGAGGAAATGGGAGCGGAAACCTGAGGGGCATGAATGAAGAATGCAAGGTTGCATTTATTTTGTGTTCAGAGGCGAAGCATGCTGTGTCTCTCTCTCCTCCTCCTACTCAGGTTCTCAATCCTCCACAGACACATGGTGGGCGAAGCTTTGCACATTTCCAGCTTAAACAGATGATCAGCAAGAAAAAATAAAACGTTTTTACATCAGATTACAAGAAAATCAATAAGAACTGATTTTATTCTAATTTGCAAACAAAACCTCTCATTGATCATTATTTCCATCCAATGTTCTTTCAATATTATTAGTCGTTTTTTTCTCACGTTTGGCTCTAAAAACAAATAAGCTCCTTAGTCAGCAGATTGAATGTGTGCCGTAGTGCATTGCGTAACCGTTTCCAGCAGGATGGACCAGAAAATCCCCCCAATGGAGGGGTGGGTATATCCCAAACATACATGAAAACCCGCCATGTCTTTGAAAAATCTGAACGTAGGGGGGAAAAGCTCAGATTTATTGCATTTTAAAAATCAAACAATGGATTTAAAACAAGTTTAATTTAACAAATCCGATAAACTTCAATGTTATAAGATATCGGTGCGTAATTTCCACTGATTTGAGTGGATTTCCTGCGTTTCCCCACTTAAAATGAAAGGATTTTCAGTCATTTGTGCCTAAACTGGTTTTTCCTTGAAAAGATTCCCAGAAAATGTTGCTCCTGATGGTTTCACGCCCTGAATCCCCCGAATGGTGCCGCTTAATCCAGGCTATAATACTCCAGAACCATAAAAGAAAAGCTGCAGAATTTAACCCACCGCCTCCCTGTTAGACTAAATCTCCTGCTTGAACATGGATTCATAAATAAATGAGGGTAATTACCTTTATTCAAGCCTTGGATCCGGCAGTCAGAGGGCTGGGAGGGGCTCAGGATGGATGGAAAGCGATTTTTTTTCTGTATTTCATGAATGTCGTCCTCCCCACCTCCCCCAACCCGAACACGGCAGACTTCAACTCATGGAGGGGGGGGGGGATCGGCGTGAAGATGAAGATTTCGGTTGATGGCGGGTGTGTGGAGGCTCCGGGGCTCGGCTTCTTTCGGGAAACTTCGGAGAGGATCGCCGGTCTGGAAGGAGAAGCTCTGCGGTTCAGCCTCAGGCCACCATGACAGCTTTCTGCAAACTGATGTTCTGACCCAGAAGAGGGGAATCCTTCTCTGACATCACAGCTGGACTGCAGACTTTTAACCCTTTTATTTATGGCTGTTTGGGATAAACATGCACCACCACACAGCATGAAGTAGGCCGTGACCTAAAAAAAAACTTCCGTCCTTCAGATTCGGCGCTCATGGCTGCTGTCCAGGGTCCTGATCTTCTGATTCATGCCGCTTTTTCTAAGGATCCCATTAATCTCAGCTATTGAATGGGCTCATTTTCAGGGTAGTGAATCACAAACCAATCCAAAAGCTGTAAAAATAACTGTACCGGGGAATATTACATCTTGTTGGACATAAAAAGTCTAAATTTAATATAGAATTACAAAGACTTAATGATGCATCAGAGGTAGAACAGTTTCCATAATATGATCACATGAAACAGGATAAGAAAAACTAAACACTAAAATCACTGGAGCCGCAATTATTTCAACTCCAGTTTCCAAAGATAAATGCAGCATAATACAAATATTTTATTTGATAAGTATTATTTTATATAAAAGCAATATTAACAAGTTAACTAGCCAAACCAAACTTTTTAAAAACGGTTTCTATATCCTGGAAAAGCATTAATTAAATTACATGCTGTTTTTTTAACCCTTGCAGGGTCTAACCTGCTATATCAGGGGTCTTCAATGTTTTCCAGGATAAGGACCCCCAAACTGATGGTAAGATGGAGCGAGGACCCCCTAAATACGTATATATATTATATGAAATTGCGTTATATCAAACTGGTCCTTTACAGATGGAGAAATGTAATGAAAGTAATTTCTCTCTAGGATTATTAAAGTATTTCTGATTCTGATTCCTGGTTGATGGGACAGGTGTTGTGAATGAAACGGTGCCCAGCTTGAAAGAGCTGAATGTCACTGAATGTGTGCATTGATGACTGAAAGACATCTTCTGCCTCCATTTATCTGTTTACTTCAGTGTTTTAAATCCATGTTAATGTGTATTTAAAGACATTTCCATTAGTGGAAAAAAATTGCAGGGGAGAATATAAAACAAAAAGTCTAATCAACCAAAACTTTTGCGACCCCCATGCAGTACCTCCACGGACCCCTTAGGGGTCACGCCCCCCCTGTTGAAGACCTCCTTGATATATAAAAGCATTTAATAGCAGACAGTAGTTTTACTGTTGCAGGACGAGGCTGCAAATTGCAAATTACAAATATTAGATTCAGACATTCTTACAGAGAGAATAAATATCTTAGTGAACTAAAGCAAACATTTAACAAATATCCATAAAAATGGTAAATAGTGACCTCATTCTCAACATTGTTGACTTGCAGTTTGAAGATCTTGGGTTTTTATCAAGCCTGAATTTTACTTGGTCTCTTTTAGCAAGCATGGGTTCTCCCAGGTTACTCCAGCTTCCTCCCAAAGCCAAAGATCAACCTTGTCATATTGCTTTTTTTTTTTTTATCTCTCTATAGCAGGGGTCTTCAACGTTTTCCAGGCCAAGGACCCCCAAACTGATGGCCAGATGGAGCGGGGACCCCCTGATTATATTTAGTAGGAAATGGTGTTCTATCAAACTGGCGCTACAGTCACTCTATTACAGATGGAGTAATGTAACTAAAGTAATTCCTCCCTAGGATTATTTAAGTATTTCTGATTCTGATTCCTGGTTGATGGGACAGGTGTTGTGAATGAAACGACACCCAGCTAGAAAGAGCTCCTGTGTGTTGCTGAATGTGTGCATTGATGACTGAAAGACATCTTCTGCCTCCATTTATCTGTTAACTACAGTGTGTTGAATTCATGTTAATGTGGATTTAAAGACATTTCAATTAGTGGAAATAATCGCAGGGGGGAATATAAAAGAAAAGTCTAAACGACCAAAACTTTCCCCTAGGGGGTCCGCAGAGGTACTGCATGGGGGTCGCGGACCCCCTGTTGAAGACCTCTGCTCTATATAATCTACTGTTACTCTGAATGTATGCATGCATGGATGTCTGTCCTGCACACCAACCCTTACCACAGTACCAGCATTTCTTCCACCTACAAGCTAGAAATGTAGTTGGAAATGTAATCTAATATTAGAGTTGTTTTTTTGTTTTTCTTTTTTCAACAAGTCAAATCATGTTGGAGAGGCTCCAGAGGAAAATAACTTTAAATATATTATCCCAAAATTTGGTGTTTGGTGCAAAATACAGAAAATACGTTTTGAAAATTGTATATGTTGCAACAGCTTATTAACCCATTAGCTTAGGTTTAGAGACACTGGATCCTGTCCAGCACTTTGTTGGAAATCTAATGGATTTAATCATTATAAATTGCATCAGCAGTATGGATTTACTTCTACTAAGGAGACTTATGGGTCAGGATTTTTCAGATGTCTGGTATCAAAACTGATGTGAATCCAGAATGAGGTTCTGCTTCTGAACATCTTGGGATGGTCACACAGGAAAACCACCACCTGACTGCTGATCAGTTTGATTAGTTTATGATGGAAAACTGTACATTTAATCATAAAGGTTTCCAAAATAAAATAACATTCTACATTCATGTTAAAAGTTATAAAAAAGAAAAACACTCAAGACAACACAAAGTTTCTCCTTCCAACAAAAGCCTTTTATTTCTCCCAAATATTTCACAGTCAAGGTCCTAAATCAGGCAGAGCCAAACGGGTTTTGGGGGAAATTAAATAAAAAAGCAGAAACAAAAATAGCTGAATATTTTATAACCAATATAAAAAACATGTCTGATCTAAAATACTGTAGTGGTTTAGGGAGTAAACATTAAAATGTGCAACTAGAAAACAACTGGAGTATAAAACTTTTCACATTTTTCAGGACATGTTTAGGTTCTGTTTTCCTCATTCATGCAGGGTTTAAACTTGCTAACTGGAACTGATGTGTGAAACGATCAGAGATGTTAACAGAACTTTTTAATCTTACCCAGACTTTCACAAAATCAGAACAAACCGTGTGGATCTGATCATAAAGAACATTTTCCTCTTTGAATTCTGATCATGCTGAACTTCCAACCCAAACCCACAGAACACGGATCTTCAAAGATAAAGACGTCAATGAACAGAGATAACAGAACCCTGATAGGAGCTTCGTCTCTTATCTCTGGGGCTCATTTTAAGGCTGAAGACCTTTCTGACCCGATCCAATCAGAACCAGACATACAGACGTCTAACAAAGAGACCCTTTGAGATTAACAAGCTTTTATGCTTTTAATCAGAAATCTAAAAGCGTCACAAAAAGAATCGTCTCCCAACTGGGATATGTTAACATTTTTGATAAAAATGGGATTTAAAAACGAAAAGAAAAAAACATTTTTCTGATTTTATTACAGGAAAAAGATCAGAAAACTTTAAGAAAGATGGAAAAACTGATCTGAGAAGAACTTTTCTGCCATGAAGATTAACTAATCTGTGGTTTTTATCTGATGTCACGCTTCAGTCATGAAAACGCTCATTAGACCAGCGTGGTTTTAGGTTTTAATGCCCTGCTCACTGTTTTCTTCAGGTATTATTACACCTTTAAAGCCAAAAAGTAAAGTAAATCAAGGGAGGCCTAACATGATTTTATGATCTGATAAAGTGCCAATTAAATTCAAATAAACTTTGGTCTGTTTCCTAAATGCCAGAAGAACCAGATGAGGAGACTGTTAGTCAGATGGATACATCAGTAAACTGATATTATTTCTCGTTTAGATGCTTTGGTCCATTCAGTAGCCATGCCTTCAGATCATCTAAGGCACATTTATTGTTGCTTTCAATTGCTTGATTTGTTTGTGGGGGATTTTTAACTAGATACGTAGAAATTTGTTATTGTGTCGTTTTTAATGGAAAAGGAGGAAGAGAAAGAATGAACCCATTAGAATCAGCAGGGATCAGTTAGAATGAGGTTAAAATTATCGGCATCGACCTTAAAAACCTTCATCCATTAATCTCTACCTCTGATCTCTGTATTTTTTTTAGACTTTATTAAAATTTTTGTATATTTGAAATGTTCAAACTGGATTGAAAACATAAATGATAAATTTGGCACATGAATTTGGTCGTTTTTTTTTAGTTTGGCCCTTCCGTTGGTTCTGACCCCTTCTCTCCATCCTTTCACAGTTTTCTTTCCCGTTTCTCCCCCCTTTCTTTCTTTAGGCGTCCTCCTCCACCTCCTCGTCGAACTCGCCCTCCTCCTCGGCGGTGGCGTCCTGGTACTGCTGGTACTCGGACACCAGGTCGTTCATGTTGCTCTCGGCCTCGGTGAACTCCATCTCGTCCATCCCTTCGCCCGTGTACCAGTGCAGGAAGGCCTTGCGGCGGAACATGGCGGTGAACTGCTCGGAGATGCGCTTGAACAGCTCCTGGATGGCCGTGCTGTTGCCGATGAAGGTGACGGCCATCTTGAGGCCGCGCGGTGGGATGTCGCAGACCGCCGTCTTCACGTTGTTGGGGATCCACTCCACGAAGTAGCTGCTGTTCTTGTTCTGCACGTTCAGCATCTGCTCGTCCACCTCCTTCATGGACATGCGGCCTCTGAAGACGGCGGCCACCGTCAGGTAGCGGCCGTGGCGCGGGTCGCACGCCGCCATCATGTTTTTGGCGTCGAACACCTGCTGGGTGAGCTCGGGCACGGTCAGGGCGCGGTACTGCTGGCTGCCCCGGCTCGTCAGCGGCGCGAAGCCGGGCATGAAGAAGTGGAGGCGGGGGAAGGGCACCATGTTGACGGCCAGCTTCCTCAGGTCGGCGTTCAGCTGGCCCGGGAAGCGAAGGCAGGTGGTGACGCCGCTCATGGTGGCCGACACCAGGTGGTTGAGGTCTCCGTAGGTGGGCGTGGTCAGCTTCAGCGTGCGGAAGCAGATGTCGTACAGAGCTTCGTTGTCGATGCAGTAGGTCTCATCCGTGTTTTCGACCAGCTGGTGGACAGACAGCGTGGCGTTGTACGGCTCCACCACCGTGTCGGACACCTGAGAAAGAGACGAAAGAAGAACAGTTTACCTTCAGTTTTTAATCCAAACCATCTGAGCTGCACTTTTGGCGTTAAGAAGTTATTTTTTTTAAAGGGAATTTATCACAATCTGACAACAAACGGGTTCATTTTATGCACAGAGGCGTATAGTAAATAAGCACATTTACTTCGTTAATCTATTTTTGGACGATCTGTACTTTATTGAGTTCTTTTTGTTTATTTTTTAATCAAGACTTAAATTAATAAAATGTGTACTTTAACTTCTTTAACTAAAAAATCTAAGACGTTGTTTCTCATTACAAATTCAAAGAGGTGTCAAGTAAAGTACAAATACTTTGTTACCTTACTGAAGTAGAAATTTTGGATATCTATGCTTTACTGGAGTAATTCTTTTCTAGACAACTTTTTATTTCTACTCCTTATATATTTTTTAAATTAACTCTACTTTCTACTCCTTACATTCTAAAAATAGACTCATTAGTTTTGTTTCATTTGACCTTGTTTTCATTATGGCCTGTTGGTATAAAAAAAAGAAAGAAAATTAAATCCATCCAAATAATTTGTTTCACCCAGACAATATCTTTGCGGTTGGACTCGGTGCTGTCCCAACTTGTTGTTCACCACATAGCAAAAATAAATAGTTTTCCAAGATGATGCAAAATACATTTTAACATTGTTACCATTAATTATAAAACTAAGAAAATTTTACTTTTATATTTTAAGTAAATATAAAAATTGTGCTTTTACACTTTTTCTTAATTATAAAGCTTAAGTTGATTATTTAGTTGATAGAAGTGTTTCTAAACAGTAGGATTTCTACTCTACTTGAGCTTTCATAAACATTAATACTTTTGAAACCTCTGAAAATTCAGATATGACTAGAATTTATCATGAAAGAATTTTTTTTTTAAACCAAAGAAGAACTTTACTCTGTTTGTTCTGGTTCACATTGTTTATTAGCTGGGGGCACTAATGAACAACATAGTTTGTTTACAAAGTATTTATTTTTTTTAGTGTGTATCTTTAAAAACAGAAATGTTCATTTGTTTGTTTCTCTAGATGGATGAGTTATTTATACCACTACATATTTCACTTTATCGATCCTTAAAAGCTGATAAACCAAACTTACTGCTGAACTATTCTGCATTATAGGTCTAGTAACATTTATTTTGTTTTGCTTACAAGTGATGCTGATACAATGCACTTTATGTTTTTTTTATGTTTTTGACAGAGGGAAACATTTCATAGTATTCTTATATCTTATCTTGAATTAAACGGGGTGGAAAAGCGCTGAATGTTGGAAACACTCAGTCTTATGTTTACATTTTATCACTGCTGAACTTTAAGAAATGGAAATGTCTTGAAAACTGTACTGAACGAAATTTCGTTTTGTATACGCTGTGTGTAAAAAAAATGACAACAAAGTTAGTATAAGTCAAAGTTATAGAAGGTACTTTTAGTTTTCTCAGGCAAACACAACAGTAGTGGAAGCTTTTCGTTACACGAATGAGTTCTTATAGACAGCTCCTTCAATATACCAGCTGATGTGACCCCATTGTTTTCAAACAAGAGAAAAAAATGTATTTTGCTTATTCCGATGTATAAATATATCAAGTACTTTCTCAATAACTGAATAATTTTCTATTATTTTAGTGTTTTTCTTATCAGTGACTTTCCCTTTTAGCAAAGTAATTTCTTGTTAAGTTTTTTATTACTTAATTGTTTTTTGAAGTGCTTTAAAAAACTCTTTTTGTGCAGAACAGGTTTATATTAAACATACATTAATTTTAATCACCATTATGAGAGAAATATTTGTCTTTAAAAAGAGGGAAAACCCAAAACACGCTGAAGTAGAAAAATGCTGAAGAAAATAAAAAGGTTCATGTTTAAAATCCTTTCTAAACTGAATAAAATCATTTCCTCGTCCAAACCGCTCCATTGAAAGGGTTAGCATCTGTCCATAAATTAGATTAAAGCTTTAAAACAAATATTATATCAGACAAAATAACTTCTCCTGAGGATCGATCATTTTACCAGGATCCTAAACCTCTCAGATTTTAGTTATGACCCTGATGCTCCTCGTTTCTGTCACTAGAAACTCTTATTCTTATTGGCAGCATTAGCAGGTCTTTTTTTGTTTTGTTTTCCTTTGGATTTAAAATGAAAGATAATGTTTTCATCTTGCATTTCTACATGCTTTAAAACATTTCCGTCTCTTTCACTGTTATTCATTTAATGCTTTAAAGAGGTCAGATTTTCTGATTTTAGCAGCAAAAGCTGCAAACTAACAGGACGTTGGATCAACATGATGCTAACCCCTAAAATGTTAAATAGAGCCTCTAGACTTAAAGGTGGGGTATGTGATGTTTTCTGGAGCATGTTTTTACCATACTGATTGAAAACCTCCTCACGAGCCCATTGCGCCAACTGAGATAGAATGTTTGGAAAAAAAAACGAAATCTTTTAGTCCAGTGTAGAGGGCGTAGTCAGAGGAAAACGCAAACCAATAGAAGTAACTATCATCCCTACTTCTACTGGTTTCTGGCACGCCCATCAACCGTCAGCTCTGAGCTCTCCCCACCCCTCCCCCCTGCGCGTTCACAGACTCGTGACACCCCCCCCCCCCCCAGGTAACTCCACCCTACCGTGAACTTCAAATGCTACTAGAGAGCTAGCTAGCTAGCTATCAAGCCCAACTCCACAGATTTATCTCACACAGCCAGAGAGAATATTGACTATGGCAGAAAAGACGACAACAACGGGTTCGAAAAGAAAAGGCAAAACTGTGCTTGAAAAAGCAACAGCTAGGATAAAAGCTACAGAAGAACGAAACAGGACGAGAGTGGTAATCGGTACAGCTTTCCAACGTTGGCGTCAACTGAAAGAAGACAGGGGACTACAGACGGATGCTAAGGTGGCCTTGTTTCTACTCGATAGGTAAGACAACGTTATGTTTTCTTATATGTTGAGATAATACTTGGTTACTTCTTATTTACCACATTAGTGAGAAAGTCAAAGATGTCGACTACATGCAATGTCCCAGCATGTTTCTCTAGCTTACTAGCTCCGTCTGAAATATTGATTGCTATCATGGCACTATAAAGTATTATCCTCCTTGACGCTGACAGCAGGCGCGTTCATGTAATTTGGAGGCGTGGTTTCGTGGGGTGGGCTGAAGGTGTGTATTTTCAAAAATGTAGCTGGCAGGAACCGTTTATCCAGGATCATATACCCCACCTTTAATGACTGCCTCAACTCCATCAGTGATGTGAAAAACCAACATAGGTCAAAAAGACTAATGCATTTTATACTTCAGTCGATATAATAATCAACAAATTGAGCATAAACTGAAAGGCTCATAAATAATGAAGCAATTAATTCCTGATTTAAACCACCAGAGGAAAATAATCATCCAGCATAAATCTACAGATAAATTTTATTTGATAAACTGCTGATGGAAGATGAAATATGAGCAAAGAGGGTTTTATGTATGAGACTATTCCATCTCTGTAGATTATAGGAGAGGGATGTGTGTTACCTTAGGGGAGGGAACCACGCTGAAGGTGTTCATGATGCGGTCAGGGTACTCCTCCCTGATCTTACTGATGAGGAGGGTCCCCATGCCCGAGCCGGTGCCTCCTCCCAGGGAGTGGGTGAGCTGGAAGCCCTGGAGGCATTCGCAGCTCTCCGCCTCCTTCCTCACCACGTCCAGGACCGAGTCCACCAGCTCCGCTCCCTCCGTGTAGTGACCTTTGGCCCAGTTGTTTCCAGCTCCGCTCTGACCTAACAGACAATTAGGATTGTTGTTGGTATTTTTTAATTAATAATATGTGACTTTAATATGGGAAAAAAAGGAAAACATGTAAAATATTTAGACATGCCAGAACCTTAAAATATTGAGAAAGTTTGTCACTGAGGATGATCCTAAACTGATCTATCAGCTAAAATAAAAATGGTCCCATAATGACAACCCATCCTCATTACTAACCAAAGACAAAGTTGTCAGGTCTGAAGATTTGGCCAAAGGGTCCCGATCGGACCGAGTCCATGGTGCCGGGTTCCAGGTCAACGAGGATGGCTCTGGGTACATACTTTCCTCCTGAACACAAATAAACAAATAAAGCATGTTTCAGGTATTTATATAAACAATAAAGCATTAAATAAGAAGTTCTGTATTAAATAGACCAGTTTAAGCAGCTAAAAAAACAGCAAGGCTTAATACAGAACTGGTGATGCTCAAGACTAAGGTTCTTCTATAAATTTTCTTTATATATTTGACTAATTCAGACAGTTTTAAACTAATGCTACCTTAATCTGCAGGGAAAAAAATCCAAAGAAACAAAGAGAATTGACTTTCCACATTTTCCTGTTGAACTCATGTAATACCCTACTTTTCCACAAGATGGAGCCACTCATTAAAATAAAGAATTCCCAGCAGGGGTGGTTAAAATTAATCGTATGACTTTAATCAATATTTGACTGTATTTGTTTTATGGGGCCTTCTGCCATGCTCTATACTGCCATATTATACTGATTTTAACCAAAAATTAATAGTAAGAAAATAGATTGATAGGATTGGATTATAAGCACATTTGTTCACATAAAAATATATTTTTTAAAGTGGTAAGTTACATATAGCTATAATCTGAATGTGTGGTACATTCAGTGTGGCAGAGCAAAAGTATATCTCTCTATAAATCAGATTTCAAATTTTACACACATAAAAAAAAATCAAAAGGGATTTTTTTAAAGTGGAATGACTCTTAAAATTGGATCTAATGTGAACATATGAAGATGTATTTCACATTTATAGTCACTGTTTTAAAATTCAGCTCAGTGTTTATACAGCATGTCTCTAATCCTTTGCTGCAGTGAAGCTGTTTCTCCACAAGGGGGCCACATCAGTCCATCATCTTAAACATGAAGCAGAGTTTGGACAGATGAACCCACAGAATCAATAAAAAACTCACCAGTTGCTTCGTTGTAATACACGCTGATGCGGTCCAGCTGTAGGTCGCTGTCTCCATGGTAGGTTCCTGTGGGGTCGATGCCGTGCTCGTCACTGATCACCTCCCAGAACTAAAGACAGACAAACGTGTCACCGTTAGGCGCAGAAAACATCAGAATCAGATGAATCAGATTACAGTCAGTGAGCTGATGGGGTCGGTACGGAGTTTATTAAAGAAAAAATAACAACAAAACAGAGTTGAGTTCTATTCAGAGGTTCCAAAGTTAATTACATGATGGCATCACAAGACCACTTGAAAACAGAACCAGGTCTGTAACAAATGTTATTTTCTTTAAGATGTAAAAAGCACTTTCTGCTCAGAAGCTATTTTTAGTATAAACAACCTTAATTTGATTCATTTTTATTTAATAATGCAGAAGAAGTAGAAGAAGCTGCAAACATGTTGTCACCACCCGATCCGTCCCGTGAGCAATTAATGTAATTATGGTACTAAAATTACTTATTTCTATCCTTAAATCACTTAATAAATAATGCTAATATACATATTTAAAAAAATGTTCTATGACTTTTGTAAGATGATTTTGATGCTTTTTACATTTTCTTCATTAAACTGCTTCTCTGATATCATCATCATGCTCAGAGCAGTCTGGCAAAAATATGATTAAACCATCTTTATCTGCATTTTTGTTTCTTTCTTTAGATTATAGCATCTTTAGATTATAGCATAAGGTTAAAAGGAAAGGAAAACATAAAACTAAAAGGATTTATGTTTAAATCCAAAACCGAAAAAGTTAGCCACTGGAAGTAGCGTTGGATCCAATTTCTGGTGCAGAAAGAGCAGAGAGTGATAAAACAGAAAGGATTTTAAGGCATTTATTTTCTCAGGTAATACATTATTAACCTTTAACACATTATATTTTAATATTTTAACAATTTATGTGGAGGGAAAACGTCATTTAGGTCTTTTTAACAAAATAAAATCGAAGACAACGGGATGGATCAGGTGTGACACCGACACCAGTTCTATCCAAAGATTGTTAAAATCCTCAGTAACTCTCACTTTGATCTAAATCGCAGCAAAGGGATAAACTAACTTCATGAATGAAGAATAAAAGCTCCATAATAAACCAGTGAATTAACAAAGTATCTAATAAAAACATTAAGGAACCGATTTTACAGATCTTTAGAGCCTTCAGCGTTTGAGTCCTACTTTAAAGATGTGCTCTGACACCATGACAGCATCAATGCTAACTCAGTTAGCAGGGCAGGCCTCTAACAAACTGACTAAACTTGTAGAGCGAAGGCTCAGTAGAGAGAAACGTGGGATTTGAAGTGACAGGATGAAAAATGTGATTCTGTTCTGAGCTTTTCCCTCTTTAGGAACCAAGCCGGAGTGTTGCGCTTTTTTCAGGGATCAGCTGAGCTTTGTCACAGGATTCAGCGCTCCTCTCCATCTTTGGCGCCTGAGACGTCGCTGCCAAACCCAGTTAGGAGCAGCCACTGTCACAGCAGCTCAGCCGGCTGACCCTAATCTTAACTACAGGCTACATTAGTGGCTGTGGAATAAAACTGAAGCTTACAGATCAGAATTATATACATTTATAAACAGAGCATTTTCTTTCAGTTTTTGTAAAATTAAATCTTCACATTAAGTACTTTTAAAACAAAACGAAAGTAAACTAATGATGTTTAATCGTTTTACAGGCAGGAACCTTGAACTGAATATCTTTTTACTGGCATAATAAACTAATTAAAGTGAGATTATTTGTATGGAGTGAGTTATATCTTTATTAGCTAGACGTGAATCACCTGTTTCTTCAACTTTGTAAATCTTTGTTTTATTGTATTTTGATAACAGGAGCCGACAGCTGAGAGGTTTTGGTTTAGCGAGTGGATTCCGGCAGTTAATCCACTGTGAAACATTAATGACCTCAGCCACACTAAGTCTGCTGTAAATACACTTGTTAAGAGATGAGGGCCTCCTACTCCACCATATGCTGCTCCAACGCCTTTCCCTGTAGCTAAACGAGCCTTTGAATGAATGCATTTATTATTTGATGCTGTTATCTATCAGCTTTCAAGCTGATTTTAAAGAAGAACCAAGGCCACACACAAGATTTTAAAGGGATAGCTTGGTGTTAGGTTTAAAGGTTATGTTCTGCTAAATAGATTATGGATAAATGTGTGGGAAGAAGTGAAGATAAAATGCAATTTGTTTAAAGTTTCTGCACAAAAGACAGAATCTCTGTTTGAACAGAGATCATGTGTGAGGACCAGAGTCCTGAATATGTTAATCTGATAAAGTGGGTGAAAAGGCAGAGATTTAAATGAGCTCATCTCTCAGCCAGAGCAGACACTGAACCACTTGTCCGCCCTCCTCCTACTGCGTTCCTCTCCTCTGTCTCAGCACATTTCCTCCTTTTCCACCCTATAATGAGATAATTTTCCCCCCACTTCAATGACCAAAATCTCACCAACAAGCAAAGACAGCAGCTGGTCCTGTTAGTCTGACTAAACTCATTAATCATCGCTCCATGGCTTCTGTCAGGGTTTCCCAAAGGATTTAAAGGGAATTTTTACTCTATTGATGTTTACTAAATGAAAGCTACTGACAATAAGAAACATACTAACTTAGTTAAGTTAAGCTTTTAAATAAACTGATTTATTGTAAAGAATAAAAGAAAATTCAAAGATAGATCTTAGGTTGAGTGCAACTTGTTGTGCTTTAATAAATCAAATAATTACACCAGAATTACACAGCTTTTTTAATTTTTGAATGTCACTTTATACATGGAATTATGGCAGTTTGTCTAATTGGATGGATGGATGGATGGATGGATGGATGGATGGATGGATGGATGGATGGATGGATGGATGTCATTAGTTTCTAAATAACTGATTGATTTGCAATCAATAATGAAGATTAGCAGGAAAAAAGCTCATAAAAATCTAAACAACATACATAACGATTTATTTTCTTCTTTCAAACTCTACATAATGTTTTAGATAACGCTTAGACACATAAAATGTCATGTCTATAACATTGGAATTATAGGATATTAGCATATCAAAACAAAAGATTTTAAAAAATTAACCCCAACTTTTAATTTGTAACTTTTTCCTACCTTTGCTCCAATCTGGTTGCCACACTGGCCAGCCTGAATGTGAACTATCTCCCTCATGGTTAATATTAGGCAGTGATGAATGTGAACTAAAGGGTGAAACTGTTGAGCTGAGGTTGACCTACTGACCGGACCGGTCTGCCGGAGAAAAGAGACTGTTGAAAAACCTGAATACAACAGGAGGACTTCAGCGCTAGGCGGGGCAGAATACGGAACGACCCCTTCTGATTGGTTGATGTTGCTGTATGCCTGATGCTGATTGGAGGAAACGTCAATGAGGGGTTTCCACGTCGTCCGGGCAAGGGCCGGAGAATAAGCATTTCCGTTTCATCATTACCGCCCCGTTGGAATCTGTGGATGGGTTCTAAGGGGTTTCCTTGTCCTTTAGGCAAGGGTCTAAATCAGTTTGTCATCAGTGCCCCGTTGGAACCGCTGGTTCTGCTCCAGCAGTCAGTCAGCGGCTGTTATTTCTAATAGCAGGAGCGAATATAAATGGTGATTTATAAATATATTAAACAAATAAAAATAAATATATTGCTGTTAAGAGGATCAACTTAATTTAAAGGGTTAGCTATTAGATCAATCCAAAGTTTTATGTTACAAACAATGACAATTCTAAATGAAAAGTAAACAGTATGTTCATTGATTTTATTTGTTTTAAAACAGGTTAGTAGTAGCTAGTAAAATTACTCAATTAAATTAACTTAAGTAATTTCTAGAAACAAAAACTTTTAGAAGTGGTTCTACTCTGCCAAACATTTTTACTCAGATAACTGTTTATTCTGCATGATTTCCTTGTTTTGTGACCACATCATTAAGTTGGATTTTTTTGCAGGAACTTCAGTCTGATTTCATAATTTTCAACATTAAATCAGATGTTAGAGCTAGCAATTACTCAGCACTTGAGTAGCCATTTTAACAAGTAGTTTTTACTCCTACTTTAGCAGTCTATTGGATGACTACTTTCTACTCGAGTAAAATATATCCATATGGTGATTTCTTTATTTAAGTAAAATTGTTATGTTCTCTACCCATCTCTGTTTTAAAAACGTCATTATTCACCAGAAGCATTCAGTGTCTACATTAGAATAGAATAGAATAGAATAGAATAGAATCTATGTTTATGTGTTCCAGATTCCACATTTTTGATTTGCATTAGAAGCCAAAACTAATTTTAATTTAAGGCACATATTGTTTGCTCTGAGTGCTATTCAAGAAGTATTTTCCTGAGTCTTTTAACAATGTCACATGTGTATAAATCATGCTTCTTAATTAAGTGTTTCTATAACAAATTTTTTTCCTTTGCTGCCTAAATTCAGTTTTAACCTCTCATATAAACATTGTTGTTCCACAATGAAAAATTTATCAATGCCAAAGGTAATTAAATGTTGTAAAACTCATTCTTTTTTCAAAAATTTGTAGATGTTGGTGGCTGTAAGAAGGAAGGATCTTTTTAACAGACTGTCTTGCAATGGAACTGGTGAATTTACCTACTTTGACCAAAGACACTCTGTTGTTCTTCAACTTTGAGTTTTTCTAAAGATGTCAGGAGCATGTCTTGGCCTGAGGTCGGTGTTGTTTTCAAAGTAAAGTGCTTTGATAATTACTGTCCCCTTTATTTTCACTGTTATCCTTATGATTGCGTTTGCCTTGTCTTTTTGTCTCTTTACTTTCTAATTGTACGTCTGGCAGGAATAACTGATTTATTCCAGTTTATTGCATTACATTTTCAAACAAATTCAATTTGTTGGCACAATTTAAAACAAAAAATAAACATCTATAAAAGGACTAGGGTAAAATATAAAAGATTTCTAAAACATACAGCTTCTCCACATAGCCTTTACTTCCTTTCAGCAACACCAATCTTGGCAAATGTATCTTTCAGCGTTACAGAAAATATATAATTAATAGATAAATAATAAAAACTGGTGAGAAGATGTCAGTTACAAATATATAAGATATGGATTACATAAAAACAGAATTGTTTTTTGTTGTTTTTTATTGATAGAAGGAATATTTTAATATCACTTATACTTAATTTTTTAAGTTAATAGAGTTTTATTTGTTGCATCCAAAACTAATGAGAAACTGGTACAGAAGTAAACTTTTAACTGCACAGCAGTAGCTCTATATCACAAGGAAAATTGAAGAAAAACAATTAGACTAAGAGGTAAAGTTTTTAAGATTATACAAAATAATTGAACAATTTATTTAAAAAAAGAAACCTTTTAACTTTTAACAATCAGGTTCTTTTCACTTATTGTCCATTTTAAAAAATATCAATTATTTGTTCTATTTATTGTTTCTCTGTTATGTTGGAAAATGTCTTGTTCTGGATTAGTTACTTTACTTTACGTTATTAAATCTACTTTTATTTTTACTCTTTTAATTTTTTTAACATATTTTGAAAGCTAAATAAAGTAAATACTTTTTCCTCTTTAAAGAAAAACAGATTTAAGGAAAACAAATTAACTTGTGCTGTTTTATGAGACAAGCTTTTAGGCTGCAGTACCCCACCGTGCCACTGGATGGCGCGCGCGCAGTTGGCTGGTTGCTCTTCGGACGCTGAGCTGCAGCTTTACTCCATCATCTCTAGTAAACATTAGGTTCCAATAATATATATATCACATTTAACCAAACAATTGATTCCTGCTCAGCGATTTGATTCTTCTCTACCGAAGAAACATCATTTATTTCCACCAGCGGTAGGTTTTTATTCACATTTGCATCATTTATCGGTTCTACAGAAATCAATGGAAGAAAATAGATGGATTTGGTGGATAAATAACGCGTTAGCTGCTAAGAAATTGGTTATTATGTCAACGTTTATTCTTTTTTTACAATCTGTGGCTGTAAAGTGAGGAAAAATGTTTTTTCTTTGCACTTATTTCTGGTCTTTGTCCGCAACCTTTGCGTAAATTAGATTTCCTCCCAGTGTGTCTGTTCTGTTTCCCATCAGAGCTCCTCCCTTTGAGATGCTGCTCAGAAAACATCATCTATTAATCATTTCTGAAGCCTTTAGTGCTAAAATATTGGCTAAAACCAATGATTATCGCTGTTAATGTTATTCCAACAGCTTTTTCTTTGACATGTCTAAAGATAACCAGTTAATTTGGATTATTTTTATTATTTAATTTCTTTTTTAGTCAGAAAAAGGATCAACAGACATGTTCTACACTTGTGGTCCCAATGAAGCCATGGTGGTGTCAGGTAACACCTCTATCTATGTCTGCATGAATATTTATTACCTCTAATAGAACCGCAGCTGTCTTTTCCTTCCTGTGGGATAAATCTAATTATTTTACACATTTGACTTAAAGTGGTTTTATTGGCTCCTTTTTTTATTCAAAGTTTAATATTAGAGAACCAGAAAGGTGATAAAACTTGTGGTTTAGGATGAATCTGTTCATAAATAACCTAATATCTGTGTATATTTTTATATGATTTATAATTCTGTTTCCTCTCAGGTTTCTGCCGTTCTCCTCCGGTGATGATCCCTGGAGGCCGAGTGTTTGTCATCCCCTGCATTCAAAAGATACAGAGGTAGAAATAAACTCAGCTTTGATAAAATTCCTCATGTTAACGTGTCTTAAACTCATATTAAACATCACTGGTCTTTGCTAAAACAATTCAAACAGAAAGGATGTAAACGGTACAGAGTTTGAATGAAGCACAAAATTCAACAACTTCTAAAATAAATTGATTTTAAAGATAAAATATGGACTGATTCTCTATTAGAAGTGGTAGACCTGCCTTGTATAGGATCAATCTGTATTTATGTAATTATTAAAACATCCATCTTTATTTGAACTGTTATTATCAACCCTGTATTTCCTCCTTTAAAATGATGGTTGAAATGGATCCCATAGGCGTCTGGAGGTCTATATTTCACATTTTGTCCCATTTTATTTATCATTTACATATTTCACAATGTAATCATAAAGATCATTTTAATATTCTGTGTGGCAGCTGGTTTCTATCTCCATCTGCTAAGTGCCTGTTAGCACCAATGGCAGAAAGGAAGCGGAAATGAACAACAGTAACAGCATCCATTAGAGCCACTTCCACTCTATCAGTGTTTCCTCTGTCTGCTCCTCCAGGATTTCTCTGAACACTCTGACTCTGAATGTGAAGAGCGATAAGGTCTACACCCGCCACGGGGTGCCCATCTCTGTAACTGGGATCGCTCAGGTCAGTCAGGGGGTTTCAGACGGCGCAATGTAGCACAGTAGGTTGGTTTAGGAGGAAAAAACAGCTTTAAACCTTCTTATACACTGGAAAAAATCCAAATCTAGATAAGTCATTTTTTCTTAAAATAAGTGCATTTGTTCTTGAATTGAGGAGCTAAAAGAGACATTTTGCCAATGGAACAAGACAATTTAGATTTAAAATAAGAAAAAAAACAATTGCATTGTCTTATTTCAAGTGCATATTATCGAAATATCTTATTTTAAGAGTAAAATGCTCATTCCATTGGCAAACTATCTCATTTACGTATTCAAATCAAGGGTAAATACACTTATTTTAAGAAATTTTTACTTATTTCTAGGTCATTTTTCCAGTGTAGGTGTTTTTTTTATCAGTCATCGGAGCAATCAGTTCAATATGTTTACATCTAGTAGAGGAGTTTGTTTCTAAAAATGACCCAATATTAAGTTTTGTAATATCTTTTAAAGCAGTTAATGGAAGTTAGGATAGAAAAACAATTGCTGTTTCAAAATCTGCATCTTTAGGAGGATAAATGTCACTGTTAGCCGAGTTTCTGTTTAATGATCTACTTCCTGTTTTAATAAATGTCCAACTTTTTCCTGCAGATGAAGATCCAAGGCCAGAACAAGCAGATGCTGGCTGCAGCCTGTCAGATGTTCATGGGGAAGTCTGAGGCTGAAATCGCTCAGATCGCCCTGGAGACGCTGGAAGGACACCAGCGGGCCATCATCGCCCACCTGACTGTGGAGGTAAAGCAACCTGTTCCTCATCTAATTATTTTTTACTTAACACCTCTGCTCCTAAGATAACAATAACTTGACCTAATATAGGAGATCTACAAGGACAGGAAGAAGTTCTCAGAGCAGGTTTTTAAGGTGGCGTCCTCTGATCTGCTCAACATGGGGATCAGCGTGGTCAGCTACACCCTGAAGGACGTCCACGATGATCAGGTTTCAAACTTCTGTTTCCTTTTGACCAAATATTGAAATTTAATCAGAGGAAATCGGCATCTAAACATTTGGGATCCACAGGATTATCTGCACTCGCTGGGAAAAGCTCGAACCGCTCAGGTGCAGAAGGACGCCCGCATTGGAGAAGCTCAGAACAAGAGAGACGCAGTGATCAGGGTGAGATTACTGCACGCCTGCAGCTTCATCCTTACTGCTCAGAGTTATTATGATGGAAGATGTGATGGATGTTCTCTGCCTTCTGGTCGGCTTGTTTCTAAAGGCTGTGAACATGGTGGTCCTTTTATTCCTTCTCCCCTGTTGTTGACATCCTGTTGATTCTTCCCATCTCCCCTGCAGGAGGCTCACGCTATGCAGGTAAAGATCTCAGCTCAGTACAAGAACGAGATCGACATGGCGAAGGCCCAGCGGGACTACGAGCTGAAGAAGGCGACCTACGACATGGAAGTGAACACCAAGAAGGCCGAGTCAGAGATGGCGTATCAGCTTCAGGTGTGAAGGAGATCTGCAGCGCTTTAAAATGGAGTTTATTACATATTACATATGAATGCATGTTGATTTCCTTCTTTTCTTTGCTCCAGGTTGCGAAGACGAAGCAACGCATCGAGGAGGAGACGATGCAGGTCCAGGTGGTGGAGCGGACGCAGCAGATCATGCTGCAGGAGCAGGAGATCATCCGCAGGGAGAAGGAGCTTGAGGCCAAGGTGAAGAAACCTGCAGAGGCTGAGCGGTACCGTCTGGAGAAGCTGGCCGAGGCTCAGCGGTGAGCAGCAGCTTTATTCTAACAGAACCTGCTGGAGAGAAACGGACTTTACGGTCAGGTTTTTATCAGAGATATTGCAATATTGAAATATTGCATTTTATGCACCAAACTTCACTGTAATAACAGGAACCAAAAAAAGTCAAAGTATTTGTTTTTAAGATTGGAAAGTAATTCCCTACTGATTTTTTTTGTATCAAATCTGTCAAAAGGTTTTTTATTATTATTATTATTTGATAGATCTCACATATTGACGTGTTTATGGGCCATAAAACTGGTTTCCTCTGACTGGGAGTAATGCAGGATCTCTGAACTTGCCGCTTTGACCATTTATGCTTTTCTCGCCTCCAGTATGAAGATGATCATGGAGGCAGAGGCTGAAGCTGAGTCTATAAGGGTGAGTCACTGATCATCACTCGCTGACATCCAGCAACAGCAGGCAGATTCTTAGAAAATAATGGTACCCTTGACTTAATATTTAGTTGCACAACCTTTTGAGGCAATGACTGCAATCAAACGATTCCTGTAACCGTCAATTAGACGTTTGCTCCACTCAGAGGGTATTCTGGTTCACTCTTCATGAGCAAACTGATCCAGGTGTCTCTTCTAGATGGTCGGTTTCAGCTCCTTCTAAAGATACTCAATAGGATTTAGGTCAGGGCTCATAGAGGCCCTTTCAGAACAGCCCAATGTTTTCCTCTCAATTGTGGGATTTTCTTTCATTAAACTCAGGTTTTGTCCATTATTGATCCGTTCTTCCAGATTCAGGTGTTTTTCAGTTAAATTCTGTGTCGGTAAGTTTCTCTTTCTTGTTTACCTGTTCAGATTAAAGGTGAGGCCGAGGCGTTCGCTGTCGAGGCGAAGGGTCGTGCCGAGGCGGAGCAGATGGCGAAGAAGGCCGAGGCCTTCAGCCAGTATAAAGATGGAGCCATGGTGGACATGCTGCTGGAGAAACTGCCTCTGGTGAAACACACATTTCTTCTAAACATCTTTAAAATGATTTTAATTTAAAACATCTTGAATAGCTTATGTAGCTCTACCCAGTTATTCTTACTTTGTCTTTTTTGTTTTATTAAACAAGTGATTTCCAGACTCAGGGTTACTTCAGGTCACATATCAACAAGATGCTTTATAGAAATAAAGCTAGATTTTTCATACTTTCAAATAAAAAGTAACTAAATGATTATGGAAAGGCATATTTAAGCTATAAAGAGCTAAATGTCAGTTTTATATTGTTAAAACACTTTGCAGTACAGTGTTTTATTGGTTATCTTTTAACTCTTCACTAGAACGTTATTCTTATACATTTTTTAAGGTCCACATTTGTGTGACAATTTTTTCTATAATCTTTTGCTGCTGGAAACACCTGAATTTCCCCTTTATGGGAAAAAAAGAGATTTTCTATACTAATCTATTCTAGAACAATTCTAGAACAATATATATAGGAGCTTAAAGGGGAATGCCGTTTTTTTTTTACATTGGGTCCTTGATTTTACGTTATTACATCATGTTCTACTCTCCAATATGAGTTTTGTGTCATTTGGAGCCGTTATGGAGATATTCCGTTAGGTTATATCCAGGTAACGTCTTTCTATGGGCAACAACTTGAAGGCACAAACTAAACTGTTCATAATTTATTCTTTATGGTACGCCTGCATTCATAACATGTAGGTGAATCACTGACATCCAGACATCCGCAGTTACATTTTTTATATTTATATCTTTTAAAAACAAAGCGAAGTGTGTTTGATGTCAGCCACGCATGCGCACTGGAGTCTTAACAGGAGGCCCGGGCCACAGGCGGCTACGCTCTACCCCTTCTATTCATTCGGCGAGCTAATCTGAATCGTTCGATTCCATTTGGAGAGCGAGATCATCTGTGGTAGCAGCACTACACTGGAAAAAATCTAAATCTAGATAAGTCATCATTTCTTAAAATTTGTTCTTGAATTGAGGAGGTTAAAGACATTTTGCCAATGGAACAAGACAATTTACACTTAAAATAAGAAAACTCAATTGCATTGTCTTATTTCAAAGGCATATTATCGAATTATCTTATTGTAAGAGTAAAAGATCTCATTCCATTGCCAAACTATCTTATTTACCTACTCAAATGAAGAGTAAATACGCCTAATTTAAGACATTTTTACTTATTTCTAGATCATATTTCCAGTGTAGACATCTTCCAGGCATGTGAGGAAAACTAGCAGCAGTTCAGCGGACAGGATGAATGAACGGTAGCCGGCGCGCTGATGATGTCATACATGCGCCACTTCGTTTTTAAAAGATAAAAAATATTAAAAATCTAACTGTGGCTGTGTGGGGGACAGTTATTCGCCTACATATTCTGAATGCTGGCGTACCATAAAGAATAAATTATGAACAGTTTAGTTTGTGCCTTCAACTCGTTGCCCATAGGAAGACATTACTTAGATATAACCTAACGGAATATCTCCATAACGGCTCCAAATGACACAAAACTCATATTGGAGAGTAGAAACTGATGTAATAACGTAAAATCAAGGGCCAAATGTAAAAAAAAAAGCTGTTCCCCTTTAATGCTTTTTGGACTGCTGTAATACTCCTGTTTAATCGATATTGGAAAGTTTATTTTTTGTTTTTTTGTTTTTTAGTACTTTGGGTCAATAATTTTTTTCCATGGAAATTAGAAATATGGTTTAGAACCTCTGATGATTTTCAGTTTTAAGATGTTATGACATCTGTTCTCCACCAGATGGCAGAGGAGATCAGCAGGCCTCTGTGTGAGGCCAACAAAGTGACCATGGTGTCCAGTGGAGGAGATGTAGGAGCAGCCAAGCTGTCTGGAGAGGTTCTGGAAATCATGACTCGCCTCCCTGCAGCAGTGGAGAAACTGACCGGAGTCAACATCTCTCAGGTGACTCATTCAACCATAAGCTGCCCTCCATCCATGAAGAACTAACTTATAAGCTGTTCCCATATTTTCCTTTCTTCTCCATCATCCAGGTTACTTCTCGGACAGGCTGAAGGGAATCAAACCGATGACCTTGCTTACAGATCTGATTTCTGTCTGTCTGCATCTGTCTTGATCCCCTACTCTGATCCTCTGTAGCTCCATCCCTCCTGGTTTATCATGTTGATCATTTAGGAAACTTTTTTTCCCCCTGTATATTATGGTTAATGATGTCGAGCTTTATCTGAGATAAATGATTAAACTACTGGCATCACATTTATAGCTGATGTTTATGGTTTAAGTGGCAAATGGTGCAAACTTCCTTCACTGTGTTAAAGTCTGTAACTACCCTTTACTTTGTTAGATTACAGAATCCAGACACTTTAGTGGTCTGTTCAGGTGTTTGCAGCACTAAAAATTACTTTTTTAGTCATTTCTAGAAGAGTTTAAAGCTGTTAAACCTTTAGTTTTTATTTTTGTGGATGATTCATGGTGAAAGGAGAATGATTAATCTGTAAATGTTTAGATATTAGACTGAAAAAGAGTCAAAGAAAACTGCAGAAATCCAAAGAAGAACCTTCAGAAGGTTGATGAAGACGGTTCTAAGGTCTGTTTGCTCATAAATGGAACTTATAGAAATAAAGGGTAGCTCAGACTTTTTCACAGGGCTGTTTTACTGCTTTATTTTCAGAGGGTTATGTTTACAGCACGTCTTTTTATATGTTTACCATCTTAATATGCAATTTTTTTTCTCTCTTCTGTCAAACACTTTTATCATGATAGATTTAATCTAATTGCAGATTTTATTGTTCTTTTCTGATTAATCGATCTTTGTGATGAAGGAATACTCAACAAATGTAGCTCATTAAAGTTCTGTTTTTTTAAGATTCTTTTCTTTCTTTCATTTTCTGCCACTTGCTTGTTTTTCGGCCCCCTCTATGTGCTTAAACCAGGCCTGTGTGTGTTTACCTCTAACACTGCCCCCCCTCCCTGTCTACTGCCTTGCTGCCAAACCTTAAGTGCATCTTAGCATGGACGTCTCATACTAACATGAAAACATCCTCTTCTCAATTTCAGCTGTTTTTTTTTAATCTTTTCTCTGATGGTCAGAATTATTTATTTACTCATTTAAGTTTTTCCGAAAGTTAAACAGAAATGTTCAAGTCAGTCTGTAATCATTTGTGATCTGTTTGCTTTTTGTTCTTTATTTGTTTGAATAAGTTCCTCCAGGTTCACCGAAGCTTCAAATGAAAACTCTGCACTTTCAATCAGACTTTATACGATGCAAATATCGTATTCTCTGCAAGATTTTTCCTGCCACCAGACATTTGATGAGAAACTCTGTAATAATCAGGAACATTACCTTAATGTTTTCCTTTAATGTAGATGTTATTTGTTCAAAACCATTATTAAAGAAGCATTTTATAGTTCAGGAAATTCATTTCTCGTTTCAAAAATCAAACAGAAAAAATGAAAGGTTGTCAGAAACATCGGTACTTAAAAAACTTAAAAAAGAATCAATGCTCAAAAGCTGTTTCTGGATATAACAATAATTAGAAGTGATGTTTTAACTAAATAGGTGATTTTTGCATATTTTAGCTATATATTGTTAATTTTAGATTCCTGGATTATTTGCAGATTATTAAATAATACCCAAGACAACCTTAAAATGTTATCAAATAGTTTTATGTCGGAGTTATTTATATTTCAATTTTTTGCACTGTTATTGAACATTGATTCAGTGATTTTGAGAGTGAGAAAAAGTAAGTTACTCATATTGATAAAAAATAGTTTTAATACCTTTAATTTGTTACATTTTTCTTTAATTTATGGTATTACAGGGTTGAATATTTTCTAATATTGTTTAAAACATAATTATGGCGAAAACCCTACAAATGACTTGGAATAGGATTTATTTACTAAATGTTTGTGGTTGAGCAACAGAAATGAAAAAAAACAAATAGAAATTTGGACATGTGATTTATATTTATTTTTAAGACATTCATCAGTTTTTAACTTTTCTGCAGTTTGGTTTAACTAATCTACAGAACACAAAGGAGGAACTTCTAGTTAAGGTCAAGTTATTTTGCAGTTCTGAAACATTTGGATCCTCACAAACAAAAGATGCATTTATTAAACATATGTGATGTGGATGTTAGAGCATTGCATTGATAATTAAAGTTAACTCTGTTAAAATCACCACAGAGGTGAAGCCCAGACTCTGAATTATGAGACTAAAGTGATAAACCGGTCATGTGCTGCAGCTTAATGGGAGAAACCAACATCTCTTTAATGAGGATCTGTAAATGTTTTCAATAATTAGTTTAAATGAGTTAAATGAATAATGTGTTATTATTTAGTGCATCTACCCCTGGAAAATCCTGAAACATCACTTTAGTCATGACAGATAAGCTGACATGCCTTAAATCATAAACCTGTCTGACCGTCAGCCTCTACCTCAACTATAGAACCAGTTGCATGAAATACTAAACTATGTATGGTCATCTTTTAATGCATTCTCTAAGTTAAAACCTGTTAGCTTCTAGCTCTCTTAATTTTGCAATTTTCCTTCCTATTTATATCGTAAATTTATGTTTAAAAGAGCTGTATGCAAAATGTATTCCAAATATGTCTGCCTCTTTGTCCCTCCCCTCCAGTCCTGACGCCTCTTCTTGTTCTGTGTAAACTTTGCACTGCTGAATACACTGAAGCCAAACCAAATCAAATGGCTCTTCAACTGAATATTCTATTTCTATGTTGTCGCTTTAGTGCATGCATCAACACCTATAACACTTGAATTGAACTGTATTGTATTCTTAGAAACTATGTTTATAGCTAAAACACAGCTGGCAAGCGTCACTGTGGATTTAAAACGTTTCCTGGAAATGTTCTTTTGCTTCATGCTCACAGTTCAGTCGTATAGAAGAGGCACTATGTGAGGATTATATGTACTTTATGCAGATTATCTTTGGTACGGTGTCCATGTAGCATTGTCTGTTTCACATGTTGACTTTGGGTAACTCTACTAACTTTAAAGATAAGCTATGTGTGAGTATAAATGTAATAAATCTATACTGAGTTTATTTATGTTCTGGCTTTTTTTGTGAAAAAGATCAGATAGAATCACAATGGAAAATATTATTGCTGTTTGAGCATTTCTGGTATTTTGTGTTTTAATAAAATCTACTGTCCTGTATCCAAAACACTGAATAAATTTCTAAAGGAAACACATACGTTTTTGCATGTTTGTGGTTTATTGTTTAATTTGATTTTTTTTTTTTTTTTTTTTTTGTCTGGTTTGTACATATTTTGGTTCTTTTGTTTCATTTTCCTTGTTTTATGTTTTATAAGTCTTAGAATTATCTGCATCCCTCTATGTTTTGAACCGTATAACTATAACTCAAAACTGTCCTTTTTCAGTTGTGTTTCTGAGGATAATTGAGTTCAACATTTTACATCAAAAGTACAAAACAATGTTCTGATTCTATCAGAATGGAAAATTGACTTAGAAAATGTAATCATGTTATTTGATACATCACATATGAGCACTCAAAGATGTAAACAAAGACTAAAAGAAAAGTTGTTTTTTATAGCTTTAGAGGGACATTTCATTTTTGCTCATTTTTGCTCTGTTTTTCACAATTGCTAAAGTTGTATCACATTGAATGGAAAGTATTTATGAACATCAATTTTTGTCACAGATTTATTAAGCCTGAACAACCAGCTTGTTCTCTGGAATCAGCTGGTATTTACCACCATTTGTCTTCCCAGCCACCCAGCTTTCCTGTAACTGCTGATAAAAGTTTCCCTGTAGCATTATGTGAGGCATGGTCTCTGCTACACATTTAGTAAATAACATAAAGGAAAAACATTTTATTTTGGCTGTTTTACATAACTCTGGCCATGAATAGCTTTCCTTTCAGCAAGTTCTCAAACATGTGCTTTGTATCCCTGTCCCTTTCCATTTTCAGATGTATGATCAACTAGAACTTTAGGAATTATTTAAATATTGGTTGATATATATATATATATATATATATATATATATATATATATATATATATATATATATATATATATATATATATATATATATATATATATATATATATATATATATAAAGATAAAAAAAATCTAATAATAATTACATTAAAAGCTATATATATATATATAGCTTTTTACTATAGCTATATATATATATAAATAAATCTATATAAATTTATATACATATATTTGTGTGTGTGTATATATATATATATATATATATATATATATATATATATATATATATATATATATATATAGATATATATAAATAAATCCAATAATAATTACATTAAAAGCTATATATATATATATATATATATAGCTTTTTACTATAGCTATATATATATATAAATAAATCTATATAATTTTATATACATATATTTGTGTGTGTATATATATATCTATATATATCTATCTATATATATATATATATAGATAGATATATATATATATATATAGATAGATATATATAGATATATATAAACATAAATAAATCCAATAATAATTACATTAAAAGCTATATATATATATATTTATATATGTATATATATATATATATATATATATATATATATATATATATATATATATGTATATATATATATATATATATATATATATATATATATATATATATATATATATATATATATATATATATATATATATATATATATATATATATATATAAAGGCTGGTAATGAAAGCATTTAATTATAAATAGAATATTTTAAGACAGTACATCGATATTTTTTAACAATACTGTACAGTTCAATAATAAACAGTTTGTAATGTTATATGTCTTAATACAAGCCAGAGTCCTGCAGAGGTGCGGGATAAAGATAAACGGGAAACACCGTCTAAAAATGTATCCGTATCTAGTACAGCTTTATTACCGGAAGTAAAAAAAAATGTTTTAAAAATAATTTATTCTCCTATTAATTTGATCCCATGTAATACATGTGTAACCCTAAGTATGTGGATTTCAGTTATCAAAAAGTATGTAAGTAAAATCCTAAATAACCTACGAAAAAAAACACAACTTCCACGGAATAAAGGTATTTTATACGCGTCCGTTTCTGTTTTATTTTGAAGGATTTGACCGGAAACGCAGCAGTTAAATGGTGCGGCTTTGCTAGTACTAAAAGAACTGGAGGGAAAAAAAAGAGAAAAAAAACGAAGGAAAAAAAGGCATAACTGAGAGCTTTGAGGGGCGGATTTGGACAAAGTTTCCCCACTTTCCCGTCCCGAGGAATCTTCGGGGGGGTTGAAAGGGAGTCCAGTTCACCGGTAATTAACTATGGAGTTATAATTCGGTTGTAAATCAATTTTTATTTTCAGTGTGTCTGAGAGCACCGTCGTCCCCTTCGCCGGAAGTCTGCATGAAGCTGCGTCTCCAACAGAGGCTACGGCGTCGACGTTTTTTTTTCTCTCTTGTTTTTTTTTTTTTTTTTTTTTTTATTCGACACTTTTTTTTCTTTTTTTTTATTTTCTCTGAGAGAGATGAGCAGGGAGTGAGGAATGGAGGCGTAGGGACGGATGATGTTTGTGTTCTCAGGTCAAACCTTTGAACACAGCCAGGCCTCTAGTTTTAGCTTGAGTGAACAAGCCAACGAACAAAAGGAGAAAATTAATGGAGGCAAGTTAGCGTTAGCCATGTTTGTGTGCTATTCCGATGACACCCTCAGCCCGCTTTAGCTTGCAGCAAATCACACCAGAACATTCAAACATCTCATCCGAATTAATACGAGTTTACACCGATTTTATCCCTGCAAGCTTCCCTCATTGCTAACGTTAGCCCGCCGCTAGCCACAGTTTGGAGCCAGTTTGTGCCCGGTCGTTCAAAAATGGCTCTCAGAGCACTGAAACATCGACTTTTCTGCAGCGCTGTGACAGCCCCTCTGTTTTTAAAGCGGATGTGTGGATCACTTAGAGCATGGCGGATGAATTGATTTGGCTTGTTGGTTTCTCCCCATATTTTATTAATTAGCTGCAGCAGAGATCAGAGGTGGCACATGAAAAACAAACATACCCTGACTTGTGCTGCATGAAATGTGCCAAGGATTTGTTATGGTGGGGTTTTTGTCATTGGCTTCCCAGCCTCTTTGGAAACTATTTTTTTGTTATAACCCACAGGGATAAGCTTTACTAACATGTAACTAATTGCATGCATTTTGCTAAGGTGTGAAAGGAGGTAATATATGACTGCATGGCATTTTAATTCTTCACATGCATTTAAAAAAGCTGTGCCTCAAAACTAACTCTGCTGCAACATTATATATGCTAAGTAGCATATAAATGCATGGTGTGTTGACAAATTTAATGGAAAGAAGGTTTTTCCTACCAATAAAGAAAATCACACACGTGCATTAAATAATTTAACAACTTACACATTTAATTTCCATAATAACCTGTCCAATATTGTATTTTTTTTTTATCACAGCAACACAAATTTAAGAGATAAATTAAGAAGTGCATGGGGGGGTGTGGTGCTAAACATGAGAACATGCTGATTTGCTAACCTTATATTATTGCTGTCACCATCCCTATTTGGGATGAACATCTTTGCTTAGATTCCTTTCACATCCTCTTTGCAAATTTGATCATGAAGCTGAAATCAGCCTTAAAACATCACCTAGTTTGGTATAAAATTTTCTGTAAGAAGATGGATTTGTTTTTCAGCTGGTCCCTATATTTAAGTTTCTTTTAAAGGTATATGCTTGTATCAAAGTCTTTGGAGGAGAGGATGTACTGAAGGGAATACAGCCATGCATGGTCTCCCTTTATGTAACACTGAAAGAAAAGAAATCAGTGAAGAGGGGAAGGACAGGTGTTTTCTAAGTGTGTTGCTTTTTAATTACAGAAATAATGGACGATTCCCATTTCAACTCATCATACTTTTGGTCTCCCGTCCCCACTGTACAAGGACAGGTAGAGACAACCTTATTGTTGGAAATGTCTTGAAATGCACATGGTTATAATGGGGTTATCACTTTGACTGCTTCTTTAAGGATTCTCTTGAATGAATTCAAGAACAGTGACTTTTTTTTGTAACATCTCTTGATGCATTCACTTGATCACATGGTCGCTCCTGTCCCTCTCCTCTTTTATCTCTTTATTTTCTCATTGGTCCTTTACTTTTTGCATCTCACCATGCCTTTGTATTCTTTTTTTCTCTCATTCTCTGATTCTCTTTCTCCTCACTAATCCAATCACTTGTTCCTTTAACCCCCTCCCCATGTTGGTCCCCTTTCTTAACCTGAATGTTATCATTTATATCACCTCCTCTGTCCTTTTCCTTGTGGCATCTTGGCCTCACATCCCACACTTTTCTTCTCCTCCTCATACTTAACCTCTTTTTTAAAAATTTTACTAACTTCCTACTCTTATCTGAACTTTTTTGGTTGTACTGTGCACCATAAATCCTTTTTCACCATTCTTCATTCTTCTTCTATTTTCACCTCCTCTATTATCCCTCATGAACCATTTTACCTTCAACATACCACCTCGCCCCTTTATTACTCCACCTTTTATACTTTCCACCACTGTCTAGATTGAGAACGCCATGTTCCTCAACAAGACTAAGGATCAGCTGGGTCAGGACAAGGCCAACGCATCTCCCTTCCCTCACTCCTCTACGTCTTCCACCTCATCCCCTCACTACCCCACCGCTGTGCTCGCCATCCCGGGTTCAGTGGACGCGGGGCCTGGGGTGCGGGTGGTCCCCAAACAGGAAGGAGGTGGCAACTCGTCAGGAGGAGGGGGGGGCAACAGCGGTAATGGAAGCTTGAGTGGAGTCGGGGGACATCTGCACCAGTCACACACCTCCCAGAACGTCACGGTCGTGCCTGTTCCCTCCACTGGGATCATGACCGCAGGTGAGAAAAAGTTTTTGCTTCTTTCTCACTTGGACCCAAACTTACATCTTTCTATCCTTTTATTTTTTTCAAACTCCTTTAAGTCGAGTGTTTTAAAGTCGATTGATTGGTTAGTTCAGTCTAACAGCTCTAGCATCTCAGAGTTGAGAAGGAGCAGAATTTTGATTCTGGTTCTTCTATAACTTTCAGTAAAAACATTTGCTGTGCATTTGACATTTCTGATATCAGTATAACAGCAGCGTAATATTAGAATATACTCTTAATGTTTCAAATATTGCTTATCTTCGTTTCTTACAATGCTTCCAACACTTTAGACTTTATCATCTTTGTTACTGCAAACCTGCAGGTATCTGTTGCAATCAGACTTCATCCAACAGGCTGAATGTTTCTCTCCATCACAAAGACAGACTTCCTGACATTCAGGATATTTAGGGCCCAATAAAATCCGTTTTATTTTTTCCCAAATTCCTTTTTTTTCCGTTTTAATTTTCTAAAATTAATTTTTTTTCCGTTTTATGTATGTATTTATTGCGCTTCCAATGAATGGAATGTTGACAAAACTTGCAAAACAATAGTTCACCCGACACGTAAAAGTCACGAGGGAACTGCTCGGCTCTGTACTTAGGGCTTAGCGTCGTGTTTCTCAACTTTTTCGCCGAAAGCGGAGCTGTGGAGAGCCTTCGCCATTTTTTCAATGTTTTGATGGGGGAGGGTGAGCGGAAATGATGGAGCGGTAGGGGTTATGTCACCCAGATTTGTGTCCCCCGGTGTGCATTTGCCCCCGACATATGAACATATGTCCCCATACACAAAAACAGAATTTCATTTCAAATGTAGAAATTCCTCGTTTACACTAGATTACGCGTTAATTTGCCAATTACGCAATTCCATCCGCGGTTCCGTGATCGTGGAAATTATAGGGCCCTAGATATTGAAGCCAGTATGGCTATATATCAATATCAGGATATGAGTTAATTATTTTAATGATTTTTAAGGAAATTTTTTATATTTTAGTATATGTTATGCTCTATTATCACAGCATTAGTGATTTACTTAATTAGTAGGTTTATTGGGTTTTATGTGTTTTTCTTTTTTTAAGCAAATATTTCTAAAATGTGTTGTAGAAATGTCATAACTGTGTACAGGTATTAGTTATGGGAATTTCTTTCTGTTTTTCTGAGGTTTTTTGTTATTCTTTCTTTTATATGAATATAGGAATTTTGCTGAATAAGCCGAAATTACGAAATGTATCGTGATATAAGTTTTTGCCATGTCGTCCAACACTAATCACCAGTGAAACCAGTTTTATTCACTCCAAACTGCTCTGCACTTTTTACAAACAGCTTTCCCTACTGAAAATACTGAAAATCCAAACAATTTTTTCGAAGCCATGTCCACACCAAACCATAAACCGTGCTCTTAATGTAGTTTCTGCATATTTAACTTGTTTATCCTGTGTTATAACATTTCTATTAAATACTAAATAAAATTAAACAATGCAGAGACTGAGAGCTTACTTTCTCTGTGACAATCACCTGTTTTATGTATGCATAAGATTGTTTGCAAGGACAAAATGCTTCCATTATGACTTAAATGATCATATCATGATCTGTTCTCTGGAGGAACCTACCGAGACCACGGTCAGTTTTTTTGGCATTAATAGCATCTGATTTAACAAGCTAAAAACATAAACATCACTCTAGCTGTAATTTAGGAAAGATGTTTTCTGTCTCTGCAGATGTTAGAAGTGTTTAATGGTGTTGAATAAACTGCTTGTTTACTGTTTGTCTTTTCGTCTCAGCGGGGTTAGTGATCACCACCCCTCAAGGCACTCTGGTACCAACCGCCTCCACGCAGTCATTTGTGAGCGGACCCCACACTGCTACCACCATGATAGTGTCTGCTGTGCACCCCTCAAACACAGGTGCACTTCATCCCCAGTTATTCAGTCGGGTTTATTAATGGGCAGTGATTTATTTCATCTGTCTTCTGTTTTTTGCTCTAGTTTTGTTTGTATTTTCTCTTTCATTTTTCTGTGAAATACATTTTCAAAGAATTAGCTTCTGATTTTTTGTGTTTTTGCGTCTGCTTCCAAGCAAACATTGGTGAATAAAAGCTCTTCTTTCTTTTCTTCCAGATAAAAAGGATGATGTTGGTCTTCCTCCAGCCATCGTCATGCAGACCCCGTCAAAACGGGGCAGGAAGAGCAAACAGGCGATGAGCAGAGTCAGCGGGATTCTCCCTCCAGGAAGTGATGCGTTAATTTTAGCTCATCTTGCTGCTGGTGGACAGGTGAGCTTCTTTGGATTGTCATGCAAATATTGACTTATAATTCTCTTTTATTCTCATAAATTTCTCTTGATGTGTCGCAGCACCACTCTGCTGACCCTTATGATCTATCAAATGATGAAGATGATCATACCAGTAAAGATGGACCCAAGTCCTACAGGTACTGGACCGATATTTAGTAAAGAGAAAACTACTCTGTCCTCATTCCTTCAGCTCCTGTTTACAGTCAGATCTTTTTTAAATAGGTGTCGGATGTGTGCAGTGACGTTCTTCAGCAAGTCCGACATGCAGATCCACGCCAAGTCCCACACTGAGGCCAAGCCCCACAAGTGCCCCCACTGCTCCAAGTCGTTTGCCAACTCCAGCTACCTGTCCCAGCACATCCGTATCCACAGCGGGGCCAAGCCCTACTCCTGCACCTACTGCCAGAAAACATTCAGGCAGCTCAGTCACCTACAGCAGCACACACGGTACTGGGCCGCCTAGATGGAGAGGTTCCGTTTGTGCCTCTGATCTCTGTTCCCTCTGTGTAACCATGAGTCCACAGAGAAATGGGGGGGGTCAGCTTTAGACTCTTGGAATAGTTTTGACAGTGTGAAGCTCTTTATGCACAGTCCAACCATCATGATCAAAGCTCACAGTAAACCTAATTCCGATTAGATTGATAAAACAGTTCATGTTCTGGAGATCGGCCTGTTTGAGGAGGTTTATCAGGCTGTACCATCATGCAGCAGCCGTATGTTCCTGCTTTGCATGCCTTCATTTATATTCATGCAGATTTCTCGATCTGATACTTTCATTTTCTCACATCTTTGCAAACAGCACGCCATAAATGCATCAAAGCTGTAACAGAAAGTCACTTAGTGATGCTGGGCTGGAGGAGCCCGTGTGAGCTGAAGGATGAGTGATGCAGGCCACACTTCAAACTAGAATTTCTTTCATTAAGTTTCTTACTTTTCCTGCATGATCCTACAGAGCAAACAGAAAAGGCCTGTCTTTGCATTTAGTGATATGATATTAACCTAAAGACTTCCTAACATCGTCTGTCAGAGTAGAAGAACTGGCTCCCATCAGATAAAGGACGTTGTTGCTGGATGTTGAACCATTATGTTCAGCAGGAATATCCAACATCCTGTAGGATTAATTCATTCAAACTATTAGTTCAATCTTTAGGCTCCTTATGAAGTATCTTATTCATCTTTAAAAATAAAGAGAAGCTCTGTTCCATCCAGTTCCATAATTTAATTGCAACTATTATTGGGAAATATTGCAGGGTCAGCATCAGTTGCTATAAACCCACATTCTCCTCACTCGTGTTACTAATATTTGCTTCCTGCACCATGTGAAACCTGAAGATTTCTGGACTCTGTTTCAGCTGCAGCTGAATATTAGTCCATAATGTGGAGTTTGGTCTCCAGATGCCAGAAACATGTTAGGTAGCTCATGTTGTCCAAACAGTCATTTCCTACTGCTGCTAGTTTTTTTGGGGATATTTCTGCAGATTAAAACTGCTCTTATAATCCTGCTACATTTTTTAGGACACGGCAGAAAAACACAACTTAGATCAAAGCTGACTTGGCCCAATGGATCCAATGACCTTAATCCTTACAGTGAATCTATCTGGTCATCCCTTATAATCTCTTTCCTGACTAAACTTCAGACATCACTCCTTGGTTTTATGCTTCTTTATGAAAAAAAAAAAAAACTCAAATTGTCCTTTAAATTGAAGATGGACTCTTTCAGCTCTTCATTTAGAGGAAAACATCTGTAAAAGTGCAGGTTTGTCTTTAAGGGCCGATAATGGTGACTTACGGTTGCAAATCGGGGAAAGACGGTTCCTTCATGCAGTTTTCCATCCATCGAGATGAGCAGAGATCTGGCTTTTAAGCACTAAGGAGCTTTATTTTCAGTGGTGACTACAGCCGACATGGATCATTTATGCTACTAATTTAATGATATTAAAACAGAACAAACATGATCATGGATAGAATTAAAAGAGCACCCTTGTTTTATTTATTTTAATTATTGTGGTCATTGCATTCTGTGTGTATAACAAATTTATAACCTTAAATGAAAAAGAAAACAAGGATGGTCTAATCAGGATTTTCATGACTTCAGTTCCAGGTAATAATCTCTGCTGCTTGATGTGTTCAGCACTTATAGATCCTTCTTAATATTCACAAATATAAATAGTCATTTCACACGTTTGGGCTCTGTTACATAACCAAACAGATTAAAAGGCACATTTATTGTCCTTATCTCTCTGAGCTGTTGGTCTCATGGTGCAGATCTGTTGATAAGAGACTTAAAATTAGAATTTCAAAAGTGAAAGTAGTATTTTCTGTCCTTAACTTGGAGCCTCAAGCGACAATATTATTTACTTTTTTTTTTTTTACTTGGTTTGCTAGTGTTAATACAGCAACATTTGTATTTTCCCTTGTTTTGAGCAGGTAAGTAAGACAGTTTTCAAACTGAAGAATATTTACCTTTGAAAAAAGAAAAAAACAACCCCATTATATTATCTCAAGTACATAATATCTAATGATTGCCTTATTTTAAGGACAAAAACACTAATTTAATTGGCAGCTATTCTTATTTCAGGGTTTCTGCAGGTCATTAAAAGTCATTAAATTATAATTTTTTTAATTAAGGCCTTAATTGGCATTAAAATGAATTAAATTTGATAATTGTGGCATTAAAATGCTTCGGAAAAGAAGCTTGAGGCGGAGAAAAGGCTAGAGAATGGGGGAAAAATGCAAATTTGAATCAAAATGGCGGGAAAACGAGGAACTCGGGACATGGCTGCAGCCTGTCCACGGTGAAGATGACGAAGGATTTTTATATATATATATATATATATATATATATATATATATATAAGTCATGGGTACTTGTTGATGGCATTAAGATTATTTCTAAGAGCATTAAAAAGCATTAAATAAGAGTTACTTATTTATGTATAAACCCTGTATTTACCTGCTCAAATTAAGGGCAAATACACTTTATGTTTACTTAATTTTAGGTCCGTTTTTTGCAGTGAAAGAAGCTCCCAGTGTCTACACATTTAGTTTGATATAAATGCATGATTGATATACTAAACCAGTAGGCTAACAGCTACTAATCTAATGTTTTTTACTAATTTTGCATGAATTTGCATGAAATAAAACCACCTTTATTCATCCATGCCGCCGTCATTCAAAAGGATGTTTTTATTTTTAGTTTGAGCTTTTCACCTCTTCATTTATTTTTCTGTGCGACTCGCTGCTCTGCTCTTGGTTTTCCATCGCCGTCTTTGTTCCTGCCACCCGTTTCCATTGCGTTTCGATCCATATTACAGCAATACACCCCATTTACTGCAGGACACACCGAACGGAGAGAGAGAGCGAGAGAGAGAGAGAGAGAGAAAGGAAAGCGTGACTGTGCTTGCTGTATGTTTGTTCTGTGTTTTCACAACTCAGACGCAGCACAAAGAGCACACTGTCAAACTTAACCATCTCCAATCAGCAGCTGATTGGAGATCCTCTAACGCATGGGTTCGTTGGGAACTTTGGTCATGCTGTAGCTTAAAAATCTCTCGCTGTTTCTCTCTCTCTCTCTCTTGTGTTTCTCTCTCTCCATCCCCCTCCCCTCCATCTCCCTCCGATCCCGGTTTTCCGTGTTAGAAACCACACTGAGGCCAAGCCCCACAAGTGCCCCCACTGCTCCAAGTCGTTTGCCAACTCCAGCTACCTGTCCCAGCACATCCGCATCCACACGGGGGCCAAGCCCTACACCTGCTCCTACTGCCAGAAAACATTCAGGCAGCTCAGTCACCTACAGCAGCACACACGGTACTGGGATGGGGGGCTGGGTTTCCAGTCATCAACTGGGTTCTTATGTGTGCATGTTTGGAGCAGGTTGGTGGAGATCGAGTGTTAAGTCGTTGTGAAGGGTCATTATTTCTGGAATCTTTCCAGCGTGGCAGGAAAACTCAATTTTTATTATTTTTCTTTATGAATTCATAACAATAAATTTGACTTTAATCATGATTGATTCATTCATCTGGATGTTTCTGGATGAATGATCCATCTAAAACTGTTAAAGACCAGAATCTGCAGGCGTCCAGTTCAAAGATCAGAGTAGGTCATGCAGCCTTGAACCAAAAATAAACGTTTTGTGGAAGTGAAAGTAGAAGAAACATGAGCATTAGACATGAAGGGACAAAATCCCATCACTGCTGCTTTACGAATGTTTTCATTTGGACTTTAGAGGAGTTAAATCTGCTCTTACATTTTACTTTGTATCGTACTTTGTATAAAAATCTTGTAAATATATCCAAGTGAAACGGACTAATCTGTTGTTTTCTTTTCCCAGAATCCATACTGGTGACCGACCTTACAAGTGTAACCATCCGGGCTGTGAAAAAGCCTTCACTCAGCTGTCCAACCTACAGGTCTGTGAAATCATTTCTCTTATGCTCCCAGGCATAAAATTGACTCTCTGCCGTGTTTTTGGTTAAATCTGTGTCTTTCTTTCTTCACAGTCTCACCGTCGGCAGCACAACAAAGATAAGCCCTTCAAGTGTCATAACTGTAACCGTGGTTACACAGACGCTGCCAGTCTGGAAGTACACCTGTCTACGCACACCGTTAAACATGCCAAGCTGTACTCCTGCGGCCTCTGCAACAGATCTTACACATCGGTACGCTTTCAGACCTTCAGCTCTAAGATTTAGACGATCAATGCTTTCAAACGTTTTCTGTCAGTGGCTGGGATTTTCCAGTTCTGGTTCTGGTCCATGGCAATTAAAAACAGACATTATTCACTATAATAAATTACATCAGAGCCACTTTGATAATTAAAATATCGATGCAGTAAAAAATTCCCTTCATTTCATTTGTGCCTAAATTCACCAGCAATGATTCTACGTAGCTGCTGCCTCTGTTCATTTCTGCAGTGACATATTTTCCCCAATAGATTTCAATAGGTCTGCCATTTGGTTCTAAAAATATTTAAACTGAACAAAGCCCTAACTTTACTCTCCTGCTCTCTCTCGTCAGTCTAAAACTTATTTCAGAAAATGTTTTAAACATTTGGAAACTTTTTATTGTTTCTCTGTTTAGGAAAAGTCTTCCACTGTTTCTCAGAGCAGAATGACTCATTCCTTCCTGATGGTCTTTCGGTTATATGAAGCTTATTTTAGCGTATTTTATGTTTTTTATATAACCATATTAATTTTCTACCTTAACCTAGAAATTACCCTAGAAATGGACAAATTGAAGTGATTTTCACATTATCATTGTGATATTTTAACTGTTAAGGGCTGCTTGGATGCAGTATACAGTGGGGCTGGGGGATATAGCTTAAAAGTCTGATCTCAATTAATTTTAATTTCATTTTTAAAGTTCAATAATAAAATATGACAAATCCCCCCTGGAACAAAATTTAAGCTGTCAAACTTTCTTCATAAAATAATATTTCACATCAAACCATGAAAATATAACTAAATATGTACAGTTAGTGGGATTGGCACATATCTAAACACAGAGAGTGATGAACTGATTTCACTTTTATCTATGGGAGACCAATAAGTGTATTAGTGAAGAAAAAAAAAGCAGATTTTTCACAAATGATTTTTTTTAGAAACAAAGAAATGTGATTAATCACCCAGCCTTAGTACTCAGTTATCTTTAATGCTTGAAGTGCCATTCATCCAAACCAGTAATATATTCAACCATTCAGATAGTTTCTTTGTCCTGAATGACTGCATCTGATTTAAATCTAACTGATCAAGATGTTAAAGTGAGGAAAATGATGGTTAATTGTAATGAATATTTAAATTGGATTATGTAGAGATATTACTTTGCAGCTGTTTCTAGACTCCATGTTGTCTTAAAGTTGAATCTTTCCATCTTACTGTTTCTCCATCAATGAATCCATTGATTGCCTCAACATCCCACTGCTACATCTATTGGATTATTTGGCAACCTGCAGTTTCGAGCTGCTTTTTTAAACACATGGATTCCCATTTTCCATAGAGTGTTCTGAATCGGATGCAAATGAACGATCTGCCTCTCCCCCCAATGGGTCATTAGAGTCTATTGTTTGGTTCCAGTTGTTTACCTGGATCCCAATGAAACCATTTGTGGAATTTTTCAGGAATTAGTTTCAGTGAGAAGATTCTCCAGAGTTTCTCAGCTACTGTGACAACATGTGGAATGGCTGTTAGAAGCTGCTTTTTTCTGTCTGGCAGATTTTTGGCCGACTTTGCAAAGGCTGACCAACTTCTGGAAGGGAGATGAAACATGTTTACATAAACTGAGTGAAAGTCTGGATACCCAGAGATGGTGGATGTGGAGTAAACAAGTCATCTCTATGTCATGTCTTTGATCTCCCCAATCTGCACTGGTCAAACCAGATTGGACTCACCCTGTTCTGTGGCTAAGCTGAACAAATAAATCACATAGAGATGACTTATTAAATCCAGATCCCCCATCTCTGTGGTTACCTTTGATGCTCTGGCAAAATCTGTCAGATTTTCAGAAAAGCATTTTAGGTGCCGACCTGAAGAAGCTCAGGTTATTTTATAATTTTCTGATGTCCTCATTCAACAACCAATAAATGACAAAGATGAGTACAAAGTTTTGACTGGTAGCGAGTGTTAATATCTTATAATGGCCTTTAAAATGGGCCCTAAAACGGTTTGTTCTAAAAGTTAACAAATAATGTTTTGTTTTTCGTCTTTTTCCAGGAGACGTATCTAATGAAACACATGCGGAAGCACAACCCCGACCCGCTGACTGTGGCAGCCACAGTAGCCGCCCAGCAGGCCCAGGGCCTCACCCCGGGAGGAGGGGGCCGGGGCCGAGGCCGCGGTCGAGGCAGAGGCGGCGGCAGAGGAAGCCAGCTTCAGAACCAGAACAACCCAAACAACACCAATCAGAACCAGAATCCTGGACCCCCAGGCAGCTACCAGGCGACCCAGCAACCCTCTGAAGGCGTGGTTCCCTGTCCATTCGATCTGCACCAGTACAAGACGGTGTCGGCCAGTGAGATTCAGTACAAACCAGTCGCTGTTGGCGACCTGCCGGTGACCCATAAGGACCTCTGTCTAACCGTGTCCACGTCAGCCATCCAGGTGGAGCACATGAACTCGTAGGCCGCGTCCTCCGGCTCCGTTTAGGACATTACTAATAATCTGCAGTGTAAAAAGCTCCATTTGATTCAGCGTCATTCATCTTTACAGTCTTCTTCAAACTAAAAAAAAACAAAGACACGGCTATGAAAGGAGAAACTGTTACCATCCTCATCAGCCATCCGGCTCTGACACCGACTCCAGCAGAGCTGTGCTTATATTCACTGTCAAGTAGCTCTGAAGGACGTTTAGAAAGGGATCAGTGAGATATTGCAAAACAATCAAAGAAACAAGCTTAGATCACCAGATTCTGGAGCTTTAATACTGAGATCAGCTTAAAGATCCGTGCTTGGATTACAGATAATCTACAAAGTGTTGATTTAAGGAACCTCAAAGTGAGAACGCTGGTTTGGGGTTCGGACATTTCCTGTCTCAAAAAGGTTTTGAATCAACAGCCCTGCTCAAAAATACGATTTGGAGATCACAGTAAATTATCTGTAAAATCAAAGATGATTCAACCTGATTTCTTTACAGTAAGGTAACTTTGTTGGTATTCAGATTAAATCCCCTTAAAAAAAAAAAAGCTCCAGCAATTTGGCAAAGCCAACACAAGGAAGAGTGAAAAAAGATTTTGGGAACCGGCACCAAAATGGAACCACTTAATTAATCTGAACGCTGAAGAAAACATTTCATTGAATTAAGGAGAAATTATCTATAAGTGAGGAAACTCTCCATCGAAATTTCAAAGGATTCATTCACAGATGGCAGTCATGTTCTCCTTAAACTCACATCAGAGGATCGAGGACTTAAGGAACCGTTTTGTCCGGAACAAAAGAAGTTCTACAAGAATGTAGTAAACGTGAGGAATCCGCAGCAGAGCGACACGTTGGAGAAAAGCAGGACGGTGGAGTCCTACAGAAAGCACTTGATGAAGCTCGTACTTCACGCCTATGTTTGTCATTGTTTGTCTTTTTTTTTTTTTTAAACCTATAAATCATGTTTGTATTTTTCTACGGACAGAGGATCATACAGAGAGGAAGAGTGATTGCATGATAGTGACAGAAAGATCTCATTAGTTTGGTTATTCAGAGCAGCATCCTCCTGCGAGTGATGAGAGCCCACCCGGCTGCTATCAGGGGGGCTGATGGGAAATTATGATTGTGTGATTAACACGGCTGACAGGTACTGTTATCAACCTTTTTTTAAGAACTTTTCATACATATTATTATTATTACTTTCATTAAACCTGTAGTGCAAATGTTATCCACAGTATATTCACTCTGAGGCATTATGCTATTGCAGTATGCTGTACATACAATAGATAGAAAAGACTTTTTCATCTGTAAAAGGGAAGTATGTGTTGTGTACAGAATCTATGAGAACAGATCCAAATCCCAGACAGTGTCCCAGGTCCAGACCACTGCAAACAAAAATAATAATTATAAGGAGTCACAGCTTTTAAAACAAAAAAATATGTTTTGGAGCAGATGAATGATTACTGTGTAACCAAAATAAATCTTTTTGACCTATTAAATATAACGACAGATGCTCAAACTATCTAATTAGAACAAATACTGTTTGTTTTTAGGTAGTTTAAAGCATTTTTTATGAGTCGTATAACAAAAACAGGAAATATCCTGTTTTACAAGACATCTATTGGCCTGTTTTGATTGTTTTAATATATTTAATGGTGCTGTGTAAAAATAAAGACGCTGCAGTCAGACTCCTAATTGACCTAAACCTGTTGATATAGCATTAAATGATATGATGACCTGGGACACTGTCTCTATCCAATCAAAATGTCCTACCAGGCTGTACAACAAAGCAACAGTCCTTATGTATGCTCAACTTTGTAAGTCTGTGTGTTTTTATGAAAAAGTAACCTAGCAATGCTCCTGGTAAACAGTTATTTACTGTCCTATATTAAACTCTTGCATACTGTATGCACAGTTAAACCTCTTACACATCGGAACAGACTGTTTCTTCTTCCCTTATGGAGAATAAAACTCAAAAACTGTTTATGAAAAAAGGCTATGACTGGTTTATTATTGTAAAATCCTTGTATGGTTAAGTTTCAAATATTTAATCATTTTAATCAGCAAATATAAGGACATGAAAAAAGCTCATCAGGTGAAGCTGCGGGCATAAATGTAAACAGAAAACCTGATCAACACCGGCCCAATGAATGGTTCTGAATAATCAACTAATAGCTCATTTTGATAAACTGATCACTAAAATCTAATCAGCAGGGTTTTTACTTTTATGGACAAATTTCAGATTTATGTTATACCGGTAATTGATAGTTCTCAGTTTCAGGTGAGAAAAAATCTAATAATTGTTTATTTGCATAAAATGTTTTATTGCAATGATACAAATGCTTTCTAGTTTTGCGCTGGAATACAACACATTGTAATGTGATTTGAAAATCCAAATACATGGGATATTTCATGCTTTGTGCAAAAGTCAATTTAGTTCAGTGTTTGCGTACATCCTATCGATCAAATGCCATTAGCAAAGTAAAAATACCTTCTTTTTTTTTTAAACGTGTCTTAATTTAAGTTTTCACCTATGGTCAAAATAAAGCTATTCTCTATTAAATAATGTCACCCTTAGGTATCCTTAAGATTTTCTGTTTCAGAATTCTTAACTTTCAATACTTTTTTATTGTGTTTATTAGTGTCGAAATTATGCTTTGTGTTTAGAATAACTTCAATCTCTTCTTTCCTATATATATATATATATATAAGTGTTTCACAAAATCATATCACATTTTTGTTTTGAAAATTAAACAAAGATTTCTTTAACAAATTTCATCATTTTCTATGCCTTGCCAGACTTCAATTTAAACCCTGGACATGTGTTATTTGTGGGTAAAAGAATTTAGAGGAAAAATAATCAAACCTTTATCTCTCTTGGGGCGGAGTTTACCATACAAAGACTATGTATCCCGCCCAAGCAAGACAGACCGTGAGCCATAACAAGCGTACACACGACCGGAAGCGGGGTTTACACCCTCTCAGCCAATCACGGTAGAGAATCCGAAGCGCTCACCAAAACAGTTTGATTTCAAATTCAAACGTACTGAGACGGCGAAACGGGAGGACATTCAGCGAATACTCTGACGTATTGTAAGGTATTAGTATTAAAAGGATGACTCTAATCATCCAAGCTTTTTAATATCCCTTTAAGAATCACATTTAAACTATTATATAGTCGCTTTCTATGTTAGCTGCGCAGTTTTAACTCAGGGTAAAAGCTGAACGCCAACAACGCGGACGTTGGTTGCTAATCTCGTACGGATTACACGGAACAAATAATCAGTTCCGAGCAAATTTAAAATCGAAATGTTTCAGAGTGAGTTGATGCATGTACAAGTTAACAGTGTGATTTACAGAACTTGAGTTAAATTCCATCTGTAAACAATGAACCTTAAAAACTACCTAAAACAATAGAACCCAGTCCCATTGGTCTGGAGATATCGCGATATGCTCTTTTTCTTCTGCTAATATGCATGTTTAGCCTTGATTTGGGACTTTTAGCCTAATCTTTTATTATATTATTTTTAGCCTATATAAGTTGGAGTGTCTTCCAAAGTATGTTACTTATACTTTCAACTTTAAATTAACTCCACCTCTTACCTTGTGGCTTAATTTCAGAATACAAAGCTGATGTTTTCTTGTTCTCTTTTTCTACTGTTTTCCATATTATTCAGACTTGTTTGTACCTGTAGGCTTTGTTTGTTTTGTGTCTCTTACCTGAATTCTCCCTCTGTGGGGCAATAAAGGTATTTCTATTTCAAGATGAATTTAGATCAGCTTCTTGATCAGTTTCTCTCTAAACTGATAGCATGTTTGTTCACATTTACACAGAAACATGGAAACACCATTGATTATTGTGTCTTGAATGTTTCAATACTTTGATTATTCAATGATATTACAATGATGTTATCCATGATAGTTTTATTAACAATATAATACCCTGTTTGTCAAGATTTAAGTAGACATGTAGGATGAACTCTGACTACATTTAGTTACTTTGATTTCAGCTCTTTGCAGAAAAACAAAACAGTGAGAAGCTGATATCAGCTGTAAATTGTGTTGCACCGATGTAATTTTTTGGTCCTGATACCCGATACCTGGCTGTGCAGTATCGTCCGATACCATCTGTTTGAAATTGATATGTGTGTGTATATAAAGAACTGCATTCTACTTGGATTTAAAATAATTGCCATCATGGCTTTGTGAAGCTGCTGCCTACCTTTGTGAAGCAGGAAAAAGACTACCATAGAGTGAATCCAGTAGAACTTTTTATTGCCTACCTGGAATGGGTGAAAATAGTTGAATACATGTTTGACTCTCAAAATGGTATCTGTGCCCTTTTTGTTGGGACTTGCCGATACCATCATTTTAGTGCTGGATTGGGGCCTCGTCCGGTATCGGTGCAACACTGTAAATCAGTCTCATCTTCTTAGGCTGCTTTTAACCTTTCACAACTATAACAGTGAGGTGTGCTTCTTCCTTAGCTTAAAGAATGGAAGTTAATGTCTTCTTAGGTGTTAAAAATGTCAAGTATGCAAGTGCATCTTTGTTGTAAGAAAACAGAAGCCAACTAGGAGTGAGCAGCAACAGATCGGGGAGGGGCCACATTCCTCTGTTCACCGTTAATTTTTTTGGTTTACTGTCTTTGTGACCCTTTCATTTTCTTCTCTCCTCAGCTGAATATGTCCAGACTACCAGTCATGTCAACAAAAAGGGTTCTCACTAGCAGCAGCTCTGAGAATTCCCAGGAAATGGCTCCCATGCAGGTTTGTAATAAAAGCACATAGGGATATTTTCTATTCTGTAACCATAAAGATGTGTTACGCTGTGTATAAGATGAAGTCAGACAAAGACCAAGAAGCAGCTGCAGCAGAGGAAGGCCTTGTGGGCGTCAAAGTCAGCATGTTATACTGGTCAGATCAGTGGAAGGAAGCCGATCCTCTTAGAAGCACTAATTTACTGCAACTGTTTTCTGTGAGATATTATTTTACTGTGAAATGTTGAGTCTGAGAAAAAAGAACTGCAGGAGGAGAGGATAATATAGAAATGATCATCTTCTGTATTACTTTAGCTTTGCTCCATTTTGGAGAAGTTGTACATCTGTACCTTTGCTGGGCTCCTTGTAGGTATAAGACCTGTGACTTTTGAAGCAGGCGACCGTCTGTTGTTGGTCCTTTAAGTCAAATTAATGTTAAAATTTTATAGTTAAATTCCCTGAATCTCAGGTGAATTCCCTTCTCTTGCACTTAAGTTATTGTATGTAAATCAGAAGCTGACACTTTGCACTGTAATTTTGCAGAAGAAGATGCGTAAGGAGCAGGATCAACATAAACCTCAGGCTGCTGCAACAATCATTGGTGACAAGCGGCCTCCTGCTGCAGCAGCCAGAGCGTCTCTCTGTACGTCATGTTTTAACCATCTAAGCAGATCATATTTCTGCTTCAATTGCATAAAAAAAATATTATTTTTTTCTTTTTCTCACAGATAGACCAGTCAGAGGTGCAGGAGCTGCTACTGTGGCTGCTGCTCCTTCCAGAGGTAAGATGCCCTCTCTGCGGCCTGATGGGTTAAATATGACCCCAATAGCTCATTGTTTATAAAACTTGGTGCTTCTGAAGGAACATGTCGTAGCTTAATGGTTTTGTATTGTTCTGCCAGGAGTCCTGAGGCCGACTGCAGCCTCTACTGCTCCAAAAGCTTCAAACACCAAACAAGCTGCAGCAACCAAACCTGGTGAGAAACTTTTATCTTCAGTCATCTTTGACATGAAAGCATCGAAAAACGGTTTTAGGTCCAGTTTTTGCAGTAATTTGCAAAACAATTGAGCGTTGATGTTCTAGTTGGAGATGGTGACGCTGCATTATACAATTTAAAATTACCTGAAGATTAGTGGACTTAAATCACACTTTTAGTTTTGTTTGTAGGATCTTGAGGCTAATAAAGTTTTTGTGCTTAGGCGGTACTGGGGCCACCCGTCGTCAGCCATGGGACCTGAAGGGGAAGGTCAGCGACATGGAGGGTAAGATCCGCACCTACCAGACCAAGTTCAAGTCTGTGAACGAGGAGAACGAGGCGCTGAAAGGATCCGTGGCACAAAGTCAAACTAAAGTGGCTGAACTGGAGAGAGAAGTCCAGAGCCAGAAAAGGAAGATCAGGTAGGAAGTTTGTTTTGTTGGAGAATGAGTTGGGTTTCAAAATTGGTGGTTTTGAACTTTATATTTTTTCTTGCTGGATTAGTGAATATGAAGGGGAGCTGAAGAAGTTATCTGGAGTTGAGAAGGAGCTTGAGAAAGAGCAGAGTGAGAAGAACGTTCTCCAGAAGGAGCTCTCCAACTTGGAACAGAAATACAAAGTTATCGAGACTCTGAGGGACAGCCAGGAGACGGAGCTGCAGACTCTGAAGGTCAGACGCTCTCCTCCTCAGACCGGCTGGTTCTGCACGGGTCCAAACGACTGACAGCAGCCAGACCTGTTAGCTAAGAACTTTATTAAAGATGAATCCAATCTCCTGCCTACTGAAAGAGAAATGAATAATTACTCCCTTCATTTTAATGTTTTCCTGCAGATGAAGCTGTCGGCTCAGGAGTCGACTTTGGCCAGACTTCAGGCCACCCTGAAGGAAACAGAAGAAGAAGTCAGTTCTCTGAAAGAGATGGTGGCGGAGCAGAAAGACGAGCTTCACGCCGGGGAGATGGAGCGCCGGCGCCTCCATAACACCATCCAAGAGCTAAAGGTGGGTCCCTGCATGATAACACAACTCCTCATGGCCCAGTGATGATATATCCCTGAAAGATCTGATCTGTGACTGGACACAGTCTCTAATCTTCAGGAACATTAAAAAGGGAATAATTTTCTGTTCCAGGGTAATATCAGGGTGTTCTGCAGAGTTCGCCCTCTAGAGGATGGAGGCCTGAGTAAACACATCCAGCTGGCAGCCAGCGACAACAAGTCCATCATGCTGGCCAAAAGCGAGGAGGTGGGAATATTTTTGAAATGCTGTCATGGTTCAAATAAAACCATCAGGCTGTTGGTTTAAACTGAGATCTGCCTTTTCTGCCCTTCAGTCTCATACAGGGAAATCTGCAGACACTCAGAAGAATTATCACTTCAGTTTCGACCGGGTGTTTGGGCCTCAGTCATCGCAGCAGGAGGTTAATGAAATCTGTGCTCGTTAAGAACAGTCACTGTGATTATATCTGTTGTGTTATTTTTGCTACAGAGGAAAAAGCCTGATTGGAAAATGTATTTTCAGATCTTTGATGAGATCTCCCTGCTGGTTCAGTCGGCTCTGGATGGATACAACGTCTGCTGCTTCGCCTACGGTCAGACTGGAAGTGGGAAAACCTACACCATGGAGGGGGAGGAAATCGACGACACGAGGGGCGTCATTCCCAGAGCCGTGCAGCAGATCTTTAAAGCTGGAGACAAGCTGCAGTCACAAGGCTGGGAGGTTGGTTCAGCTGCTTAAAGGTTTTACCTTGTGAGGCTCTGTCCTCCTCGATTGCATCAAATCTAACATCTGAACTGTTTCCGTCTCAGTTCACCTTCACAGCCAGTTTTGTTGAGATTTACAACGAGACCCTGCGAGACCTCCTGTACAAGGGCAAGGCCAGCAAGAGACCAGAACACGAGATCCGGAAGACGGCCAACAACGAGGTGTCTGTCACCAACCTGACCTACGAAAAGGTCTACACTGAGGATCAGGTACGGCTTCCCGAGGCTCCACCATCGTAGACCACATAATGACGCAGTGAAGACTCATTTTTCCTTTTTTTTTTTTTTTTTTTTTTTTCCTTGCAGGTTCTCGGTCTGATCGCTCTGGCCAAACAGAACCGCTCCACCGCCATGACGGCCCAGAACGACCGCTCCTCCCGCTCCCACTCTGTGTTTCAGCTGCAGATCGAGGGAGTCAACGCTGGCAGGGACATCAAATGCAAGTGTGAGTGTTGAATCATGAACAGTGGAGCTGGTTTGAGGTTTGATTTGTTTGGACGGTCATCTTTTACTGCACATTTAAAGCAGAACTTTAGTTAAACACTGATATGCTTAGAAAGCAGCGGATGACTAAAACCAGTCATTCAGATCTGAAAAATACTACCAGTCATTGAGCACACCCACAGACAACCAGTAACAACACTCTTTGGGATGATTCTCCCCGCTTTACAAAATCAATGTGAACTACTAGACGACAATCACCAAGAATTATTGAAGATTTCCAGAGGACCTCACCATTAAACTGACAATGCCCCCGTGCATGGCAGTTGGATGTTTTAATACATCGGGTAAAAGTAAAGAGGAAAAAAAAAAGACTTATCTCATCTTTCTGATTCCTGATCCTCCACGGACGGGTTGGTCGTTGGATCGCCAACTTGAAGAGGGAGGATTTGCCATCGAACTTCTGGCCAGAGAAAAAACCCGTAATATGTAGCCAACATTTGGAAGAAGAATGTTTTCAAGATGACTTGGATAATAGCGCGTTGTGACAAACACCAGATACAGCACTGGGACTTGATCAACAGCCGATACCGCACCGTGACGTCACAAACCAGTAGGTGGCAGTAGTGTTCTTTGACAAACATGGATGCCTCCAGTAAAGCACATTCAAATGAAAATTACTCTGAATTAAAAATACTTATCATTTATTTAACATTATGTAATAATTTCATATTAAAAGTACTTTGAGAACGTTGGTGCTCGGCTCCAGAGCTCAAAGGAGCTGATGGCTGCATGGTTCTATGCCTGGTAACCAATCCTCCATTTGTTTCTTTTTCCTAAATCAACCAAAAGATGGATTTGGTTTCTATCAAGTCTATCAAAAACCTTTTTTTTTTTTTTTCAACGCTAGCTGTGCTAATTGCGCTAATGGTTAATATAAGATGCTACAAACAGTTTAAAATGTGACCCCTAAGCCTTGGTGCATTGCTGTCGCCTTTGCTGCTATTATGGAAACCTAAATATAACCAAAGACTCTTAGAGAGATAAGTTACATGTCATGAGGATTTCTATAAAAGTCATGGATTATAAAGAAGCTGTGACATTAATTGAAGCAGCTGTTTTTCCTGACTGTTTCTCCTGCTCTCCACGTTTTCAGCCACTCTGTGTCTGGTGGATCTGGCCGGCAGCGAGCGAATGCTGAAGAGTCAGTCTCAGGGAGAGCGCTTCAAAGAGATGACCTGCATCAACAGCTCCCTGTCCAACCTGGGCATCGTCATCACCTCTCTGGCCAATAAGGTGTGTGAGGCTGATCTATTCACAGCGAATGACTGAAAAGCTGCATTAATTTGGTGTTTGACCTGTCTCTCATTAAAAACCGTTTCAGGAGAGCCACATTCCCTACAGGAACTCTAAGCTGACCTACCTGCTGCAGAACTGCCTCGGAGGAAACAGCAAAACGTGAGTCCTTCATCGGATCCCCTATAGATGCACTCACCTGTTTAAAGCGTGGTTTATTTCAAATCCTGATTCAAAACTCGTGTTGAGTCACTTTTCTCAGAATCTGTTAAGTTTCCAATGATTTTTGTGGTTTTGATTCTCTAGGTTGATGTTTGTGAACATTTCCCCTGAGCCGGACAGCTTTGGAGAAACTCTGAACTCTCTGAGGTTTGCAAGCAAGGTCAGTATGTGTCTGTTAATAAAGTCTGAAATAAATACAACTTTATTAAGCACAGAGGGTCTTAGGGGCAAGTTCTGCCTGAAATGACATATGTGAATTAAATTAAGTGCAGCTCCCAAACTATAAATTGGAAACCCAATTGGTTATATTTGTTTGACAGAAAGGCATTTTGGAATATTTTTCAGATGGAACCACAATTGTAAATGTCACCATGGCTAAATTATAGGTAATTAAACAGAAAAAAGAGGACATTTTTAGTCTTGCTAATTTTTTGTCCAAAATAAACACTGCAAAACACCATGAAACCCCTTTTGAAACTCAGACTTTATAGATCCAAATTTTGACTATAACTCAAGCAAATTTAGGTTGAATACGTTGAAGCATGTTTGTTCCACAAAGGTTTTAGTGTGCATTGTGTTTGATGGAAATGGGATTTTTAGTCAGAAGTGGCCAAATTGTGCCAAATGCATTTTTCCACTCATAAAAGGGAATCTGACCCGACAAATATGCTGATGTACATTATTGGAGACCTTCTGCATAAGGCAAAGCCTGCTGAATAGAAAATAAGATGAATTGTTTAATTTTTGTTACTTAACATTTTATTTTATTGAAAAACAGAATTAGAAATCTGAAAACTGTACAAAAATGTAAAAATTAATTTGAATCAGAGAGTTCTGCTAAGAAAATATGCAAAATATTTGCAAATTGTTATTATGTAGAAAAAAATTGCTAAAAATGTTTCAATTGTGAGGTGTGACCATTTGATTTTCTTTCCGCCAGCTACTATCCTGTCTGCATTTTCATTTGTGTTCTTTCCAATGTTGAGGCTTGAGGCTGAACATAGCAGCCTGGAAGGTGGCTGGCAATCATGAAATATGTATTGAAAAATATATTTCCTCTGAAAACAACAATAACACTGTAGCTGTATTTGACACTAACTTCTAATCATAATAGGAATATAAATCTAAGGAAATTATGATACATCAGAACTAATATATGTATTTATTCAGATCTTTGCAGAATAGAAATCTCACCTAGAAGAGAATGAAGTCTCAGCCGTGGCAGGGGACTTGGCCTGCTGTATTTGTAATGGTTTCAGGACATCCTTCCGACTATAAAAATAAATATAAGTAGTTTATCATAACAAAGTAGTTTATTACCCACATTAAAACAACGTGGAAAGATCTGAGCCTCTAGTTTCCAATGATTCCAGCCATTAGGGGGTGTTGTTGAAAATTAATACTTGCTGTTGCATTACTCTAGCAGAGTCAGACATGTCAGATGGAATTTTAAATCTCATTTTATCTGTTTACACAGCTATAAAAAAAAAAAGTATTGGTGAAAAAATCATTTTGAAACATGTTATAGAAAATTTAAAGACCCATTTTGAAAAGCATGTGGATGAAACGCCATGTGACCATGTTTTGGCCATTTCTATAAATACATACTGGGGTTAAGTGTTTAAGTGGAGACGGCGGGTCTTTTCCAAATTCCAAACTTTGCAAAAATCCTCCTCTATACCTTTAATAGCTGTTTAAATAGATCCAAACGTTCAGATTCACCTTTTAAACCTTTTTTTATTTCTGTTCTTCCAGGTGAATGATTGTGTCATCGGGACAGCGAGTTCCAACAAGAAGTAGATCCAAGTTTTTGGATAACTGCCATGTCAAACTTTTTTTTTTTTTTTCTATTATCATTTACACCATGTGAAGTTTTGAACCTGTAATATCTGTGGAGTTTGGTCTTTAATGTAGGGCCAAATTTCTTAGTCCTGAGATTTTTTTGTAAATTCTCAGGCTCTGATTACAAATCATTAAAACTTGTATTTTAATGGGGTTTTTTTCACCCGTCTTCTTTACATCAAGCCTTTGTGTACCTGTACATATTTGTTTGTCGGCTTTTTTAAATTCTTCAGTTTTTTACTCATACAGTAGATATCATTCATTCATGTCTGTTTGGGAAAAACATCCATATTATCCATATATTCTTGATCCTGTATTGTCAGTATGAATAAATGCAGAGTGACTGCAAACAAACGTGGTGCTTTTCTTTTTATTCTTGTAATTTAGTTCCCAGAACTTTTCTATCAGGTCTCACTGTAAAATATAACGGAAACGATAACCTAAAGGTTTGCTTCCTCTGTAACATTTATTAAACTATAAATGATTTTTATTTTATGTTTATGTTCTCCCTGAGCATGCATGGTTTCTCTCCTGGTACTCTGGCTTCCTCCCACAGTCCAAAAACATGACTGTTAGATTAAATGCTTTCTCTAAATGCTCCTTAGGGGGGAGTGTGTGAATGGTTGTTTGTCTCTGTGTTGCCCTGCGATGGACTGGCGACCTGTCCAGGGTGGACTCCGCTTCTCGCCTATAGACTGTCGGAGGGCACAGTCTATGGGCACCAGCACCCCTCCCAACCCCAGCAGGGATAAAGTGTGACGGAAAATGGGTGGATGTTTACCATAATATGGTCATGCTTTGTAGTAATTGTATTTAAACATGCCAAAACTTCATAGTTTTATAGAAATATTTTCCATTTTTCTTTCTCTGATTGTCTGATTTTTTTTTCCCTGATTAAAAACCTAAAAACCAGAGACAATTGCAGAAAGGTCTGTTTCACATGAAATGTAACTGTGGTTATAACTCCCAATAAATTCATTACAGCAGAAAAAGGTTTCTCAGAGTGCTTTGGTACCCAGAGTCAACTCTGGACAGACAAAAATCAAATGTCATAAATGGGGATCAGAGCAAAACTGCATGAGCAGCAAACAGGCCAGTGGCCTATAGAACTGGATCTGGCTCCTTAATAGGCCTTCTAAAGACTTAATACCAAATTATATATGATATGCACTGAGCAATAACTTAAATTTTAACAGGTTTACTTTAGCAATGATTTAAAAATGAAGGTGTTACACCTTTAGCTTCAGCCATATTTAGAAAGAATCTCAGTCAAACTCTGCAAGATGAGGGTCTGCAGAGCTGAGAGTAGTTTTTTTTTTTTTTTTGTCTCGATACAAAACATGTTGCTCTGTTAATTTCATTATTTTGCTTGTGCCCACATATAAAACCCTGGACTATGTGGTAAAAGTAGTCTAGAACTGCCACTGAAAAGATGCATGTAGAATTTATACTATTTGATTAAGTCACAAAATTATTGCAAAAAAAACACAACATTTTACTCTATGTAGCTGATAAATGCGTGCAACATTGTTTGCAGGAACACAAAGTTTGTTATCAATGTGACGGATAAGAGTTGGCCTTGAAAGTAACTGCATACAGTCAGATACTGTTTGCAGCTGCAAGTTGGGAACATTAACATTCTGCCTTTGGCTCCAGGAAACTTGTGATGATAAAAGATGTTCTGGTTCAAATGCAGGATGGTTGGTCAAGGTGTGTGCTGTGAGAAACAGTCTGGAGTTTACACAGTTTATCTTTTAAAAGATGAGATGACCTAGAATGCTTCAGACTGCTTCTGAACATTTTGAGGGAAATAGATGGGTTTTGTGCAATCTCTTGGATATATCCATTTCATGAACAAATGTATTTAATCAATTGATTATTAAATTAATCCTCCACTGATTTAGTACCCAATTAATTATTAACTGGAGTCTAGAGACTCTAAAAAATGCTTTTAGCTGACAGAGAAATCCACTTAGAGCAGCAATTCTACCAAAAATGTTATAAGAATATATAAAACATCTAGCATTTAAGATAAAAACGTTTTCATCCATCAAAATGCTCTATCCAGAATTTCTCAAGTGGTTTAATTTAGTAAAAAAAATCTTTAAGGCACGTTTGGCCATGTGATTATTAATCAACTGATCAAAAAAATAATCAACAGATTAATCGATTTTAAAATAACCATTAGCTTCAGCCCTAGTATATATAGTATAGTATATATACATATATATACTATGACTATATATACATATATATATATAGTTATAGTATATATATTAGGGTAGTCAAAAGTATCGATACTCAAAAAAGTATCGATACTGAAATGTTGTATCCGGATACAATACTCGTTTTTAAAAGTATTGATACAGTGCCACCACCTGTGGCACCTAAGCAGTCATTCATCTTAAGTGCAGAATAGAGGAAAATGCACTTTCTGAACACTGTGGGATTGATTCATTCTGTGCACTTTTCAGTTTCACACTTTTTTTGTAAGAGGTGCAGCTGCTGAGAATTATTTTTGTTTCTTAACTGGTTTGGCTAGTGTCATTGTTATGTGTGCAAAGCATAGCCAAGGAAGGAACACTTAATTTAAATTTTATAAGTTTTTTATCAAGCTTGCTTGATATTGTGCACAGCAAACAACCTTTATTGTATTTATTTATTGTATTTTATTTGTTAATGAAAATATTTCTGTTGAATTTTGGAGTCTGTTTTATCCTTGTGGTATCGAAAATGGTATCAAGTATCGAATATTTTCCTTAGTATCGGTATCGAGTTGAAAAGTATCGTGACAACCCTAATATATATATATATAAATAAAACTATACTACACTATACTATAGTATAGTTATACAGTATATTCTATAACTATATATATGTATATATATATAAAACTATACTACACTATACTATAGTATAGTTATACAGTATATTCTATAACTATATATATATATGTATGTATATATATATATATATATATATATATATATATATATATATATATATATATATATATATATATATATATATATATATATATATATATATATATATATATATATATATATATATAGTTATTTTAATATAAATATTCTAATATTTTGGTGTTAAATATATACTGCATTAAGAAATATAAATTAATCATCTTTAAGTTTTCAATATTTGATTTTATAAATAAATAAAAACCTTCCTCCTCCTCCATCAGGTCCTTCTCTTAAAGCTTTTTCCAGTATTTGATTTTCTGTCGGCTAAAGTCTGGCTCGCCTGTCTGGCTCGGCCTTAAAGGCGCAGTACCGCTGTCTGCCGCCGCAGGGATCTGACGGACTGACGGTTCGGGGAAAATGCGCCTGGAAGTTCGGGCTCGGAGCGACCTGGCAGCGGTTCCTGCCCCCAGCCCCCCCACCGACCGGACCTCTGAGGGCCGCAGGGACTGAAACGGTGAGCCGAAGCTGCTGCTTTCCGCTGTTTTCTGGGAGCTAACGGCGGCTAACAGGCTAACGCCACAGCTGTGATGGAGCCTGGCGGTGATACAGATGCTCCACAGATGTTTCCCTGTCTGCGGTCAGAATGAGGCTCACTGCCTCCTCAGGATGTGATCAATGCTCAGCCTGTCTGTTGGATGGTGCCGCTTTTCTGATGCACTTTGCTGTAAAATGTTTTATATGTTTGTTTTCTGTGACTGAAAACAGAGAAGATGTTCAGAAGAGTCAACCTGTTAAACCAGTTCTAAGCTGCAGGTCACTGAGGAAAACCTGATGGTTGAAGCTTCACTGAGGAACTGATCTGCCTGCAGAGTCAGGAAACACCTGGAGAGAAAGAAATGAGTCTGATTGTCTGTTTGACAGAGAAAAATTATCTGCAGACTATTATAGTTAAACTCTGATCGCCTTAAATACACAAAGAACCATTAGCAGGTAAACTGTTTCTGTTAGGGTTAGGTTTAATAAACTGGAAATAAAATCTGCATTTATTGTTTTTCCCAAAAATATAAAAGAAAATTAAGAAATGAAACTTAATTCAATTACACTTAAGTTAGATAATTATGATTCACGTTTTATGTTTGATTTTCAATAAGTAAGAAATAACTATTTTGTGGAAAGATTTAGAGATTGTTTAAATGTGTTGCTAGAGATTGAAAAACAGATGTTACTGCTGCACAATATATTGGGAAAAAAAGCAAAACTGCAATCTGAATTTTTACTAAAAGACAGGCAAGGGGGCTCTGAATTAAGAAGACAACAAAAAAAGAGACACACTTAATATTATAAGCGTTCTGATGGAACTTGAGTGAAAGGATTTTTATCAAAAACATAATTAATGTGGACAAAGAAGGAATAGTTTTATTAACCATACATGTACACAGAGTTTTATGGGGCCCCCAGGAACATGGGGCCCTAGAAAATTGCCTAGTATTGTTTAATGGTAAATCCCCCTGCTTTTTACTCTTACTCACTCATTTTAAATACAAATATCTGTTTATAATTTCTCCAACTGGGCTTGTTAATTCTATAAATATTGAAAACAACAGCAGCTTCAACCAAATAGAAAGAAAATCAAGAGCAGGAAGAATAGCTTTTCAGTTGGAGCCCTGTTTGTTTTGAAAAACGTTTGCCATCTTTCCCTCTTTTATTAGATTTTAAATGTACCTGTTGATTGTTTTAGGTTCTGCTTTAATTGCTGTATTTTCTCTTTTTTTTTTGAAAGTCAGTTTTAAAGTTTTTTGTATCACTTAAGGCAAAATCTTATTTTTACAATTGGACAAATACAATTTAACTTGTAATTAATTAAAAGAAAATATTCAGTCAGTAGTATTTATACATTAGTCAGTGCTTTTTCCCACACGGTTATTTGTCCTTTTACTAAAGAATAGACATATTTCTGAGACCTCCACTATGAGGTAGTTTCTCTGTGGGTTTGTTAATGTGTTCATACCCCTTTAAGCTCTCCCTGTTTTGTTAAAGGATTTCATAATAAGGCATAATTGTGAATCTCTAGGAAATGGCAGTACAATAACGATATAGACCTGATACAATATCGGTATGAATCATTCAAGCTTTTATTGCTTATTTTTCTCTGTAGAATGGTAGAAATGGTTTGATCAAGTTAGAATACTAAAACAGAACAATAGTCAACAGCAGTAGGTATGAAAGCACAGTGACTTTAAAGATAAGCAGAGTGTTTTTATCAGCATGATTTTAGATGCAGGTGGATATAAACAAATGTTAGATGTTGGTTAGTATCAGACTGATATTAACATTGAATCTGGACACCTTTAGTGTTAGTGATTTAAGCAGAGCACATGATGGTGACTGGGTCACGCTGTTGCCTTGCAGCAGGAAGATTATGTGTTTAATTCCTGTCATTGATTGTACATCTTCATGTGGGCCCTCCCAGGTACTCCAGTCTGACCTAAACCACATTATTTACGCCTAATTAATCAAACTGAAGTTAATTTTTATGAGCATTAGCCTGAGGGTGATCAGAACAGTTGGTGATTTTCTGCAGAGGATTAGATTATTGTAGCTGTAATCTTAAAAATGTGGTCAAATATTGCAAATATTAAAAAAGCATCAAGTGAGAGCAGGTAGAAAGGAAAAGGACCAAGGATTAAGCCTTGTGGTATCCCCTACGACAGTATAGAGTAGTAATAATAAAATCGTTCATGCTTATAATGCTTATTTTGTCTGAATGCAGACAGAAATTATACTCTTTGGACCAGAGCATCTGAAAAAGAAGCTGATTAGTCAGTCACTTCATTAAAGTAAAAAATCTTGGTTTTGTTTTTGATCAGGACCTGTCATTTAAATCCCATATCAAAGAGGTTTCTAGAAATTCCTTCTTTCATCTGAGGAACATTGCAAAAATTAGAAATCTCCTGTCCAGGGGTGATGCTGAGAAACTAGTCCATGCATTTGTTACTTCAAGGCTGGACTATTGTAATTCTTTACTATCAGGAAGTCCACAAACTGTAGTTAAAAGCCTTCAGCTGATCCAAAATGCTGCAGTCAGAGTTCTGATGAAAATTAAAAAGAGAGATCATATCTCTCCTATCCTGGCTTCTCTTCATTGGCTTCCTGTTAAATCAAGAATAGAATTTAAAATCCTCCTTCTCACATATAAAGCCTTAAATGACCAAGTCATTTTACTGTCCTCAGCTGTTTGTTTGTTGTCATGTTTTAGTTTGAAGTATGACTGATATAATTACTGCAGTATGATGATCCTAAAGTTTTCCTTCCATCCAGATGCAGTCGGTTGCCATGGAGGTGGGAAGCAGCAGCAGTTCAGGTGGATCAGTGGTGGAGGTGAGCTTCCCCAGCGCTCAGACCTCAGTGCTGGACAGCCTGAACCGACAGAGGGAGGACGGCAGTCTCTGCGATCTGTCCATCCACGTCCAGGGACACGTGTTCAAGGCCCACCGCTGCGTCCTGGCTGCGTCCTCGCCGTACTTCCATGATCAGGTGGGCGATACGGCCCAGCAGAGCTCTTAGAGGATTTAATAAGCAGCAGATTTATGGAAAAAATCAAAATTTAGATAAGTAATTCTTTCTTAAAATAAGTGCATTTGTGCAATTGTGTTGGATTGAGGAGGTAAATTAGACATTTTGCCAATGGAACAAGAAAATGTACACTTAAAATAGGAAAACAAAATTATATTGTCTTATTTCAAGTGCATATTATATAATTTACTTATTTTAAGAGTAAAAATGCTAATTCATTGGCAAACTATCTCACTTACCTACTTAAATTAAGGGTAAACTTAATTTAAGAAATTTTTACTTATTTCTAGATTGTTTTTCCAGTGTTTAAGACTTCGCTTTATAAGTGGTTAATTATCTATGTTTCTAACCTGGAGGTTCCCTCTTAATTCTTTAGGCAAGGCAAGGCAAGGCAAATTTATTTGTATAGCATAATTCAGTACAAAGACAATGCAAAGTGCTTTACATGATTAAAATACAGGAAGATAAAACAGAATCAAAGCAAGTAGGAAAAAAAAAAATAAATAAATAAAGTAAAAAATGCAGAAACAAAAAAAAATATTAAAAACAGTTGGACTAAAGAAAATATGTTTTAGTTGAACTGTTTAACTAGAACAGTCGAAGGCAATCCCAAACAAATGTGTTTTTAGTCTTGATTTAAAGGAACTCAGGCTTTCCGCACTTTTACAGTTTTCTGGAAGTTTGTTCCAGATAAGTGGAGCATAGGAACTAAATGCTGCTTCTCCATGTTTAGTTCTGGTTCTAGGTATGCAGAGCAGGCTGGAGCCAGAAGATCTGAGTGGTCTGGAGGGTTGAAGGGATCCAGGTTTTGAGGTTTTTATCCTGTAACCTTTCCTTCCTTCATCCAGGTTCTGCTGAAGAACATGTCGACCGTCTCCATCCCCGCAGTGATGGACCCGCTGGCGTTCGAGAGCGTCCTGAGCTGCGCCTACACCGGTCAGCTCCGGATGCTGCGTGACGACATCGTTAACTACCTCACGGTGGGCAGCGTGCTGCAGATGTGGCACATAGTGGACAAATGCACCGAGCTGCTGAGGGAGGGCCGAGCGGCCGCGGCGGGAGGCGGCGGAGGAGCGCAGGCTGGAACAAGCGGGAGTTCGACCAATCCCAGGTGTAGCAGCAGCAGCAATGCCGATTCTGGTAACGATGGAGCTGGAAGCTCAGGGGGAGCCCCGGCGGTAGAGCCCAACGACCCCCAGCGAGCCCCCCAACCCTCCAGTCGCCCCTCAGTGAGCGAGAGCCAGTCCCCCAGCAGCACCAACTACTTCAGCCCCAGAGACGGCGGCAGCTTCCTGGGAGGAGGAGCAGCTGCAGGAGGAGCGTCTCTGGATGGAGGCAGAGCCAGCAACACCCCCAGCTACTGCATGCCATCAGGAGGAGAGGAGGCCCTGCTGATAGAGGAGGAGGAAGAGGAGGCAGAGGAGGAGGAAGAGGAGGTGATGTACCACCAGAGGAAGAGAGGAAGAGGAGGAGGCAGCGGGAGGAGGAAGAAGGGGAGCTCAGTGATGGAGCAGGAAGTCGGTGTCAGCGACAGCTTTGGGGTTTCCTCCTATCAGGTCCGTTTCTCTCTAATTATTAAATAATTTTATATTAAACTGTTTAATTTTAGTTAAATACTTTCTATCCCATAATAATCCTTCTGCAGGACGGGGAGGACTCAGAGGAGACGCTGCAGAAGCGTCCGACCTACAGCCAGCCCAGCATCATGCCGCGCAAACAGTGGGTGGTGGTGAAAACCGAGCGTCCGGAGGACGACGACCTGATCGTGGTGTCAGGAGAGGAGGGGGGAGAGGATGAGGAGGACGAAGATGAGAGGGAGATGGAGCTGGCGCGAGAGAGGGAGAGAGGGAACTTCAACATCTCCAACATCAGGAGCCTTTCGGCTGAGCTGGCGAGCCGAGCGGAGAGCGACATGGACTCACAGGTGAGGAGAACACGAAGGTTCTCTGTCTTTTTAGTTTTAGTTTTCACACCCCTTAAAAATGTATATTTTAAAAATAATTCTCTTGATTTGATTTTTCCAAATAATAATTGCATAGCCAGATCCCTTAAAGAAGACTTTTCACAAAATTGAACCTGGTGAATCTAAAACTTTAACACTTGAGTTCTTGATAGACGATTAACTGACTTTTTTCACAACCTCAAATGCAAAATCTTTAAATATTTTTTACAATCTTGCTGCTCTGTCAGCAAAAGTAATATCTCAGAGTCTCTACACTCCAGGTAATGATTACTAGATTAGTTAAAGATTATTTAAATAATCAATTAATCACAATTTATCCGATTAATTGTTTCAGACCTAATCCAGACCTAGCTCTAATTGAGAATCTTTAGCTAGGCTGAAAAAATGTTTCTATTTACAGCTGCTCTCTATCTTCTAAGGTGAAGATGACTGAAATTCTTCTCTTGTTTCATGGAGATATTTTTGCCAAATTTTCAGAAAAGTAGCAGATTTATTAGCTGTAATCTGATCAATTCCACTAATGGGGGGATTGAATTGACTAATGGGTTAATGAAGAGCACATGATGTTCAGTTTCCTTTTATGCAATAATGTGTATTTTGTCCAGGTTGACTGAGAATCTACATCAATATGATTAATTGATTAATGCAGAAATAAAGGAAATGAAGTTAATATAAAAACTAAACAGACTTTGCCCCCGATGATTCCTTAGAATCAGTTTAAACTTCAGCTGTTAATAAATGATGAGCAACAATTTCAGTGTTTTGGTGTTTAAAGGTCATAGCAGGAAAAATTTTTAGCAAAATGATAATTTTTTCAATGATAATAAACCCACAGAAGATGCAATTAAAAGTATTTATTTTATAGAATAAAATAATTGAATTGTTTTATCATTTATTTGATGCATGTTGACAGTTTTCTATAATAGTTCTTTGATTTAGTCTGTTTGCGATAATCTGAGTTCTGGTTTTTGCAGGTGGACTACTGCCAGTCATCAGAGGACTACCTCAAGTTTGAAGGCAGCCTGATCGAACAGACGTTAGCTCAGCACCTTCATGACAACGCTGCGGGTCAGAACCAGAGTACCAGCCGGGCGGTGTCGGCTCTGCTGGGTCAGGTCCAGTCTGCAGCCTCGGCCCGGGCTCAGCTCTTCCCTCTGGACATGCAGGGGAACCAGATCCTGCTCTACAGCCAGGCCTCCGGGCTCCCCCTGGATCCCGCTACTCCTCCGCTGGGAATGATGGGCGGAGCCTCTTTCAAGGCTCCCAGTTTGGAGCACGGTGCGGTCCAGATGCAGACCGGGTTAGGGGCGGATGGGTCGGACGGCGGTGGCGCTTCAGGTGGAGGCGGCGGCTCCGGAGGGACGACCAAGGTGTTCATGTGTCACTGTGGGAAAACCTTCACCCATAAGAGCATGAGGGATCGCCACATCAACATGCACCTGGACCTGCGGCCGTTCCACTGCCCCGTCTGCTCCAAGAAGTTCAAGATGAAGCACCACCTGACGGAGCACATGAAGACCCACACCGGCCTCAAGCCCTACGACTGCCTCAGCTGCGGCAAGAAGTTCATGTGGCGCGACAGCTTCATGAGGCACCGCTCGCACTGCGAGAGGCGCAGCGGGCCGGGGGAGGACGGAGGCGGGGACGCAGGGAGACGAGGAGGAGAGGAGGGGCCGGATTTTAGCACCTCCACCCACCTCCTCCTGTCTGCACCTGAAGGGCAGGGAGACGGAACCAGAGGAGGAGCTTCTGTTTCTGCTGCTGCTCTGACGCAGCAACACGGCGGCTCCTCCTCCACAGCAAGCAGTCACCATGGAAACAACATGGCCGCTGCAGGAGGGCTACTGGGTCCAGATCAGGTGTCAGGGATTTTTGGAGGTCTGGGTTTGGCTCGGAGTGTGTGTGAGGAAGATGTGTGTGAAGTCAGCGCAGATGAAAGCAGCGTGACCTAAAGCTGAGTTTGACCCAACAGGAGCTCAGTTCTGATGGTTCTGATGGTTCTGATGATTCCTACTGCCTTTTATTTATTACCTGGGAGAATCCAGAATATTTTCCAAAACAGGGAGAGAGAGAGAGCACTTTGTTGGAGCTTCTGTTTGACCCAGACTCTCCAGATGGATCAGTTCTCTAGATTCAGACTAAAACTGCTGCCGTTCAGTTTCACTTTGTCTCAAATCATCAAGTTTTTGCACAGATTTGAAAATCGGACCTGCTGCCTCACAGTACGCCTTCAGTTTGAATCATTTAAGACGTTTTTTGTTTGTTAAAACAGCGTTTGTTTGTTGTGAGGAAACCAGAGCACTGTTGGTTTCTGCGGGAACCTTCCAGAAGGAGCAGAGAAACGGTCCAGATGTTGTAACTTCTCTGCAGTTCATAACATGACCTGTTGCTGTGTTCAGATAAATGTCTGTTAGAGTGATTAGAAATAGAAAAATATAAAAATTCATGTTTCTATAAGAGACTACAGGACAGCAGGGTTCATATTGATGATTTTCCTAACAGATTTTGGTCACACTGGGGCTGAGATTCAGGTTTATGAATAATTTATGATTCATCTGAGATATTTACACATTTTAATTAAACAAAAACTTCAGATATTCCTCACAGAATCACTTTGTTAATGTTGATTGTCTAAATATTCCAACTTTACATTAAGATAAATCGCTGCTAGAAATAAAATCTTACAGAATAATTCTATCTTTAACCTTTAGGGGGCGACGGAGCACCTTTTTTTTCTTTACAGTCCTCTATGTTTTTGCTACTTAAAAAGAATATTTATCTTAATTTTATACATATTTAAATCTGTATTATAAGCTGTTCACTGTTCAGTTTCTGTTTTGATCTCATATTTAATTATTTGGAAGTGATTTATTAAAGTCAGCTGGATGCATCTGTTCAGAAATCATCAGTAAATAAAAACGAATGCTCTCCAAGGCTTTTCTGACTATAAATGTATCTGTTTTTGTTCAGTATTTTTATTTTTATTTCTTATATCCAGGATTCTCTGGGATCCTAGATGAGTTTTCAGGGTCTGGTTTACATCATTAACACTGTATTTCAGTATAAAAGTTATTTTATCATAAAAGGCATGTATGCAGCACAGATGTATGAAGAAAATAATATGTTTATATTTTGGTTTTTAAACTAATCTTCTTGATTAATTATGTTTCTTAAAAAGATCTAAAATTATTAAAGAGCAAAAGTTAACCAGACAGTTTCCAGAATACTAGCAGTTAAATATTTTGCAGTTTTTTTTTTCCCGACTGATATTTGGCCTCATTAGAGATAGTCTAAATAGATTCCTGTATCTTTTCTTATATACATAACTTAATTTATAATATAAACTAGAATCGATAAGTGTTTTTGCACCATATTTTTTTATTTTTATTTTGTTTAACGTTTGTTGAAAAATGTGTAATTTGATTTCAGGTACCATATTTGACCATATTAAAAAAGTTGGTTGTTTGAAGTGTAAAGGTCACTTATTAAAATTAAATCAAAGTTTGCAGTAATCAGGTTCTTTTGAAAAAAAAGTTACAGTATAAACAATATGACTGAATTTACTGTATCTTTTAATTTGAAAATCTGTTTTTAATTAATACCCACATTAATAAATCACACATCGTAACAGGATCACAAATTAAATTCATACCTTTAATTGGATATTTTCATATCTTTAAATCAGACTTTTTATTATATCAGCACATTAAATCACACGTAACCATGGCAACAGTCTGTTTTATTTTAACTAGATTTGATTTTTGTTAGTTGTAGCGCTGTGGATTGTCCACTAGAGGGTGCTGTTTATCATTCAGTCGAATGACTGTTGTGAACACCTGTCAGGTTTAGCTGGATTTTCTCCATTTATAGATCACATACACAAAGTTAAGGGGCCGTTTTTATGTTTGTGTTTAGTATTTATTTAAATAAATCATTTTATTAGCTAAAATTTGAATGTAAAATATCTTTTTTTATTTAAACCAAACATTTATCATCCAGGACCTCTGCAACCCTTATAAAGCCTTTAGAGATGCTTTAAGTTTGGAGCTGCTTAATTTGTGTTTTGCCTTCTGTGAAGGTTTAGTTTGAATGTTTTACCTGCAGGTTTGGAGATCAGCATCAGTCAATAAATACTAAAGGATGATTAATCTGTGTTTTTCTCCACAGAAGAAGAACCTGAATGTCTAAAATGTGTCTGATGAGTGAACATCTCAGAGTTCTTATGCTCTTAACATTTGCATAGAGATTAATGTGAGAAATGATGCAACCAGGTCACTTCTATAAAACGGAGCATCAGTTTCTGTCTGAACACAATGTCTGCAGCCGAATGAGAGTTAAAAATTTTATCTCCAAATTTGCAACACATGGAGGGTCTTTTTAAATAAACAAAAATGAAATCGTAGGAAAATGAATCCTAAACCAAAGATGGATCCTAAGTTAATTAGTTTAAGGTTGCTGCAGTCCTGGTCCCCCTGTTAAAAGAACTGTGTGAGAATAAATGTGTAGATTATTGTTTCTGGAGCTAAAATCTGCCTCTAAAAATCATAAAACATTTGTTTGTAAATGAAACGGCTCCATCTCAGACGTCCTCTGTTTGACCAGATGATTGTTGTACAGAAAACAGGCGTGGAACTAATCATGTAAAAAAAAAAAAAAAAAGGTTCAGTGCATCAATATTAATCTCTTTACTGAAATAATGGACTAATAAATTATTTTAAAAATCACCAGGCTGGTCTGCATTCATTTAATTCAGTTCTCCTCCTTGAACCGTTCATCAACTATCTGAGTCAGGGCAGCGGCTGTTCATTTCTTTTATATACATGCTGAAAAGTTGTATTAAAATCATTATTCATAAAATAAGAAGGAATCTGTTCATAAACAGATCTTTCTCTTATTTTACCAAGAATTGGTAATAAACTTATTGTTTTACTGTTTGATCCACAAGAGGGCATTTTCTTATCCCTTTAAAGCCCGATCCAATAATAAAACAAAACAGAAAGTTACTTTTTTTGGTTTGAAGTCCTTATTTGGCCTTTTACCAAAATATGTAAAAAGAAAAAACAGAAATACATTTTTGATATTAATACTTTATTACTATGCGATAAGTCAAAATTATTTTTTGTCTTCTGCCCTCTGTTATCAGGTATATCTGATTGTGTACAATAGGATTTTGAGCAAAGTTTTTACCATTAAATTATGCAAAAGGTGTCAGACGCAAAACATTTCAGAAACCGTATGTATCAAATATGATACATTTGGCAATTATAGGGTTATTTTTAGGTATTGGTACTACTTTACATGTTTTCCATTCACAAATTAATTCCATGAGCAATAATGGGAGCAATGATTGCAACTATTGGTTCAAACAAATTATCAAGGTAATCAACACCAGGTTGTTTGAATTCCACTTTAGAAACACTGAAACTTTTGAATTTAAAGCAACATGTTTTGTATTCTGCTTTCTAGAGAACATTCTGAGGAAGAACATCCAGCTGTCAGTAAATTACTTTAAACACATTGGCTATTCTACAAATAATGATCAAAGCACAGCAGGCGGCCCGCCTCTGAATGCAGAGCTACACCTAATTGTAACGTTGGTTTAAGACATTAAACACTTCTGGTGTTTTAAACCCATATTTATGTTTATATTTAACTGAATTAAATCGGTTCTGTGGAGCAGGTTGGGGTAAATGATGGTAGGAGATGTTGGAGCCAGTTATATGGCTCAGGGGGAGCTTTGACTTCTTTACACAGTCGGGCCGGTTTGGATAAGATCGTCCTTAGTTTCATTTTTCTACTCAAGTCATCTTGGTCTTGAATATATTTTTTTAATAACTTGAAACCTTTAAGAGTAATAAAATAAAAAAGGAAAAAACAACAGAAATGTATGAGGGTGTAAATAATTTCCCCATTCCAATCCTTCTAAGATATTTGCTCTATCACAATAATTTAAACTGTTTTCTTAACCATTTAATTTATTTTTAACAGATTTGAATTAATCAAAACCTGGTTCGCCTCTTAAAACCATTTCAAATATTTAAGATTAAATATTTAACAAAAAACACAGGCCTTTTTTTTTTTTTTTTTTACCAAACTCCCATCATTTATTTTTGTACCAAAATAAAATAAAAAAAGGATTTCACAGTGAAGGAAAACTCCAGTAGACAGAGGAGCAGAAATGTGTTCGACTCATTTCTCTATCCTGACGCTCTGAAAAGAGCTTCTACCCTGATGAGGACAAAAATTCACCCACGAGGTAAAAACAAAACTTTCACACATGATAAAAAGAAACGGCGGTGAGAGAAATCAGATAAAGTCCATCGCATCAGAGCTCAGCTAATGACGATTAGCCTCAGAACAGTGACGCTACCAGAACCAACAAATACGTTTTATTCATCGGTTCCTGAAGATGTTTTCACAAAAAATTCAGAATCTGGGAAAAATATCAAGATATTTCAGGGATAATAAGTATCAGTAAGGATCAGAAAGAGCTTTTTCAGCAGAAGGGAGAAAAATAAAACCTTAAAAAAAAGAGATGATAAACTAATGGAGTATTTTTACTGTTTTAATGATTGTAGAGATTTTCATCCATTAATTTTGTTTTCAGTTAATGTTCTACTCTAGTTTTTTCCTGCATTTGGATTTAACAAGAAATTTCTCTTCTAATATTTCATTAAAAGTTCATTTAGAGAAACCAGTTCCATCAAAACAAACTTCTGAGTTTAAAATATGATCCCTGCTGCTTCCTTTAACCTAAATGTTTCCAAACTGTTCCCCTTATCGGAGCATTTAATGGCCTGTTTTCCCCAACATGGCTCCTGAAGGTTTTTGCATAAATCCCAGAAAAAAAAGCACAAGGTAAAGTGTTTAGGTCTACTTTCTAAGGCGGATTAACACGCCTCCTAATGCTTACAGCAGAGGCAGGAGAAAACAAGGCCACATCTGGACGCCTTAAGCAGGTAAACTTGTCTAACTTCCAAAGAGCATGAAACTAAAGGATCATGTGGCGCTAAATTAAAATATAATCTGCATTTCCTCCCAGATTTTAAAGGAAGAAACAGAAGGTTGAGCATAAAGTAAAACTTTAAATGAATCATTTTCACTTTTAGTTTCAATGGGAATTGCAAACATTGGTCAGCAGGTGGCAGTGTTGGCTACTTTAAGTGTTGCTCAGTTACAAAGGAAGCATCTCTGACCAGATTAGACTTAAAAAACAAGCTAAAGACATTGCAGGGATTATTCCTATCAGCATATCAGTTTTGAAATGTAATAATTGGATGTTTCCTCTGATTGTGTTAGTCATTTACTTGTTTTAGTAAATGTTTTTAAGTGTGGAAACATCAAAACGAGAATCCTGATGCTTGGGTATATGAATGAAATAGATGAAGAATCTGGCATTTGTTTTTTTTGTCTTTTATGGGTTTGTTCAAAAGAGAGAAACTAATCTGAAAAAAAGATAAACTTACTTTATTTTGAATCTACAAATCTGTTTCTAAGGGCCGATAGAAAAGGAGAAAATGAGAAGTTCCCACATCTCTGCTGCGCGTCACAAACCAAACCAATCGCCTCGGTTTATCCCGGCCGTCAGCACAAGCAGAAAATCCATTTAAACAGAAAAATCCCTTTTATAAAAAAATACCCCCCTAAAAAAAACTGAGTTCATGTACAGTTCATCATCGTCGTCATGGAAACCATCAGGTCCTGTTCTTATTGACAGGAACTGGACTCAAATGGCATAAAAAACACAAGCACCGGCTGGAGAAACAGCATCTAGATCAGCTGTTCTCACTTGTTCATGAGGTCTGCACAGACAAGCTGTTAGAGAGCGCCTCCCTGCTGGGGGGAAATAGAAACTGCACCTTGATGAGTGGAGAAGCGTCAACAACATCCCAGATCAGTTATGTGTATTAGCTGTGAACAGAAACAGCTGCTCCTTGATTTCGACTGATAGTCTGTGATACTGACTTTTTGAGAGGAAAAAAAAAATTCTGTTTGTTCCAGTTCTTCTGGGTTTGGCAGAGATGGTCTGAAAACACAGCTTCAGAAGTGCAAGAAGAAAACTGATGCGTTCAGAGATTCAGTCCGAGTCTGACAGCACGATGATCTCGTCTGGGTCACACTGGGTCGCCACGTTAACCTGGAAACAAACAGATTCAGTCAGAAAATCCAGAATAAACATTATAAAATTATAAAATTTCACAGGAAATTTTATAAGATTTGGTCCAAATGGACCGAGTACGAGAAACCAATTAGATCCGACTTCACTTGATTGTTATTCTGAAATATGTCTCGCCCTCTTATGTCTTTGTGGTTTTTATTACTCGAGGTGGAGCAATCCCCATTACTGTTTAATTCTGTTCATTTTTTGTTATCTTTACAATTAAGTTAGTGATATTCTGTTAAAAATAGGCAACATGGACAAAATCACTCGGACTTTCTGCTTATATCTTCAGTTATAATCTTTAATGGATGAAGCTGTGATTACTGATGTGATGGAAATCTGTCTTTCTAAATAAAAAATAAAAAAATGTAATTAAAATTTCATAGGAGGATTTATTTCTCTTGTTTGTAAAACCTGGAATCATTTCCATTGGTACTGCCTGAAAGCTGATCTCTACAAACTGATCTTTTCTGGTTCTGATGAACGCAGATTTTTGGACATTTTCTCCTTTTTTTTTCTCTTACATCAGTTCAAACTCTGACATTAAAAACAGCCAACATTAAAGCATCTTTACTCTCTACTTGCTCTCTGAGAAACTGAGGATTTTTCTACTGTGACTTGTTTACAAAGAGACATCCACTGATCAGTTATTGTTTCTTATAATCAGTCTACCCACATCAGCAGAGCTCTTCTGTAAAATGACCTAATTATGTTCATGAGCCGATTGTTTAGCGATTCTCTAATTCATCGGCCTAAACAACTGAACCACCGAGGACTTAACTAATAAACTAAAAGAGAAATCCAAAAACCCAGAAGTCCTTGAATGACACATCTGAATCAAATTAGGATCTCTAAACTCCCAGTAAACATTATGAGCATCTTTCAGTTAAACATGTCTGACTTTTTATACTTTTTATTCTGCATCATAACAGCGATGAGAAAACCTCTGAATGTGAGCAGGTTTGAATTTGGGAAAATGGAAAAAGGAAAAGATTTAGAAATGTAAAAAAAAGGGAGCAGATAAATAAGAGGCCTAAAGAGGTGGGCTCACTAACGCATCACTTCTTAAAGGAATAGTACACCCAAAACATGATTAGCCTTCATTTTCTACTCACCCCCATGCTGAACAAAACTCTGGAGTACTTTTTTGATATCTCAAATGCATCTGGAGATCTGGGAGGCTTCTTGCTGTCTGCTGACATTCAAATAATGGAGGTCTATGGCGCCCGAGACAGAAAGGTCCACAAAAGTCCACAAAAACGTGTCAATATTCCTCCATACTGCTCGTCCAATGTAATCCAAGTGTCCTGAGTGGGTAGCATCCAGAATTTACTCGAAACGAAGTCATTTAGAATGTTTTTAGAGCCTAAACAGTAGTGTATAGGATTTCCTAATAGCGCCCCCATGCGCGCTCACGATTCTACGGAAGCCGGCAGACCAAACCGGAAGTCAGCGTCAGCGCATTCAGCTCGGCAAAGAACTCATGCTCTTCCTCAACACTGAAGTCCTCAGACATTTTTCTTTCGTTGTTTCTTTCTTTGCACAGGTAAACAGCACATTTCTTCTTCTACGCTTGCATTACTGGCAGAGCAGACGCTGACTTCCGGTTTGGTCTGCCGGCTTCCGTAGAATCGTGAGCGCGCATGGGGGCGCTATTAGGAAATCCTATACACTACTGTTTAGGCTCTAAAAACGTTCTAAATGACTTCGTTTCGAGTAAATTCTGGATGCTACCCACTCAGGACACTTGGATTACATTGGACGAGCAGTATGGAGGAATATTGACACGTTTTTGTGGACTTTTGTGGACCTTTCTGTCTCGGGCGCCATAGACCTCCATTATTTGAATGTCAGCAGACAGCAAGAAGCCTCCCAGATCTCCAGATGCATTTGAGATATCAAAAAAGTACTCCAGAGTTTTGTTCAGCATGGGGGTGAGTAGAAAATGAAGGCTAATCATGTTTTGGGTGTACTATTCCTTTAATGAGATTATAATCATTTAAAGTTGATCAGTTTACATATTTAGAAATAATGAATCCTAAATATAAATGATCTTCCAACATGTTTCTGTAAAGTCTGACCAGGGTAAATCAGTCTGCTGGCATTTAGTGCCTCCTTCAGTGACTCAGTAGCTGTTTATCAGCAGCAACAGAAGCAGTCAACAGTCTGGGTCGATAAACTGGCCTCTATGAGGTTCTAGCAACAGAAACTAAAGAGCAACAACAAACATGGCGGCTGTGAAACTGACAAAAATAACCAGAGGAGGGACGGCTGCTCTTTCTATTTTTATTCTGGTTCAAATTAACTGTTTATCCTTTTGTTTAATTTTGGTTTAATTTACACACAATCACACAAATGAATAATTCAGAGTGAAGAAGAACTTGTCTTAAAAAGCACGTTAGATTGTTCCGTCCATTTACTGGAAGGGAGAACGAGTAAAAACAGGAAGTAGATTCTGCGTCTGAACCACAACCAAACCCACAGGAAACGCTCCTCCTATTAGCATCTATCTGAGTCTGTTTAATTCAGGCAAAGGATCTGAGGAGTTTATCAAGTGATAATAATAAAAGGCTGTTTTGGTTCTCGCCTCATAAACGAACAGCTCTATAGTTGATTTTAGAACCTTCTGCCTGATTGGTTGGGCTGTTTCTGTACGGCTGCTTCCTGATCTGAATCTTCAGTTAATCGCTGCGTTCACATGGAAATAAATCACATTTAAACTTGTGAACCTAATTAAGTCATTTTTTCTTAAAATGAGTGCATTTTTTCTTGAATTAAGGATTGAAGTGAGGCACTCTGCCAATGGAACAAGACAATTTACACTTTAAACAAGAAAAAAACAATTGCATTGTCTTATTTCAAGTGCTTAATATCTAGATAGCGTATTTTAAGAGTAAAAATACTAATTCCATTGGCATTTACCTGCTCAAATTAAGGGTAAATGCACTTAATTTAAGACATTTTTACTTATTTTGAGATTGTTTTTGCAGTGTGCTGCTTTGTTTCCTAACCAAACAGCTCATTCTAGCAGCTCTATTTCTGCACCTTGTTCTTCTTGGGAGGCGGCGTGGACTCTAAGCTGATGATGGGGTTCTTGGTCGGCGTTTCGAAGACGGAGGATTCCATTTTTTCTGGAGAACTGCAGCAAATGACGCCCATGTCCAGAGAGATGTCTGCATCGCTGCTGAGGAGGATGAAGAGGAAACAGGAAATAATAAGGAATGAAAGAACAAAACATTCCAAGTTAAACTCATGTTAGAGTAAATCTGACATAATGTTTAGTTCTCGTCGGGTTGAGGAGCTTTAGATGAGCTCAAACGCCTACCTGTCAAAACTGATCTTCTGTTTTATATTTCTAGAGTTCGTTGACCTCGTTTCCTCCCTCTTCCTCTTCTGGCTCCTGGTGGTCCTCGGGCTGGGGGGCGGGGACGTCCCGTTGGTGGTCTGGGTGTCACTTTGACCCACTGTGACGGTTTTCTGCTCTGGGGAAGGATTCCCATTGGTGGAAGCTGATGGGTTGACCTCCGTAGCTTTTTCTTTGACCTTTACAAGAACAACGGACAGCTGACTGGAGGAGGTGACGGACTGCTGCGAAGCTGCTGGGCTCCCATTGGTCGACGGTTGCGGCTCGTTGGTCTGCATGGCCTCCGATTGGCTGGGGCTGTCTCTTGGGGAGGGGATGTCGGTCATGGGGGAGATCTGGGTCTCATCGGAGTCAGGATCACCTTCATCCTTCAGGTCTTCTTCATCAGCTGCAGCGACACTTTCTGACTGATCGTACGTCTGGTCCTCCTTGTTGTCGACATCATCGCAGCCTTCGTCCGCCTCGTTATCGTTGTCATCCTCGTTATCGTCATCATCATCTACAGAGAAGCATTTCGAAATGATAAACACCTTTTAGAGCTTCAAACTTTTTCTCTTTACTACCAGAAGCTCTGAGGCGCTTTATGTGACAGACCAACAGGAAGAAGGAAATCTGGCTAATGTGTAAAAAAAAAACCTGAACTCTGACAGCCCTAAAGTCAAAACAAACCAAACATCTGAAGCCAGATGTCACCTTATTACCAAATAAAATCCAGATGTTTTTCATTTAGTGCAGCTTTTCTGCTTCTGGCCTCAGAGGTTTGATAGAGACATCAGAGAAGCAGCAAAGAGCCAAAGATCCACGGCTCAGTTTGGATCTTCTTCCTTTCTATATATTCTAATGGTTGGAAGAAGCAGAAGCTATCGTTGAAATAAAGTTATTAGAGGCAGTTAGCAGTGGGCCGTACTGCTTCCCTTGTAAAGGGCTGAACGGAGGGCAGTTGAATGCATCACCTCAGCAGGAAGACATTTTGGTTACATTTCGTCATCAGAAGAAACAGAGACACTGGTTAGAATCGGAGGGAAATATCCTGGAAGAAAAGCAGAGTAGCTGCAGGCTGGAGCCTGATGATCTCCGTCTATCCAACCATCAACCCTGAACATACAGGCAGAGCTACATGGAACGGTTTAGATTGATTCAATTCAATTCAGTTTATTTATATAGCACCAATTCACAACACGTCATCTCAAGGCACTTTACTGTTCAACCAGAACCAGAAGTTTTCTATCCAAGGAAAACCAGTTAATTGCATCGACTCATTGACTAGAAGGCAATCCCTCACACTAAGCATGCTTGTAGCGACAGTGGAGAGGAAAAACTCCTTTTTAACAGGAAGAAACCTCCAGTAGAACCAGGCTCAGTGTGAGCGGCCATCTGTTGAGGCCGACTGGGGTTCAAGGATTAAAGGATAGTGATGTGCTAGAATGGCCTAGTCAAAGGCCACGAAAACCAGAATTTTTAATTTTTCTAGACGTCCTTCATCCAACATGAGGAAATCTGGAGCTTTTTATTTTTATTTTTCTCTCACTACACAGTTAGTCTCCTTGTGTTGTTCCCATAAAACCAGATGAAATGTTGGAGGAAATATTGTATAAATATTTCTCCCAAAGTGTAGTCAGAAAAACCTATTTCCTGTATGATTCCTTCATTATATTTTATTTACTTTAACATTTTTCACTCAGGCCTTAAAGCTGCAAGGGTATACAGTGTCTGGGTGAGAGGAGTCATTTTTTTTGTTTGTTTGTTTTTTGTTTTTTTTAGGGATTATTCAGAACACAATTGTTCCCCTCACAGGTGGGACTCTTTCCCATGAATGATTCAACATTTTACTCTTTTCTCTTATTGTCTAATGTTTGGATTAACTGCATGTGGAAACCTTCACAGCTTTTCTTCATGTTTTAAGTCAATGGAAGAAACTTTGTCTAGATGAGAACAGAGCAGAGCATCGAGCAGCTGCGTTATTATTGTCCTGTCTCTCATCTTAGTAAAGATAAAGATCCAACTGAGTGAATTACCATCGATCTCCTTTGTTTATCTGGATTACATAGATAAATACTTCTTACCAACGACAAAAGCTAAGTAAAATAAATATTCCTGCGAGGAAAAACAGGTTTGACCGTCCTTTCTAAAGTCCTGCTGGTTGTGAAACTATGTTGGTTGATATATTTGTCTTTAAACACAGATCTATAGATCTAGAACCAGCTTTTAGAAACCAGCTCAGACGCCTAAAGACATGGAAACTATCTACTTTACTACTTTATGCATCTTTGCATCAAGCTAAAAAGTTAATAAACTAAGCTTTCATGCAGCCAAAGCTGGATTTAGAGAAAATCATTCATTTTAGACTAATGCATTAAAACAATTAATGTAAAAGTCAATTGGTTGCTCACATCTGTTTTATTTTAAACCTCTTTATGTCTTATTTTCTCTGAATGAAGGAAACTGCTGGATCCAATCTTTGCATCATCGCTTTGATCTTTAGGATCAAAATGAAAAATTATTAAGATAATTTTTCCATTCGTCTCTCTGCGCTTTTTAAACCCTGATATTAAATATCTGAAATGCTAAGGCTAATGTTTTCCACGGCTTATTTAGTCAAGACATTATGGAGTCAGGATAAAAGTTAATCATCTTCATTATGGAAGAAACAAATGTTTGGAAATGAAATGGCAACAAACTGAGAAAATACCCTTTATGATTGTCCTTGATCTTAGAATGCTGTTTATCATCTGGATTAGGCTGGAGCCACTGAGGTCTCATCATTTAAACACAACATGTGTGATGTGGTGATTTGGCAGTTGTGACCCTACAGATCTATATAAAGCTTCTTTTAACTGTCATTCTGGGCCCTTCCTCAGGAAGTGAGCCAAGTAGGCCTATTATATGTAACCCAGGGTTCCTACAGCATAAGGAAAGTTAAATTCAAGACTTTTTAAGACTTTTTAATGCCACTTGAAATAAAAATTCAAAACCAAATTCACAAGAAACACAAGAAAAACCTGCTTGCGACAACTTAACCCAAAGGTTTATTCTAACATAAACCACTGCACTAATGTTTCAGATTTTGAAAAGCTTCCCATACAGGAAGAAAGCTAAAAACACACAAATGACAGATATATTTTAACAATTATTTAACTGAATTCACAAACTTTGTTTTAGCAGGGAACAAAACAAATCAGTTTTAAAGCCACAACATAACCAGTGCATTTTTTTAATAAAAAGAAAAACAAAATTGTCAATTTTAATGCTTTACTTAGATTACAAAAATAAATCGTAACAAAAATAATCCTATTTATTGGTGTTTTAAAAAATAAGACCAACGAAAAACTGATTTAAGACATTTTAATACCAATTAAGGCCTTAGTTTTATTTTGAAGAATTCAATGCCTTTTAAGACTTTTTAAGGACCCGTGGGAACCCTGATAACCTGAACCATTTTCTCTGATTTAATTTTGTTAAACCTCCTATCATTCCAAAAAAGTAAAAAAAAACATTCCACTGGACTTTGTGTCAAAGTTTGAAGACGTTTCACTTCCCATCCAGGAAGATTTTTCAATTCAAAATATCAGAAATAGTAAAATAAAACCTTGTTTCTGCTTAGAGAACATGCAAATTAAACAGTATGAAATGGTTTGCCCCTTTTCAATGGGTGTCTTTTTGGTTTCTTTGTTAGCCTGCAACACCCCATACCTGTCCATGTCTCTGAAAAGGAGTCTTAAAGGGAATTGTTGGCCTGGCTAAACAGGCGAGGTTTTCTGTTCCCCTGTTAAACTTGCCATCATGTTTTATGGTCATTAAATGTACATATCCCAGGACCGAATCAGGGAGACAAAGCTCCAAGGTGTGACCACAGCAGCTTTCTTTAATACATAAAGATATTAAGGAGTTTCAAGGGCCTTTATAAAAATAAAAGAGCCCCCCAGTCTGACCTGCGCCGTCATGCTGAGTGCTGGCCACGATCTCTTCCTCTATGTCTGGGTCCGATGACTCATCCTCTTCATCATCTTCCTCTTCTTCCTCATCCTCCTCCTCATTCCGAGACGCTCCACCGGCCTGCTTGGCCTTGGCTTCATCTTCTAATTTCTGATTCTGGGAATAAAGAAAGTAATCAAAGCTCTGCTGTGGTTTAAATTGAAGAAAAAAATATATAAACCTAAACTTTTAACAATAGTTTAAAGAAACAACATTGAACTACTGAGCCGGTCTGATCTTTCACCTCCTTGTCTTTCTCCATCCTCCGCTGCCTCTCCTGCTCCTCGGTGTCGTCCTGTTTGACGGCGTATTTGGTGATGACCTCATCCAGACGGGATAAAGCCACTTCTCTGTTGGAGCGCAGCTTCCTCATCAGAGAGGGGTCCGACAGAGCCGGGTCGGTCGCTACAGACGGCGAGGATGAGAGAAGAACAGGTAGAAAGGAGACACTGTTAAAACAGGAACATATAGAATCACTAACAGGCCTCTATATGCAGGAACACGGAATAAGAAAATAAACAGGAAAAGCTTTTATCAAGAGAACAGCAAATGTTTAGGAGTTAACTGAATCTTCTTTACTATAACTATAGATATATCTGTAACTATAGATATATCTATATATCTATATATCTATATATCTATATATATATATATATATAGATATATAGATATATACACACACCTTTTTCTCATTTTGACACATTTCTTTTTGACTATTTGAGGCGATGTAACTCCACTGTGAGATCAATAAGTCAATCAATCAATAATTCTTAATTTCTTTTTCTTAAATTATTTACTTATTTTTAAGTGTTATTTAACCAGGAAAAAATGAAATAAAAATTTCAGAAAAAGAAATGAAGAATTATTGATTGATGATTGACTTTATTGATCTCACAGTGGAGAAATGTACTCGTTACGTCGCCTCAAATAGTCGAAAAAAATCTAATTATAGAAAAGTGATTAAAAAGAAAAAGCAAGAAAATATCATTTTCTTTCTTAATTCCTTTGCAACATAAAGACCAACTGCTGCCCTGAAGTCTCACCGGGTTTATATGTGTCTGTGAGGCGCGAGCCGAAGTTGTAGACCAGATCTAGGTGGCGCCGCTCCTGCAGGCGGCTCCCGGTCTCTCTGAAGGCTTCGGCTGCGATCTGGTTCAGCTGCTTTCTGCTCAGACACAGGTTGTGGCGCTCGTTGACGCGGATCACCTGCTGCAGGATGTCGTGGTAATCTGGAGGATTCCTGTGAGCCTCGGGACTGTTGATGAAACGCTCAATCTGTGCAGCAGAGGAACAGGGACGTGGACAGAGATTAATATAGACTGTTCAAACTGTTTATGTTGGATTATAATCCAGATACTTTCCATGATTCCTAATGATAAAATCTTCTCACCTTCTTGTTGATTTCTGGGTAGCGGGTCCCTGAGTAAGTGATCCTCTGTTCGATCACTCTGCCTGTTAGCGTGTCGCAGCCTTTCAGTTCACAAAGCTTTTCATAGATCTTCATCATCTAGAGAGAAGAAGAAGTTACTGTATTTTTATTTCTTCTTTAAATTGGAGCAGCATCTGTGTCTATAACTCTACAGACCTTCCGCTTCAGTTTGTGCTCCTGGATGTACGTCGAGTCTTCAGTCTCCATGTCGTCTAAGCTGAGCTCCGCCTGCTGCAGTCGGTAGATCTCATCGTTGTAGAGCTTCAACAGGTTCTCTAGATAAGCAATCTGAAATCCAGAACACAGGAATCGTCAGTTGGGTTATTTCTGAATTTCCTTTGAATCTCTTTAGTTCAGTTTTCCTAAGAAGACACTTTATAAAACGAACTCACCTGTTTCTTTAAAGACCTCCTGGCCTTCTTGTCGGTCTCTTGATTTTCCTCTCCAGCTTCTCCCTTTTCTCCTGAAGAGGAAGGCTGGTCTTCCTCTTCTGGTTTCACTTCCTCATCCTCCTCACCTGCCTTACCTTTTACCTTGTCTTTGCTTTTCAGCGTTGTAGAGGTAGACTGATGAGAACCCTGTTCTGCTGCGGCGGGCTCCACCTTGGTGAGGGCCTGCCTCTTCTTGAGCGCGTGCTGCTGCAGCACAGTGCACAGTTCTTTAATGTAGACGAAGGTTTTGGATTTGCTGGCCTGAGCTCGAGTCAGACAGTGTCCCAGCGTGTTCCTGAACTCCACGGAGCACAGGTAGTCGGGGCAGGCCTTCCCATGTTTGGTTTGGAGGAACGTCAGAACCTCCGGGCAGTCCTTCGTGAGGGGCGTGCAGTGCTGCACAAACTGAAGCCAGAAAGAAGAAGCACGAAGAATTTACTTTGTTCTAAAGCTTGTTTATCAAAATTCAAGTATTTTAAAGAGAAATCCTCTGAATGAAACAGCTACATTTTCTGTTTTCCATTTACACATCAGAGCAAGGCTCTCTGTGTTATAAATAAGGCTTAATGATTAATTGCATTTGCTATATTATTGCGACATAAAACAAGATTTTCTAACCGCAAAGGCCGTGATTTGAAGGGTCACGTAATGGGGTTGAGGAGCACGGAGGGAAAATCAATCCTCGCCTGTGCAGAACTTGTTGAACAATGTCCTCAGGGTGGACAAAAACTGACAAAACTGAAAATCTGGTACCAAAGAGCAGCATTACGTCACCTGTATGGAATTATTTGGGGTTTAAAAACAGACGACGCTGCACAGCGTCAGAAGTTGTGCAGGAGATACCTTTCTTATTTTGCTACGTCACTAGGTGTCATGACAAACCTTTTTCAACACTTAAAAAAAAACCACAAATCCGTGTATCATAGTTGCATGACTAGAATAAGAACTACCAGTGCCTCAACATCAAGTGAGCAGAGTATTAGCTGACAGGGATCATAGACCGAACTGTTTGAAAGCGTTACTCTTTATGAAAATTATTTTAAACTGCACGATCAAATAACTCGGGCAATAATGGAGTTTATAGCTAAAGACTTGATACCTGTTAGTATAGCGACCATGCCTGGATTTACGGCTTTGGTAAACACGATGGATAGGAGATATTTAATGACTTTACGCACATATATACGCCAAGTCGCCATACCTGAGCTATACAAAAATGCAGAAAAAAAGTTGCAGCGGCGCTAAAAGGAGAGGAGTTTTTGCAAAAACTACTAATTTGTGGTCAAGCTGTACAGCGTAGCCAAACCAGAGCCCAATACAATATATTGACGAAGACTGAGTGAAGATATTATTTACTTTATTCTTCAAAAAGATTTTCTTTTTTAGGAATTAAAAAAGTTTATATGCCTGTTCATTTTGTATTTATTTAAAAGTTTGATTTACTTACAGAAACTTCAACTGGTTGAAAGAAGACTTTGTTCTCTATGCTTTCACAATCTGCATTGACAGTAATCTTATTTTTTATTCATTTGACAGTTTGATTTAAGTACAGAAATGTCAACTGGTTGAAGGAAGACTTTGTTCTCTATGCTTTCACAATCTGCATTGACAGTAATCTTATTTTTTATTATACCAAAGCACAAATATATGAATCCCGCCTTTATTCAATTGTTTATTTATGACAATTAACATCTGAATCTGGATCACCAGTTAAATTAAATCCAGCAGGTGAACTATGGGAACCAGGGTTTAGTTTACATCAGTAATCTAAAGGTCGTTCTTATTTTGACATCAACACCAGGAGTGTTTGAATGTTTAGAAACAACATGTATGTACATGACCAAGCAGAAAGGTTTATGACACAGAGATATTCTGCTCTAAGGGTCTGGCCTTCCAGAACCTTTATTTTGAAAATTGAAACGCCATAGAAAAGACAAAAACAGATTCATTTTATTGTTGTCTCACCTCGTCGAACAGCTTCTGGTTTTCGATCTGCAGAGCGTTTGTGTTCTTCTTGGCAGAGGAAAAAGGTGATTGGGTGATGTGGGTCGACACCCGGTGCTGATTCTTAGGTGACGAACGTCCTTTAGCCTGATGCTTAGAGGATGAGGGGGTAGCAGCAGAAGATGAAGGCTGAGGTCTCGCTTCTTCAACATTATCGTCATCATCAAGGACTATGATCTGATCGGCCAAAGAGGCGGGAGCCACCGCCATCTGAGTTCTGAACGGTTCTATTTATGGAAAAGGAAAGAAGGCACAAAATATAGTGTAGTTTAGAAATCATCAATAAGTGGCTTAAAAAACATTCAGAGATCTAGAGGTGGATAGAACAACATTTAAGCTGTTTATTTGATAAAAGAGGGCAGCAATGGGATACACAAAATTCGTTGTGCAATAAGATACTGGCACCCCATCAAGACTTCTGACTACAGGCTATAAATAACCAAAACCTGTAAGAACTAACATGGGTAATCGACTCTAGCAGGAGGAAAAAAAAAATGAGTCTGTATGTTTTTTGGTGTTTAAAGGTAGAAGATTATCGGCTGTTTTTCCCTGATAAAAAGTATGTATAAACATTCAACTAAAATAAAAGTTTGATTAAATTTGATCTGACTGTGAAGAGGGTCGAACATTTATAAAAGATCTACTGTAGAAGATTTTGTGACCAAGTCTAAAAGCTTTTTAACAGGAATCAAAATTTGGGGATTCTTGATGGCAACATTTGACAGATTTTAGTGTTTCCTGTGAGACACATAATCTACTCAGAATTTAAGCTTTTAAAACATAAATGACTGAAAATGTTTTGTCATTGTCTCCTTTCTATCTCCTCTTTCTTTCATCTTTTCTCTTTTTTCCTCTTTTTTCCTTTTTCTTCTTCTGTTTTTCTGCTCTGTTTACATTGCAGTGTCCATATAAACTGTATAAACTCCCTGCATAATTATAATAAAGAAATTTATATGCATGAAACAAGTGGAGCAATATGGCAATTGCCATACCGCTACACTTGTGAAAGTAAAATCTGTTGGGCTCTTTTAGGCATCAAGACAATTATTCTTATTGCCACAAAAAAAAAACAAAAAAAAAAACATAAATGTTAATATAATTTAAATTAAAGCCTTCAAAAAATGTCTTAATTTTTTATTATTTTTTTATCAATAAATATTGTTTAGAATTAAATTACCTTGGTCTTGTGAAAATTTTGCAGACATATCTAATAAATTGGAAAAAAAAAGAGCTATTCCTCATTTTCTATTTGGTTCAGATGACCAACTCTATCAAATAACCTGCAGCTTAATGAGAGCAAATAAAATGTGTAATAAATAAAACAGTTTAACATATAGAAACACAACAACTAAATATAAATACATTTGAACTTACAAGCAACTGATATGCATTAATTTATGAGGACCAACTTAAATATTTTCAGAGGTGGTGAACATAGAGTATTTGCACGAATAATGGTGCACCTGATGAGCCCATATAATTAGTCTAAACAGACATTTAAACTGCCAACTCCATCTAACACATGACTACAGGATAAAATAAAAGGTTGACTCCAAATTGGAGGCTTTACAACATTTTAAGTCAACCTGAAGAAAAGCGGATTCTGCTGCCTAACAATAATAAACATTTTCAGTAGAACTAAAGTAATACATCCAGGGGAAATTTAATTAAACAGACGGTTTCTAAACATTAAGAGACAGCGAGACAATAAAAAACTTAAGTGAGAAGTGAAATTGGTTGAAGATCCAAAGCAATATTTACCACTTTTTAAACCCAGTTTAGGATATATTAGAATGTACTCACCACTTATTTATGAGCTGTTTGAGCTGAAAACAAAAACAGAAAGCGATTCACAGTAGGGCATGGCAATTCCTATGGTTAGCTCATGTTAGCATTAGCAGCTAGCTAGCATTTTAACATTTACTAACAAAGATAAGGCTACAACATATAAAAATGTGTTAATGTTTGTGTATCGTATGATAAACTAATGAAAATGATCAAATATTGTATTAAAACCTCGTCAGAACTACTATTTCAACGCACAGGGCTTGAAAACTTAGCTATGTTGTCAAAGGAAGACCCGCTAAACTACGATAAGCATCAAAGAATCTGATTGGTGGAGCAACAGTTGATGGTGAGTGAAACGGCTCGCTATTGGACGATAGAATGAAAGCGCGTTTTCTTTGAGTTCTATTTGTGGGTCTCATTTCGACTTAAGAATAATTTACTGACACCTAGTGGACAAAGTTATAAGAAGGAAGCTGTTTGTGATATCGGTAAAATAAAGTTGAACTTTGAAAAAAACAACAACAAAAACCTGTTTTTTCAACAGAGGTGACTAAAACGCAACAACTTTAGCACATTTTTCCTAGGAAAAATATTTGTATATTAATAATCTGAGAAATTGATACAAATGAATTTAATTCAGTTTATTTATATAGCACCAATTCATAAAACATGTAATCTCAAGGCGCTTTATAGAGACAATTTAACTAGATCATACAGACAAATTAATTAAAAAATTTCTATATATGGAAAACTAGCTGATTGCATCAAATTATCGATTTGAAGGCAACCCTTCACAAATTACTCGGATTTAACATTTGGTTTAATGTCACATCAGGTTCAGCAGAAAAAAAACAAACAAGCTATAATTGTTCATTCATCTAACACTGCAATAGACCCATAGAGTCTAAGGTGAATGATTTTGATTTAGTCGTTCCTAATTTTTTGAGAATTTTAGACTAATTTTACAGTCATTTGTGGGGGAGTGGGGGCCTAGTGGTTTGGGCATTGCGCTTGGGTCCAGAGGTTCTGAGTTCAAGCCACACTCCCACAGACTGGGTCCTTGAGCAAGACCCTTAACCCCACATTGCCCCACAATGGCAGTCCACTGCTCCCCAAGGGGATGGGTTATATACAGATAATGAATTTCATTGCTTTGTAATGACAATAAAGTTGAATATCTTGGACATGTTTACTTTAACTTCCACTCCTGGGAGGATTGTCTCCTGTCATCAATGTTTTCCAGCTGGGAATAATCTCTCTATCTGTAGAATGATGGATGTTAAATAGTTTAGAAATGAACATGTACCATTTCCTGGACTGATGGGTAGCAACAGCACCTTAATTATAGTCATTACTGATGTCTTTTTATCTTGCAGCATTAAGTTCTCACTATGGTAAAACATTTAATCTCCATATAATGGTAAAAAAAAAACTTAAGTTGCAGCATAATTTCTTCCTGTTTATTTATTCTTTCATTGCAAAGTTTACTTTAAATTTGATAAACTTTTCATTTTCTTTTAAATAATTATTCACAAAATGACAAATTGGTAATTCTATCTTTACAGTTATGGTCTGCAAATAAGAATGTCCATTTGTCTTAAAAGTAAAAGATTAATAGAGGAACCTCGATCATATATGATTCATCTAATCTTTAAAGATTCAACTGACCAGGACAAGAAAAAAATAAACAGGTGATGTTTTAAGAAACATGTTTATTTTAGAGAAAATACAGAAATGAAAAACTTTCTTTTAGATTCACTCTCTAAAACATTTCTTCATGTTTCTATAAAAAGAACAAGAAGTTTCACTCAGTCTTTAAGAGCATCACAATTTCCAACAAAAAGCAAAAACAAAGACATTCAACAAGACAAACTTTTTCACCCGACAAAGCTTCCATTATTCTAAATTACTTTAATGATTGCTTCCCTTTCCCGGTGTTTGCAATAAACCCTCAAAAAAAAGAGACAATATTGACACAAATATATACATATCCAACATGAAAAGCTTTCCTAATAAAATTTTTTTTTCTGAAAACATAAAAACAGTGAATTCTGCAGAGATTTCTGACCAGGCAGTAAAACAGTGAAAGGATGATCTGGGTGAAGAGGTGGAGCTGCTCCTAAAATCCCACTGAAGGTAAGAAAAGTCATTAACATCCGTCGACTTCTTCATCTTTACTTTTCTTTCTGTAATCAGGGGAAAAAAACAGGATCACATTAAAACAACAGACATTAACAGACATGTGAAGAAATATGTATTTTATAAAATGTGAATTTTCGCACCTTATCTCCTTCATCAGCTTTATTTGAGCCTGAAAGCAGAAAAATAAACAAAAATCACAAGAGTCTAAAAGTTTAAATAAGGCTTAAATTGTAAAAAAATAAAATAAAAAATGTATGTGTCCGAATATCTGAACCCTGATGAACCTTTACCTGATCCAGTAAAGGTCCATGACACAAACTTGATGAATCCATAGAGAACCAGCGCCACGCCGACCATCGCCATGGAGTCCTCGATGGAGGGACTGCTGAACCCTGAGAGAAAGAAAAAAAAATCAATTTAAATTCAATTGATTTTTAAATAGCTGAAGTTCTGATATAGAACAAGAAATATTTATTTTTCTGTGTGTTAGTTGTTTTTTATAAAAGAGCTTCAAACAAACTTTAGAAAACAACACAACAGATCCCAGACTTTCATTATGAACCCAGAACTTAGAGATGTTGAGCTAAAAGAAAAACTTTTACTATCATTAACCGTTCTGTTTGTTACATCTATGGAAGTGAGACAAGATGAGGAGATTTCCTTAAAACATGTTTTAATTCATACATTTTTTTGCAGCAGTATTTCTGCATATCATCACTAGGGTCCCATCACAGCATTCCAATGAAGCAGAGGACTGGACTTTGACTAGGCCACTGCAGAACTGTAGTTCCTTTTATCTCTAGTGTTTTTTTTTTTTTTTTTTTTTATATTTTGTACCGTTGTCAAACCTGATGAACCAGTTTAGCCAAATTCTTCATCTGTTTGACTGATGGCCTTTGATACAAAAAAGGCGTTCATGATCAAAACCATGACAATAATATGTCCAGATCCCCCGGCTGCACAGCAGCCACCACCGTGCTTCATAGCTGGTCAGAGCTGTTGGCGCTGACATGCTGCGTTCCTCTCAATTATTGTTCATCCCTTCTGATGGTCTAGTAGTGAACGTCTTTCAGTTCCTTCAGATGCAGCTTTAAAAACAGAGCTTCTGCCGCCATCTTATTTATTTCCTTCCATCCTTCCAAACCCTCCATATTGGTTCAGTCTTTCTCCGATTCTCCTGTCATGAATTTTACTGTTTGTCTTTTGGAGCTTTGGAAGAATTAGCTGAGATATTAATTATTTATTGGAAGTTTTGTTCTGAGCTCTTTATCTTCATTGCTACAAAAAGATCTAGAAATAATTAAAACATTTCTTAAATTAATTATATTTACGCTTAATTTGAGCAGGTAAATAAGATGATTTGCGAATGGAATTAGAGCATTTACTCTTAAATTAGATACATCGATAATATGCACTTGAAATAATACAATTTAATCATTTTTTTCTTATTTTAAATATAAATTCTCTTGTTCCACTGGCAAAGTGTTTAACTTAACTCCTCAATTAAAGACAATATGAGATTATTTGAAGAAAAAATGACTTATTTAGATTAAAATTTTTGCAGTGTAAAAACATTTTAAAGAACAGAAATATCTGTTATTAACACATAAAAGGAGATTGAAAAGTTCAAATATCTTTTGACCATGACTCTAAAGTGAAAGTTCTAATCTCTGTTAATAAAGAGAAGGAAACCGTCTTAATCCGATCCAGTCATTCAGTAAGGATTTCCATAGTTACCGATAACGTTGAGGGTCACGCTGGCCCGCCGCGTTCCTCCTTCATGAACGGCCACACAGCTGAGCTCTCCTCCTCGGCCCAGGTCCAGTTTGGACGTGTCCAGCACCAGCCGGCTGCTCTGGCTGAAGGTGCCGTCCCAGGCCTGTCTGTGACCCGACATGCTGCCGGACCCCAGAGATATGGACCGACCGTCAGAACCTTTAAACTCCCAGCTCAGCTCCAGAGGGAGCGGGGAGAAGCCTGAACCTTCACACTGGACGTTTATGGTCTGACCCGGGACAGCGAGGGGCAGAGCAGACGGGTGGATGGAGAGAGATGGAGGTTCTGATGGAGAGGAGAGAAATCAGGTCATTAATGAAAGAGTTTTAGATTGTTTCCAATTAAGCTGAATGTTTTTTCAGTACCGATAATCTCCAGCTCCATGGCGATCTGGGCCAGCAGGTAGGGCAGGTAGACGGTGCAGATGTACGTCCCAGTGTGCCGGACCTTCGCCTCCTCCAGAAACAGGGAGGCGTTTCCTCTCTCATGCAGAGCCTCGAAGTCCAGAGTGGCTCCCACCTCATGAGTGTCGGCCAGACGGTCCGTCTTCCCGTCGTAAGCCAGAACCAGCCGGCCGTCGCCTCGGGTCTGGTACCGCCACTCCACCGCAAAACCCGACGAGGACAGCGGAGTGGACTGGTCCACCCAGAAGTTGCAGTCCAGAGTGACCGGTTCTCCCAGTCTGGACTTGGCAGACATGGTTTTACTGGTGATACTCAGGATCACTGAGGAGACAGGAACCCAGAATCAATCAGACAGAACAGAGTGTAGAACCTTTAGCTCCCTCCTTCTGATGAGGTGACCCGGTACCGTCGTGTTCTTTGGTTCCGGTTGGAGCCCGTGAGATGGTGGAAACGCCGATCGCCTCATCGAGGCCCTGGAAGGAAGCTGAGAACCAATCGGCCTGCAGATAAATGGGGCTGAGGGCTGATTCTGTCAGGGAGGCGACCCACTTCAGGCTGGACGGCTGCGGCAGGAAGGGGTTGATCTCACACTGGGGCTTCCTGATGGAGCCTCTGGGGGGGTTCATGGAGGGGTGGCAGAGGGCGGCCGACGGGTCTGAGGAAGGAGGAGACGGAGCGTTAACGGGTGGAAAAATGGTCCAAAGGAAACCAGGGGGAAGAGGGAAAAAAGTTTAAACTTCATAAGATGTAAAAAAAAAAAAAAAAAAAAACAGCTAAATATTTAGTTGGGATTTTATGCGACAGAAAATAAATATTAGAGCAGAAGTAAGAAGAGAAAGAAAATGGAACTTTAGAAAGTTTTGTAGTTTAATACATAATCAAATTTTCTGAGTCAATTATTTTTAAGGATCAGATTTTACTGTAAATAGATTTTATTTTTTATTTTTTATTTTTGGGTATTTTTCTCCCTATTTTCTGATCAAGACAAAAACTTTAATCCAATCATTTTTTCTAAACAGCTGAATTTTCATTTGAATTGATGAATAGCATTTAAAAAACAGTTTTCCTTTGGATCTGGATCTTTCCTGTGTCACTCTAACATATCTCTCTGGATCTCTGGTCGTTGTCCTGGAAACATGAACTTCCAGCTCAGCCTCCAACCTTCTGCAGCCTCTAATCAGCTTCCTCTGATGAAGGAGGAATGATGCTGCCACCACCATGCCTCATAGAGGGGATGATTATAATTATAAACTCCTAGTTTGGACCAAATAACCTTCTTACATTTGTGTCTGCTGTCTCTCCTACATGGCTTATTATAATCTACTAACAGGATGGCGTCTTTTTAACAAAGCTAGATTAGATTTTAGGTTAGATTTTAGGAGGAGCCGAATGACATAACAAAAGGGCCACAAGTTTATAAAACTCCTTTAATATAATAATTTATAACGTATTAAATATTTGTTGTAAAAACAAAATACATAAAATACATCAAACCCCAAATGTCAGTAACAAATTATGTAATCAAGGCCTGTAATGTATTGAAATAACAGAAACGTCACATCATTGTTATTTAATAGAAAGATATTGGAACAGATCTGGAAACTGAATTATTGTCCAGGTCTAATTTTAGGTGTAAATAATTCTTGTTTCCTGTTAAGGGAATCTTCCACCAGAGCAGTGGTGAGATAATAATTAATGCACTAATGGTCCTAGTAAAACCAGGAGCAGAAGGAGCCTCATAACTTTGGCTTCATCTCTGATTAATGTTGTCCTTCCTAAACCAGTCAGTATAAATGGATGCACATATATTATAAGGTCTGCATTGGTCCATCCTCCTCCTATGTTTAGATGATTCAACAGCTTAAAGCTCTATTAGATGCAGGAGGCAGCTGGTTTTATTTAGGGACCTCAGAGTAGAGGCGGTGACATGTGTGAAAACTACATTTCTGTTTGACCGACTGGTTTGTTTGTGTCTGTTTAATGACATCCAGGAATAATAACTCTACAGGGTAGCAGCATCTATCATCTTTGCAGGAATATTTTGATCTTTTCCTAAAGTTTTTGGCAAATAAATATTCTTATTTATGCAAACAGCCCAATCAGAGATAATAGAAACCAGACGCTAACTTCAGCTGCACATGTTGCTCTGATCCATGTTGGACTAACCTGTTATGACATAAACTCTGTTGGGGTTGATGTCAGATGGAGCTCGCTGGGTTTCTGCAGTCTGACTCTGGGAGTCTGTCCGGATGTAAAGCAGAGATTTCTCCTGGGTCGTGGCTCCTGTTAGACCTCCTCCTCTGCCTGGCTTCTCCTGGACGAACCAGCACTCCATCACAGGGCAGGAGGAGCTGCAGGCTGCAGACAACAGATTTAAGGAAATTACTTTACAAGATTCAGGGCAGAAAAATGATCCAAGTATAGATAGTGTACATACTAGTTCAAAGGGTTTCAATTATGTTTTTATATCTATTTAATTTGCCTGATAAATATTAACTATTGAAATATTTCAGGTAACAGAAAAAGTTTATTTCTAAGTATTTCTAAGTATCAGCCTGAAGTAAAATAAATATTATAAAACAAGGAACAACTGTCTATAATGAAAAATACACTTAAGTTTCACAATAGTCTGGGTGACTCTAATGTCATGGTCAACATTAGATCACATCATAGGAGACATGAGAAAGTTTCCCAGTTGAACTAGATAAATAATAACCAGATAAGGTTTGTCTTTGTGTTGGACTTCTGTCAATGAGAACTGAAAACTGAATCAATAAAATATTAGTTTAAAGCTGTGTGAAGAAAGGCAGTTGCTAAATAATCACATCTGATTATTTTATATAGTCTATTTTAAATCCAATACTATTTAACATGCATTTTCATGATTAGTAAACTAGTACGAATTTTACAGTAAAAATATTTGGTGAAATAAAATTGTTTTGGTTTGAAAAAAACAAAAAAACATTGTCTTAATCAGTAAACAGAAAAATTAGTCAATAATTATCATTCATATCATTGGTAGTGAAAGCTACTGTAATAAGAGCTGACCTTTAAAGACCTTTAAAGGAATAGTACACCCAAAACATGATTAGCCTTCATTTTCTACTCACCCCCATGCTGAACAACACTCTGGAGTACTTTTTTGATATCTCAAATGCATCTGGAGATCTGGGAGGCTTCTTGTTGTCTGCTGACATTCAAATAATGGAGGTCCATGGCGCCCGAGACAGAAAGGTCCATAAAAGTCCACAAAAACGTGTCAATATTCCTCCATACTGCTCGTCCAATGTAATCCAAGTGTCCTGAGTGGGTAGCATCCAGAATTTACTCGAAACGAAGTCATTTAGAATGTTTTTAGAGCATAAACAGTAGTGTATAGGATTTCCTAATAGCGCCCCCATGCGCGCTCACGATTCTACGGAAGCCGGCAGACCAAACCGGAAGAAAGTGCGCATTCAGCGTCTGGTCTGCCGATAATGCAAGCGTAGAAGAAGAAATGTGCTGTTTACCTGTGCAAAGAAAGAAACAACGAAAGAAAAATGTCTGAGGACTTCAGTGTTGAGGAAGAGCATGAGTTCTTTGCCGAGCTGAATGCGCTGGTTTGGTCTGCCGGCTTCCGTAGAATCGCGAGCGCGCATGGGGGCGCTATTAGGTAATCCTATACACTACTGTTTATGCTCTAAAAACATTCTAAATGACTTCGTTTCGAGTAAATTCTGGATGCTACCCACTCAGGACACTTGGATTACATTGGACGAGCAGTATGGAGGAATATTGACACGTTTTTGTGGACTTTTATGGACCTTTCTGTCTCGGGCGCCATGGACCTCCATTATTTGAATGTCAGCAGACAGCAAGAAGCCTCCCAGATCTCCAGATGCATTTGAGATATCAAAAAAGTACTCCAGAGTGTTGTTCAGCATGGAGGTGAGTAGAAAATGAAGGCTAATCATGTTTTGGGTGTACTATTCCTTTAATAAGAAAAGTAAATGTCCTGTTGAGACCAAAAGCGTTTAATCGTTTCCAAATCATGGTCAATAAGCTTTATTACAGTTAAAATGATTTTGTTGTACAATTATGAATTAATATCCTTTAGTTAACTGTTTGGGATACATTTGTTTTAATTTTAACTTAAAGGTTTTGGCGGAACAGGATGCAGACATTTTGAGTTATGATTGTCGCTGAACGCTGCATACCATACTTCATTTTAAAAACATAAAATTTTTAAAATCACTCCGCTTCTAAGTGAACAGCAGAGTTTAGAGCGATTTATTTTAAGTTTAACCAGGTTTTGAAGCTTTCGGCTAAATTCGGCCTCAATGTAACTTAGATATAAATTCGTTTTTCTATCTGTCATGTATAATTTGCTATTTTAGCTGTTTAGATATAATTAAAATCTGCTAAAGCTGAGCTTTGAAGGGTATCCCGCTGAAAACCAGCAGATATTTTCTGTTTCTGCTCACAGGTCTTATTGTGTCCAGCGGACAGTAAAGCAGCAGAAATGATGATATTTAGCTTACCTTGTATAAAGCCGATGAAGGCGATAATAGACAGTTTATAAATTGTAGAAAAGTCCGTCATGGTGCCACTTAGACCGTTTCTCTCTGGTCTGTTTCTTTACTAAAAGCTCGTGGAGTAAAGTTGCTTTAATGCTGGTTTTCCCCCTGAAAACCCAACAGCAGCATTTTACTTTCGCTTTCACTAACAACGTCATTTAGCATGAACACTACGGTCATAATATCAAACATAAGTACCTAAACCCTCTATTTAATCTGCTAACTGGCAACTAAACTAAGCTAAATAAAAGAAAATGAATTTGTTTAAAGTTGAGCTTTGCGGTAAATTTGTTTAGACAGGGAGAGTTCTTGATCTTCACCACTAGAGGGCGACAGATACCCACAAATAGATCTGGTAGAAACAGTTCCTGTTTGATAAATAATTTATCCTCTGGACTGCTCTGGTGTAGATTATCATGTTAAATGTGAGGTTAATCCGAATTATCTTTGTCAGAATGTAAGGAAACAGATCATTTGAATGTGTTAAACAGTTAATTCATAACCAGAGATATCAAAATACAAAAGGAGGAGCCAGTCATCTGAAACCTAACTCGACCTGAGAGTGCTGAGGTGAAATAAGGACAAGAGAAACAGAAACATCGAAATTTACACAATCATTTCTGAGAAACAGCAAAAATTTACTGTCTCAACTTTAGATATAACAAATCACATTTGTAAAATACGCCTGTCTGATTAAAATATATATTTTTTATTAGTATGGTTTATTATTTTATTATGGTACTTTTATTCAAACAGGCTTGCATCATAGAAAGCCACAATCAAGAGAGCAAAAAAATAAAAATAAAAATGATAAGTTAATTCTAGATCAAAGGTGTAAAGTACAGATTTAAATTCTGGAAATGTAGATATAAACATAACAAGAAAGAGTTTAGTTATAGTTGTGCTGATACTGCTTTTCATCACATTTTATGCAGGCAGATACATTTTCTTTAATGAGTCTTTAATATAACATGAGCAGATGTTGTTATATTTTTTCTGTTTTCTTTCTGCATGCATGACTTTTGAATGTGTCCAAACAAGGAAGACGTTAAGCTTCTCTGTCCCAGTAAAGGTTAAACTGATACTAACCAGGGCAGTAAATGTCTTCCTGGTTTTTGTGCCAACATTATTGTTATGACTCATCTATAAACCAACCCAACACAGTGGTCAGTTATACTCCGTCAGCCAAGATGGTGGCGCCCTAACATCACTAGTAACCACGCTCAGTTGATTTCCTGATTATGTTGTTGCAGCAGTCATGGAGCCACACAGCAGAGAAATAAACAGAAGAGAAACAGGGTTTTCAGTTTTAGTTAGCTGGAATTAAAGAAGCCTCAGATTAATTAATTAGTCTGATCATTGCAGCATTGGTTTTATTAAATGAACAACAAATAAATAAAGCAGCAAAGCTATTATATCTTAAGCAGTTTATCTTCATGGTATCTTTATATTCATTCTAACTGTAAGGACCAAAGTAACTTATAAGTTCCAGATTAAAATAAGCAGAGGCAGTTTGTCAGTGACAAATAAATACCACATGACTCATAGGTGTTTGTCTTTGCTCCATTTTAAAACAGGTTGCGACACAACACAAAAATGCATCATGGCTGTGAGAAATTAACAACATGTCACATCTTTGTATCAGGTACAATTTCTACATCTCAGTCTGTAGACGATTAATTACAGCTAATATCAGAATTTAGATATTTGGGTTAGCTGTTAGACACAACGCTCTCCTTTCAAAGTCTTAAAAAACTGATAACTCAGAGAATTATGTACAATATTTCTGATTTTAATCAAATAGGGGATCACGTATGAAGGAAGCTGCCATGATGCTTTTGCACTGTATCATCTTTTCCTTTGTAAACTATTGCATAACTAGCTGGTCTCTGACAGGTGTTATACAAAAAAAGCATTGGAAATTTGGCATAAAGAAACCGTTGTATTATTACGTCAAAATATAATCTATTAAGCTTTGAAAACTTAACAAAACATAAAAATGCCTTATCTATTAAAGCTTACATGGTTTCGTTCCAACACTGCAAAAGGACTACATTAACTATAGCTGATGACAGCATCCCGGACCACCAGGGCCATGAGTAGAGCTGAACGTGAGGTACCTGTGAGAAAAAGAGCATCTGGTCAAAATGTAATTTCATATAAGGGCTGTGTGCAATAGAATGGAATAATCTGCCAATTTCTGTGACGGAATCTCCTAGTCTTGAAACTTTTAAGGTCAGCTCAAACTTGTTAGTTCATTTTATAAGAACTCAGATCGTCACTTAGGGCAGTTAGTACTTAAGGGAAGGTGCAGTGTTTTAGGAAATTCAACAATTACTCTCCTGCTTCTTCTGACTCTATCCTTTGTGTATTCTGCTGTTGTGAGTGACCCTGATGTACTAATTTTCTCAGGACTGTTTGTAATGCATGTGCCCTGTGTTTCTTTAATTTTAAATTTAATGTTAACATTAACCTGTCCAGGGACTGTAGATTATATTAGATTATATTACCTTTATTGATCTCACAGAGGAGAAATTCACTGGTCACATATTGAGATAGTAATTAAAGAAGATGCAAACAAGGAGGAAAAAGGTGCATTAAGAATAAACAATATATATACAGTATATCAAGATAAATAGGATTAAGGTGCATGTGTACATGTATCACACACAATGAAAAACAAAATAAAAATAAGAAATAAAAAAATAAAAAATACAGCGGAGTAGCACAGAGATTTGAGGTGACATATGTAATATCCGCATGGCTTATATACAGGTGGATTTACTTTTACATTAAAGTGTAGTAGGTGAGGAGCAACGGTGAGGTAGTGGTATGACTATTCTATTCACATATATTGCACATTCAGCATATTGCACAGTCAATAAATAAAAACTATAATATAGCTGCACAGTGGTTTTTACAGGAGTTGTTGTGGTTATAGTGCATTATTAAAGAGTCTGGTGGCAATAAGAATGAATGGAAATTGATGGAAATTAGCGAATGGCTACAATCTAGCATATTTATATATGACATTGTTGAGCCATACCATTTGCTGGCTCCACAAGTGCATTAATAATAAACTGTGTGATAGGATCAACATAAGCTATCACAGAGTTTTTATTTTTTTGTGGAGGCTGAATAGTAGGTAATTTTAGTTTTAGTAAAACTTTATCAATTTTGGACCACTCAAGGTAAAGTGTAAAGTGTTTTTCCCTTTTTTATGCTAGTATCTTAAAAACCCGAAAGCTGACGGAAACAAAGAGACAAGGGACATCGACTTCTTTGCTCTGATTATTATGGGAACATTTCTCCAAGGAATTTTGATTGTGTTTATCCTGGGATCATATGGCAATGATTTAAGAACTGCTTAAAAAAACAGAGTTACTAATCAAAGACATTTACTTGAAATTGATGGATGTGAAATGGAATACACTGTCTCCTTGGCAACAAGACTGAACAATACATAGATGGTACAATACATTTTTAATACCTGATCAAACAGAATTTTTCTTTTAATTTTCAATCAAGCCACAAAGTTTAAAAACAGTACTGGATTGTGTTAATGAAAAGATGGTATATAAGAGACGTATTAAGGCTTTAAATAATGTGAACTTAAAAGAAAGAATACTTTTAAGGTTGATCTTGATGTGAAACCTGTGTGGCGGTTTCTTTATAAGCCACCATTGAAAAAAATACGGTGATTTACAATGAAGAATTCTACATGGTCTTGTTTCAGTTATTGTTTTTGTTTCTGTTTTTCCTGATATTTCAGAAAAATATATTTTTTGTTCGCTATGAGAAACCATTTTAATTGTTTTGTACAATACTATCAAATAATGGATTTACTCATAATACTTGACATTAAGAAATTATTTGGAGATAGTTTTACAGATAAATCTTTTATTTGGGGATTTTTAATATTAGGCAGGATAAAAAGAAAGGTGGTTTAATTCTTTCAGTGGTCAAGTTATGTTGGCTATTTATTTGAGCAGGGAATATAGGCGCGGTAACGAGCATGGAAAAATTATGTAAAACTCTTTCAGAACGTTGTTAGAGCAAGATTAATATTAGAATATAAATACAATCTATAAATGGATGAGTTGGATGTTTTCAAAAAGCTTTGGTATTTAGAAGGATTTCTGTTTATTCTAAATAATGACAAACTTTTATTTATAAATGTGTTGATATATGTCTTTCTTATCAGAAGTTTAATAGATAACCAAATATTTAAATAATCATAAGTGAAATATGAATAGCTTGACTGTTCTGGTAACTTTTCTGTAAATTATTCTGAAACATGTTATTTTACATGAATTCTTTGCAAAGGGAAATTTTCCAAATGCTTCATTTGAGCCATTGGAAGTAATGCCTCACCTAGAACTTCCTGTTGATGCCTTTTTTTTTTTTCTTGATCAGATTTTCCTTTTTCAATCACACCAGCTTTTTAAAAAGAAGACAGAAAAGGATTAGAGTTGAGTTAGATTTTTTTGTTTAAGCCCTAAACTCCAAGGATTTTAGATCCATTTAAATCATTTATTTTAATTAATACATTTATATTAAATAAAGTATTTTTAGTATCCACTTCTTTCAGTGAAATTGATGTCATTATTCAAAACACTGACTAAATTACTTCTCCTATTTAAATCCCATACTCTACCTGCAGAAGAAGCTTTCAGATTGCTTATGATGCTCTGTAACAAACATGTTGTTCACTTTTTTAGGTATGGATACCGTGCTGTCTAAGAGATGCTCAAAGATGATTTAACAGTTAAAAAACAAAACAAAAACAAAAAAACAGTAAATTAGGAAATTACATTTTTTAAGGGAACCAAGTGTTCCAAATACCAAGTGTTATATTATTTCCCAGGCAACCAGTTTTCAGGCTATTGAACAAAAATGTGTTTCAGGTAAAAAGTAGCACTGATAACCTGCTTAATTAGTTTATATCTATCTATCTATCTATATCTCTCTCTCTCTCTCTCTCTCTCTCTCTCTCTCTCTCTCTCTCTCTCTATATATATATATATATATATATATATATATATATATATATATATATATATATATATATATATATATATATAAAACTGTTTTCTCACCCCTCGTGGGGTGGTATGTGTCATCCTCAAGCTCGGGTCCTCTACCAGAGGCCTGGGAGTTTGAGGGTTCTGCGCAGTATCTTAGCTGTTCCTAGGACTGCGCTCTTCTGGACAGAGACCTCTGATGTTTTCACTGGATTCTGCTGTAGCCACTCTCCCAGTTTGGGGGTCACAGCCCCCAGTGCTCCAATTACCACTGGCACCACTGCTGCTCTTACTTTCCACATCTTTTCTAGCTCCTCCTTCAGTCCTTGGTATTTCTCAAGCTTCTCGTGTTCTTTCTTCTTGATGTTGCTGTCGCTTGGGATTGCCACATCTATCACTACTGCCTTCTTCTGCTGTTTGTCGATCAACACGATGTCTGGTTGGTTAGCCATCACCTGTTTGTCAGTCTGGATCTTGAAGTCCCATAGGATCTTAGCTCGCTCATTCTCAACTACCTTAGGAGGTGTCTTCCATTTTGACCTTGGGACTTCCAGCCCATACTCATGGCAGATGTTTCTGTACACTATGACAGCTACCTGGTTGTGGCGTTCCATGTATGCACTTCCTGCCTGCATTTTACACCATGCTGTTATGTGCTGTATTGTTTCAGAGGCATCTTTGCACAGTCTGCACCTGGGACCCTGCCTGGTGTGGTAGACCCTGGCCTCTATTGATCTTGTACTGAGTGCCTGTTCTTGTGCTGCCATGATTAGTGCCTCTGTGCTGTCCTTCAGTCCAGCCTTTTCCAGCCACTGGTAGGACCACTTCTTCTATTTGTCTGTGGTACATGCCGTGCAGCGGCTTGTCCCTCCATGATGGTTCTCCTTCCTCTTTCTTGTCTTCACTTTCGGTTTTCTCCTGCCTGAGGTATATATATATATATATATATATATATATATATATATATATATATATATATATATATATATATATATATATATATATATATATATATATATATATATATATATATATATATATATATATATATATATATATATATATATATACATATATATATATATATATATATATATATATATATATATATATATATATATGCAGAAGAAAACAACAATAATAGAACATTTTATATCAGCTAAAAATATTAGGTGATTTTTACATTTGATCAAAGCCTTTCACAAGATTTTAGAAACAGCTGATTTTCTGAAATAAAAATGATAATATTACCATTTAGTCCTACCTCTCTGTCTCTCCATGTGATATTTTAATTTCTGTTTCATTAGTAACCTTGCTGGTTCAAGTGACGTTGACATTAAAGCTGGATTCTCATTGGTTAAGTAAAGGTTGATGTTCCAGCCTTATGTCTCTAGCAGTGGAAAGGAGAACAACAGATCAGCTCGGAAATCAAGTTAATTTTTTGAAAGTCTAGATGAGGAATCATGAAGAAGCTGAAGTGTTTCGTGGTTCTGTTGGGAATATTTATACATAATGTGGCAGCAGGTAAGTTACTAAAACATTTTATAAGATCTATTAGCGAGAGTCTGAAATCTAACAGCTTATTAAACTAGTTTTATATCTAGACCCAGCTGGCTGCCATCACTACCTGTCTACTATTGCTGCTCCCTGTAAAATGCTCTTTCTAAAAAAGATAAAGACTTTCTTTGCCCTGCTTTATTTTTTTCAATTTGCATATTAAAGTAAGACTTTGTTTTAAATAGCTGATTTTAAATTGTATAAAAATATTGCAACGAACTGATAGTTTCCTTTTCTAATTAAGAGTCAAACCCTTTTCTTTTATCTCCTTCCAACACTGACGCTGGTTATCTTACTTATATTTGTTTTTGTGCTTCTATCCTCTATTATATTTTACTTTTCAGGACTTTAATCTCCTTGATATGTGCTTCATATTTCATGATAATGTGCTCAACTTCCTGAGGAACATCTTAAATCACGTGAATGAAATGTTAAGTATTTCATAGACAGCCTACTTGCTCTCAGAGGATAAGCGAAAGTAAAATGTAATTATAAAAAAATAACTTAAGTTACAGGAAGAAGAAAAAAAAAGAGTTTTAAGCAGTAACTCTTTGATAATCTGATTTGGTTTTTATCAGTTAAATAAAAATAGGAAGCTGTTTGCTTATTTTGATATTGTTAAGAATACTTTAAAAAGTGGCTAAAAATGAAAATAATTTCAAGAATATTTTCAAGTAAAAGTATTTCACAGTTACAAAGCAATTTTTTCAGCAGACTGAGAGTGTTTTGAAATAAAACCAGTCAGTCAACTTTAATTAATTTTATCTCAAAATGGTACATCAGGCTGATCTATACAGCCATATTGAATCAATTAGAAAATGTATTCTATTTAGAGCTTGGTTGTCAGATAAAAAGTACATTTTGAGAACAGCTGTATTTAAGAAGGTATCTAAATATTTAAAATATTTCTTTCTGCTGGTCAGATTTCATCAGGGGTGGAAAGTAACGAATTGCATTTACTCACGTTACTGTAATTGAGTACTTTTTATGAGTAATTTGTAATTTTCTGAGTAGTTTTTGAAATATGTAATTTTACTTTTACTCCAGTAAATTTTAACCTAGGTAAAACGTCCTCACGTACTGAGTAAAAAAAAAAAAAATACTGGTGAAAAAATTAAATGCGGCCCGAAATTTAAACCCCTGTGTCACGGAACCAAAACTTAATGCGCGACCCTGCCTTGCAATTACCCTTTGTATTGTCTCATAATCCAGTGCTGAGCTTTAGAAGATGGCAGTTGCTAATTACGACACAGAGAGTATGGATGAGGAAACACATTCTGGAGACGAAAGCCAGAAAAACCCTTGGCCATATCTGGACGGATTAATTGTTTTCAAATGCACAAAGGGGAACAATGTGATGATGCAGTGCAACATGTACCTGGCCAGCAAAACTGAGCTTTCGGCTTTTAAAACATCAACATCCAATTTACGAAAACATGTGGCGGTAAGTTAGCGCATATGTTTTTGTCTCCGACATCCCAAACTGTTTATTTATTATTTATGTATAAGCGAGGTCTTGGCTTGTTAGCAGTTGCTTAGAATAATCTAGTTCGGAATATCAAAAGTATGACTGAGTTGGGAATGCAAGCATTACAGGTATTTATTTTAATGAGGCGATAAATAAAATAGAATGTTATGATGGTTTCATCATAGGGCTAGGCGATAATTCAATAACGATATATATTGATCGATAGACGTGTGGTGCAATAGAAAAAAAGAGAGTCGATAAAAGTTCGATAAAAAAGAAACGCAGTTTTCCTTCCTTCTCATTGTAGCCTAGCATGTAGGTTTATGCTAGTCACTACTTCCTCCCAACCAATCACAATCGCGGACCCAGGCACGCCGTCACCAAGCGCCGCCCTCTCAAACCACAACACAGAGCACATGAAGATGTCGCAGCAAGGAGAGGCGGAGGAAATTGTTTCAAAGAAGGGTTTTTGTAGTTCGCCAATTTGGCAGTATTTCGGTCATGGCAAGTCGGACCAAAAAACAAACCACAGTCATCTATAAAATGTGTAGGGAACCAGTGAAAACGAAGTCTGATAACACAACCAACTTTTTTTTTTTTTTTATCATCTCAGCCGCTCACACCCGCAGGAGTACGAGCTGTGTTGGCCCCGGCGCGGCTCTCCTCCGAGGAATCTTCGGGAATTTCAGGAAAATATATATATTTTCAGTTCTGGGCAGTTTCCGATGTAGTTCTAACAATTGAGATAAAAATGCTGAGGGGCCAGCAACTTCAAAGTAATAACTCAGGTTAAAGCAGGAAACGGGGGGGCGGCGGCGGTGGGGGGCATTTATTTGTTATATTTATTTTGGTCACTTTTCTGGTCACTTTAGTTTATTCTTTGTCAGTATTTAATAACATAACCCAGGTCTCCTAAGTTATTTTTCTTTAAAACAATTCTGTTATGGTTAAAAAAGTTGGTTAAATAAAGATTTAATTTGAAGTCTGTGTTTGTGTTTTTTAATAAAATTAAATCATTTAGCAATATTATAAAAAGTCCAGGCAGAGCTGCACATAAAATATGGTTTCAAATCTTTTCAATAATTATCGATATCGATCAATATGCATTTTTTTTTTATCGATAAGCTTTTTTTCTATATCGCCCAGCCCTATTTCATCATGGACCTGAAGGTCCTCCTGCTCGCACTCATCCGGTTCCTTCCCCCATCTCTCTCTGGTGTTCTGTGAACTTCAGGTTCAGCATTAAACTGTTGAACTCCTTCCCAAACATTAAGAAGCTGTCTCTGAAACTCAACACAGGCCTTCCAGACTCAGCTGCCTGTGAGAGGCTTTTTAGTTCAGCCGGGTTGCTCTTCACAGCAAAGAGAGCAAAACTTACAGCAAAAAACTTTGAAATTCTGTCATGATTGGCTAATGGACTTAACCCACATGCAGAACACCAAACTTGAGACAGAGGAAAATTTAACAATGTTTATTAAGGAGGAAACATACAGAGTAATATGGACTGGTTCTGGTACAGGTCCAGGACTGGTTTCACAGATATCTGAAGGGATGAGAGTTTGATTAGCCAGGCAGTTAGATCGTTTGACGAGTGAGTAATTCCTGAATGTACCTTGAAGAGGTTCTGACAGATCCTTGAGATGGGAAAACCGGTTGGGTCCAGAGATTGTGGAAGTAGCAGAGAGCTCAGCAGCAGCAGCGTCTAGCTTCTGGTTAGTGAGACTCTGACGTGGGTTGTTCCTAGCTCTTCCCTGAGAGCTGAAGGAGGAATCCAGACTAAGACCTTCAGGTTTGGCTTCCTTGGGCAGGCAGGCAGGTTTCCAGGTAAAGCTCATCCAGAGCTTCAGACTTTGGTCAGGTTTTCAAACTTGGTCAACACTCCGGCATCGAAGGAAGGTCTGACTGCTGCTTATGTAGGAAGGTCTCCTGATGGGTTGATGAGCTTCAGGTGTGCGGGAGGCTCCAGCCCAGGAGACACACAGCGCTCTCTGCTGGAGACAGATGGTAGATCTCCAGATCCCAACAGTAACCCCAGTCCTTAACAGAAAACATATAACAGAAGAGGATCCTCGGCGCCCTCTGGTGGGCAAGCCTCAGGATCCCAACAAAATCAGCTACTGCTGAAATTGAACAAGAGCTTTACCGGTCTAAAGTTGTAGATTTGGGGCAGTTGTGTGAGTTCCTGTGGACACTGAATTTTTAAGTTAGATCCTGTGAGGACTTTCTTTTAAATTGTTGGATCCTGTCAGAATTTTGTTTTATTGTGAACAGTGGGATCCTGTGGCATTTTAGTTTGATTTCTTGTATCTTTTGGGCAATCAATTTGAATACTTTAAAATGTAGTTAAAATTTCTTTATTGTTGGACAGTAGGATTTAAAATTGTTTGCACTTTATGGTACAGGTTGTGACTGTCCTTGTGCTATGGGGAAGTATGTTCTTTAGCCCAGCTGATCTTTTGCAAGTGCGGATGTCCACTGAAATACGCCTTGAAATCGATTAAAACACCTTGTGCTCAATTCGATTCATGACTCATCCTTTTTTTGCATTAAATAACTCAAAGTAACTAAGTAACTTTTACTCAAATTACATTTTAAATGAAGTAATTTTGTACTTTCACTTGAGTAAAATTTGAGATGGGTAATTTTACTTTTACTCTGAGTAAAATTCAGGCAAAGTAAAGATACTTTTACTCAATTACAATTTTTTAGTACTCTTTACACCTCTGGATTTCATATTCCTGTTTTAAATGTTGGGCTCCTCAGTGATGCAGTGGGTAGCACCGCTAACTTGCAGCAAGAAGGTTCTGGGTGCAAATCCCGGCCCGGGGTCTTTATGCATGGACATTCTTTCCAGGTACTCTGGCTTCCTCCTATAGTCGAAAAACATGGCTGTTAGGTTAATTGGTTTCTCTAAATTGTCCTTAGCTGGGATAGTAGTATGGGGCTGGGAGTGTGTGTTTGAACAGTTTTTGTCTCTGTGTTGCCCTGCGATTTACTGGCAACCTGTCCAGGGTGTACCACGCCTTTCTCCCATAGACAACTGGAGATAGGCAACAGCACCCCTTGTGGCCCCACTTGGGATAAGCATGACAGAAAATAGATGGCTGTTTTAAATGTCATGTTTTTATTATGAGTGGAAAGTCTTCAGCAGTAGAATGATTCATATAAATCAAAACTTTTAAGTATCAGTCTGTTACTGATGAATCCATAGAATGTATCTCATTTAGTGACTTTAATTGGTGAATTTAATTAACTTTTCTGTAATTTGCATTTTTATATAAGGGAAAGTATAGGTACCCTTGTAAAACAACAACCAAATATGCTAATTTTTACCCTTCAGTGAAGCATTCCCTGAGATATTTCCGTACTGCTACCTACGGAGTCCCAGGCTTTCCAGAGTTTGTTGGGGATGCAACAGTAAATGAAGTTCAGGTGGGATATTATGACAGCAACATCAAGACCGCCAAGCCCAAACAAGACTGGATGATGGAACTGTTTGAAAAGGATCCCAACCACCTGGAGTGGTATTCTAAGAAGTGTCTTCGAAGTCAACATTTATTGAGAGCAGACGTGAATGGCTTGAAGCAACGTTTAAACCTCACTGAAGGTAAGGAGCTTTTTAATAAACATGTTTTCTTCGCTTATATTGGCTTTAGGTTTCAGTATAAAGTGCTTGCCCCGAAATCCCACATACTCCATCAGTGCCCCGCTGCGCTCCAGACCGCCTGCTCAAAGCAAAGCCTACAGCCCCGACTGTGGCTCCCGTCCGCTCCGCTCTGAGTTCCTTGGAGATGGTAGAGAGCATGCGCGAGATGATTAAATTCAAAGCAGCAAAACGTACGGAAATGATCCAGGGTTTCTGCTGATCATTTAAAATAATTACAATCCATTATTTTTGGGGGGATGTTTTCATTAATTCCATAATTTTTTTGGATTTCGGTGTAACAATCAACATGTATCGAACCGAACCGAAAACCGTGACCAGAAACCGTGAATCGAACTGAACCGTGGATTTCGTGAACCGTTCCACCCCTAATAAATATATATATATATATTTATTCAGTTCTGGGCAGTTTCCCACGTAGTTCTAACAATTGAGAGAAAAATGCTGAGGAGCCAGCAACTATAAAGTAATAACTCAGGTTAAAGCAGGAAACTAAGCTGAACCATAACGAGGTGCCAGCAGCACCTCTAGAAGAATAGGGTTGAGAAAAAATACCCAATAGAAATGCTAGGTTAAAGGGTGAGTTGATTTTTGTTTGGGTTTTTGTTCTTGTTAAGGGGAGTTTACATGGTAGCCTAGTCCTACAATCTTTTAATTACCACAAGCTGGTGGTGTACTATTCCCACACAAATAGGGTATTCTATTTATTTATTTGTTATATTTATTTTGGTCACTTTTCTGGTCACTTAAGTTTATTCTTTGTCAGTATTTAATAACATAACTCACGTCTCCTAAGTTATTTTTCTTTAAAACAATTGTTATGGTTAAAAAAGTTGGTTAAATAAATATTTAATTGGAAGTCTGTGTTTGTGTTCTTTACTAAAATTAAATCATTTAGCAATATCATAAAAAGTCCAGGCAGAGCTGCACATAAAATATGGTTTCAAATCTTTTCAATAATTATCAATATCGATCAATATGCAATTTTTTTATCGATAAGCTTTTTTTCTATATCGCCCAGCCCTAATGTCAACCATCAGATAACTTACCTGGAACTTATGGCCCATAAATGAGCATACGCTGGCATACCTTCTTGCTGTATGTCAACGTGTGCCAGCATGTTTCAGTATGCATCAGAGTACTTCAGCATGCTCATAACTTCAACTTATCCCAGTTTTTGCCAGATTTTTCGTACATCAGCCTGGCTAAATCGTCAAGGTGTGGCTGGGGCTTTATGAACTGAAAATACACACATAAGAATGAATTACAGATTAGCATCATTTTGTGAACAGCGTATGTAGGATTTTAAAAGCATAGTGAAACGAATAGCATGTTTCAGGTAAAACTGAAAGATTAACATTTATTAATCATTTTATGGTGTAATGTGACTCTGAAAGGGAGCCAGCGTCTCCTGTTACAAGGTACACTATAACTGTCATCATTAATCATGTGAAACAGGTTCACAAAAGTTTAGTTTTTAGTTTTATGAATTTATTATAAATTCAGCACACAAACACACATGCAGCCAAAAAAAAAAAAAATCAATGAAGTCTTTAGAACAATTAGAGACAACTCTCAATAATAGTCTAAACATTATATGTATATGAAAACAACAAAATCAAAAACATAAATCTATTGGTGGCTGTTGGATACTAAAGAAAAGAGGCTTTTGTCTTCTTTCCAGATACTTTTACATCCTTTCTTTAACTGAAGTGCTTGGATGCTTTATTAGCTTATTTTTCATGGCTTGAATGCAGCACCACCTAGAGGCGTTTTGTAAAACAACAGTATGAAACAATGGCTCTGTTCGAAAACCTGGGCTGCATCCTCCAAGGACGCGGTCTACCTAGACTGGATCCTTCGAAGTCCTTGAAAATAAGGAGACCGGAAGAGTTTTGGCTGTAAATTCGAACAGATCTATCCTTCGGCGGGTTTTACCGTATGCTCTGTTGCTTAGCAACCATGGAAGTTGACACACAAAGCAGGAAAAGAATGAAAATCGAAGTTTTCAAAACTGTTTGTTTATTTCTTTCTTTTTTTATTATAAAGTGAACAAAGACTACACTCACAAGAATCCAGAGTGGAATAAAGGCACTAACCACCGGGAGCAGGAACAAATAAAATCAAATGTAATGATAGAAACCTTAGTCAGTTAAATAAAATGCTGCTGTCATTCTGCACTTTTCTGATGTTGTTGCTAATTTCAAATATCATTACTGTAAAAATGTCCATAGCTGCATAGTGGTTATTTATTCTCCAGTTTTATATTGTTAAACACTTTATAGAATTGTATTGTTTATATTTTAACTCTTCCCTCTTATTTTATTCTTATACATTTTTCTAAGGTCCTCATTTGTGTGACCATTTTCAATAAACTTTCTGCTGCTATAAATTTGCCCATTGTGGGACAATAAAGGGATTTTCTATTCTATAAAAGGGGTAGAAATATATAAGTAAATCTAAACAATGTATGTATAAAAAATATATATCTGCAAAATCTCTAATATTCAACAACAAAAAATACTTAGTTAAGCATAATGTGCAAAACAGCAATAAAAAATTTAACTATCAGATTTATAGTCCCCACCCTGCAGACCTATTAGAATCTGTCCTTAAATTACGGCCAAAAACATTTACATAGTAACAGATAAAAACCTATAGATAAATCAAACATTACCGCCACATATCTGACCATTAAAACAACTATTTTCATTAATTTCAGACGGAACTATTCACATACTTGTATTATATTAAACTGAACTTCAAATTTTCACCACTGTTCGGCGCATAGTAACCTTTCCTCTGATCACGGAGCAAATCCCGGCTTGCTTGGTCTCGCAATGAATCCTGGGTAAACCAAGGATTCCGAGGATACATCGGACCCGTCCTTCAAACCTGAAAAAGAAGGAGGCATTTTAAGGTCGCATAACGAGGACTCTTGGAATCTGACCAGATCTCTGCGCCGCACTATGACATAATAGTCCTTCGAATCTGGCCTTCTAAGGACGCGTCCTAGGTTTTCGAAAAGAGCAAATATAATCCTTGCAAAAAAGGCGGCATTTAATCTCATAATAAACCTTTTTCCTTATTCATAAGTTTGATATTGTCTCTCTTACCTCAAACTGAAAAAACAAAACAAAACAGTAAATGTTTATCTTCTTTTATTTATTTTCTTGTTAAATTCAATTTGGTGGTACATATATGAGATGTTAAACTCTGTTCCTGTCTTGGAAACATTTATTTTTTAATGATTTCGATTAACTGTTTTCCTTTTTTTTATGTGTAAGGTTAGTGTGCCCTCTTATGTTGCTTAAGTTTTTTTTTTTCTTTAAGGTCCCTACATTTTGCAGAGAATGAATGGCTGTGAGTGGGATGAGGAGACTGGAGAAATTACAGGATATGAGCTGTATGGTTATAATGGGGAAGACTTCTTAGCCCTGGACCTGAAGACCCTGACATGGATTGCTCCCAAACCACAAGCTGTACTCACAAAACTCACATGGGACACCATGAAAGCTAGATTAGAACAGTATAAACATTTTTACAACTATATATGTCCCGACTGGTTAAAGAAATATCTTCATTATGGGAGGAGCTTTCTGCAGAAGAAAGGTATATTTATGATATAATTTAAATGCAGCAACAACAGAATCTGCAAATGTATTACAAAGATCATCTTTTTTATTATAATTTTTTTCTTAAATAGAAAGACCCTCTGTGTCTCTGCTCCAGAGGACTCCCACCTCTATGTTGACCTGCCATGCTACAGGTTTCTACCCCGAAACTGCTGACATTTTCTGGAGAAGAGATGGAAAAGAGATTCATGAGGGTGTGGAGAAAGGAGAGATCCTTGCAAACAATGATGGAACCTTCCAGATGAGTGTTGAGTTCAATGTTTCATCTGTCCAGCCTGAAGACTGGAATAGATATGACTGTGTGTTTAAGTTCTCTGGTTTTAACGACAACATCATTGTCAAATTGGATAAATCCACAATCCGTACAAATTGGGGTAAGGGTTGTTTTAATCCTTTATATGCTGATAAATCTTCGAAGATAAATAAATAAGCATCAGTAATAAAATCCAAGTCTTTGCTCCAAGGAGGCCGCTCAATCATTAGATCATTACACGACACCCTCTGTTTCTACACCTTTGATAAACAGTGAGCACTTCAGACTCCAACACCAAAAAGCTGCAGTTTTGAAGCGGCTTTGACTAACTTTTTTTTTTTTGACTACTCATAATTTTCCCCTTGTTAAATTCCATAAAATTAATATGTTTGTCCATTTCTTGAAACCTTTGAAAAATGCATGTGGAATTATTATGATCTTTGTGTTCACATAAGCTGCTAGTGGTCATAGCACCTTATCATATGTACTCCTAGCTGTAGTTACTCCCGGTAAAAGCAATCTTATTAAGTATGGAGTGGTTTATAGGATGTCTGTCTTTTTTGTTATTCTGGTTCTTTTACAGTCTATTTTATTAACTCTTAAACTCATCATTGAACATTTTTCTCATTTTTAGTTTTGAAATATTAAAAGCTTACCCTAAGTTCTGGAGCCCTTTTATTTATGCATTCTGGGATTTCTGTAGATTTTAAAGTGACTCTTGTTTGTGGATCTCCTTAGCTTCTCCTTCAGAGTTTCCAGTCGCTCATGTTGCCGGAGGTGTTGGAGGATTAATTCTTATTGGAATTGCTGGAATCTTTTTTTGGGTTAGGAGAAATAATGGTGAGCAGAACACCCTTTTTTTCTACATTAAATACCAATTTGAAATTAAAGTTTTTTTTATTTTAGAGTTGGGTTATATTCAGAAATGTTTACTATTTGATTTTATTAAAGCCTTTAGCTCAGTGGTCTCCAACCCTGGTCCTCAAGATCTACTGTCCTACAGATTTTAGATGCATCCCTGCTTCAACACAGCTGAATCAAATGATTGATTACCTTTTCAAGCCATTCATTTGATTCAGCTGTGTTGAAGCAGGGATGCATCTAAAATCTGTAGGACAGTAGATCTTGAGGACCAGGGTTGGAGACCATAGCTTGATGTTGTTTATCCTTAAACTTAAAATTTCATCTCGTGAATATTTCCAGTATGTTATTCTCGGGATGGTGACTGAGATTTTAATAAATTAAACTTTTTATAATTTGTCTTAACAGATGAGGATTAAGCTTGAAGCATTACAGTTGGAAAGTTCTGGTCTAATGAAGGATTTTGGTTTAAGGAGCTACTGGCTCCTGCTGCACTATGTGGTTTTATTGTTTGTGGAAAAGTACCTTAGAAAGCTCAGAAAGCTGTTTAGAATCAGCAGGTTAAGTAAAGTTGGAGCTGATTGAGTGGAAAACAGTTGCCAATTGCCTCTCTAAGTCTTTTCTAAGTTATTTACTTGTAAACAAGTTATTTGATATTTCTTGAAAAGAAAAAAATCTATCTTTATTTTTGTTCACCAGATGAATGTTACATGTGGGACAGAACAAAGGTGGAGCATGAGGTGCAGGCTATAATAAGATAAAAGTAACATTTCATAATAATGACATGACAGGGTAACAACAACCATTCGCTTGTTGAAAATACTAGGATCTGTAAAATGTATTTAAACTGAATATTAATATCTCTGCAAAACAAAACCTGCCTTTTTTTAATTTTTTTTTTAGCAATAATCCTGTGAACAGGATGAGACAACAGCATGAGAAGCCAACAACGACAAGGAACCAGCCAAGAGTGACAGCAGAGGGAGAGCATTTATGGCTGACTGAAACAAAGGCTGGGCTAACGAGCTGATAAGGAGCAGGTGTGAGAAGAGACAACGAGGAAGCCGAGGGGAAAGGACCACACACAAGAGGGCAACAGAGAACAACAAAGAAAAACCTGAGCACTAAAATAAATCTAGAAAATACTACAAAATAGAAAACATGGAGCAAACTAATCTACTTGATCTAATAAACTTGACCTAATAAACTTGATCTTCATCAATGCCAAGTCAAATAAAATTGAAAGGGCCTGTTAGTGTTGCACTTTACTGATCTTTTTTACACTAATGCCCTTTTGCACCGTTATTTAAACTGTTTTCTTTTTTCTCCTACATTGTTAAATTCTGATCACTGCCGCACTTTGTATTGGTAATGTTTATCTTACCTAAACTGCAATCTAATTACACTGTTGTAAGCTGTATGCAACAAAATTTTGTTTTGTATACACACTGTGCATACAAAATGACAATAAAATGTGTCTAAATCTAAATGATGATTTTTGTGGCCCTCAACCGCATTTCAAGTGTGGAATATATTGGTATGTCAACTTAATCTGAAAGTAAATCACAACACGCATAAATTGGAAAGCAACTGGACTTTTTCTCAGTTCTTTTGAAGACCTTTGGAAACCTTATCCAGCAGTCTTTGTCTATTCTGTTTGCTCGCACAAGAGTACATACAGGCATGCCTAAAGAAAATGTTAGTGTGACTTTTACTGATAAAAGTGTGAAGCCCTTGTGAGTCATCACTGGTTATATTGTTTCATCTCAGTGAAGATGAAACGTGGAATATCAGCCTGCACTCTTAAAGAGTCAAGGAAATTTGTCTTGTAAGGTATGAATTCACACATGCCATGTGCACCTCTGACCAGAGGGTGGCACTGTGGGATGGTGGTACGTTGCCATACGAGGCATATAAGACTTTTACATTTTTGCGGCTCCAGACAGATTATATTTCTGTTTTTTTGGTCCAATATGGCTCTTTGAGCAGTTTGGGTTGCCGACCCCTGGTCAAGAAAAAGGGGGATTCTGATATCCAGAGGAGTTACTGAATTGGTAACAGGAGGTGCACTCACCAGGCAGAGGTTTGCAGAGGGACAGGCTTGGGTCATACACAGAACAATCCAGACAGGGGATGAGGCAAACAGACTAGTTCAACAAGCAGGGTAGGAGGTTATTGTCCAGAGACCTTAAGCGAATAAGAGTATTTAACAGGGGCAAGGTAGTGATGTTGGGCTCAAGGCAGACTGCTTGATACGGCTTTGATCTTTTTGAAGCAGAAGTGTCGCTGAGAAGTGTTTCTACCAGTATTTGCATATGCCCGTTTGTGCGAAATAAGCCTGTGAAACAATGTTCCCAGAGTCAATGTCCTTGACAGATTATATACACACATGTATTATATACACACATTACACACACACACACACACACACACATATATATATATATATATATATATATATATATATATATATATATATACATAATGTGTGTTTGAATGTGTATATATATAATTATTTTAAAGCATTGAAAAAACTACATAGAAAACAACCATGAAAAGGCCTCTGCTTATCTCTCAGTCCCTTTCTTTTCAGACCCTGTTCCCCTGATTATTGTAATAATCAAGCAATTATTGTTTCATTTTAGGGCCAGAGACAAAATGATCCAAAAAAAAAAGCCAAAAAAAAACAAAAAAAACAATAGCACACAATGGGGGTTTTTGGAAGCCACTTCAGGATCTGTGGGAGCCAACAGGTCTGAACATAATGCAATAAACATTGCTCTTCACTACATCCTGCAGCACATGGATTCCGCAGAAACTTATGCTGAGAATCCTTCAGTCCCACCTTCAATACCATTATCTACAGTAGGAGCCATTCATAATCGCCCTTCCCAGTCAAATGCCAGCTGAATGGCAGCCTACTCCCCTGCAGCTCCCAGCAAAATTCCCTCCAAGTTCCAGCCTCTGGCCTTCTCCTAGGCATGCATATTGTTTTTACTCTGACTCCACCCTTTCAATGTATTATAAGATCTGATCAGTAGATAACGCTTCCCTTTAGATTGTAATGTCCATAAATCATGACTGAAAGAATATTTTAGTATTTTACAAAATGCACACTCTGGTTTTAGAAAAAAATCATAGTACTGTTACTGCAACTTTAAAGGTTTTTAATGATTCGATCCAGGCTCTTGATAACAAAAAATATTGTGTTGCTTTGTATATCGATCTATCAAAGGCATTTGACACAGTAAATCACACACTTTTAATTGAAATTCTACACAAAATTGGGCTCTCCCATCAAGCTACCATGTGGATAGCTGATTACTTGTTAAACAGAACCCAGAGAGTCCAAGTAGCTGGTTTCACCTCTTCTACTATTGCTATTTTAAATGGCGTACCTCAAGGCTCAATTCTTGGTCCACTTTTATTCTCCATTTATATAAATAACTTGTGCGTCAACTTGTGTTTATGCAGATGACTTAATAATGTACTGCAACTCTTTATCATTATCACAGTACACACTCTCCATCTCTCTGTGTGTGCTGTATCTTACAGTATTTACAGTCTGCTTTTAATGTAGTTCAAACACGTTTTACAAACTTTGAAGTTGGCTTTGAAAGTGGATAAGACTAAGGCAATGGTTTTCTCACAGTCTGCTAAACTACCAGAAATCCCTTTATTTCTTACCACTGCAGTAGGTGCACAAATTGAGTTTGTGAGTAATTATAAATATCTTGGTTTTATTCTAGATAATGAACTTTCTTTTAAAAATCACATAGCAAATCTATTACGAACATTAAAAATGAAGATTGTGTTTTATTATCGAAATGGATCGTGTTTCTGACTCAAAGATAGAGGTAAATTGGTAGCAGCAACATTCCTGCCACGTCTGAAATCATTGAATATTGTTTATCATCATGCTTTAAGGTTTATAACTGGTAGTAGACGTTTGATACATTGTTATGATTTGTATGCAAAAGCTGATTGGCCTCCTTTAAGTGTTCGGAGAAACAATCATTTGATAATCCTAATATATAAATGTCTCCTTGGACTAACACCAACATACTTAAAGAAATAGTACACCCAAAACATGATTAGCCTTCATTTTCTACTCACCCCCATGCTGAACAACACTCTGGAGTACTTTTTTGATATCTCAAATGCATCTGGAGATCTGGGAGGCTTCTTGCTGTCTGCTGACATTCAAATAATGGAGGTCTATGGCGCCCGAGGCAGAAAGGTCCATAAAAGTCCACAAAAAACTTGTCAATATTCCTCCATACTGCTCGTCCAATGTATTCCAAGTGTCCTGAGTGGGTAGCGTCCATAATTTAATCGAAATGAAGTCATTTAGAATGTTTTTAGAGCATAAACAGTAGTGTATAGGGTTTCCTAAAAGCGCGCGCCCGCACGTTCACGACACTACGGAAACCGCGGCAGACCAAACCAGATGAAAGTGCGCATTCCCAAGCGACCCTGGTCTCACATCGCCATCAACTTCATCACAGGTCTTCCCACCTCCAAACGTATGACAACCATTCTCACTATTATAGATCATTTTTCCAAGGCCTGCCATCTTGTCTCTTTGAGGAAACTCCCTACAGCACTGCAGAAAGCTAAGCTCCTCGTTAAGCATGTTTTTCGACTACATGGAATACCTCTGGACATTCTGTCTGACCGCGGCCCACAGTTCATCTCCCAGGTGTGGAGAAGTTTTTGCTCGGCTCTTGGGGCCAACGTCTCTCTCACTTCCGGTTACCACCCCCAATCCAATGGACAAGTAGAGCGCATGAATCAGGAGTTGGAAGCCAGCCTCACGTCTCACTGATTCAGATCCCACGAACTGGAGTCAACTTCTCCCTTGGATCGAATATGTGCATAATTCCAGTGTCTCTGCCGCCACAGGTCTCTCCCCATTTGAGGTTTCTATCGACTACCAACCACCCCTCTTCCCGTCTGAAGAGGCAGAAATCACCGTATCCTCCATCCAGCATCACATCCGCTGCAGCTGGACCTTCTGGAAACGGGCCAGGACGGCCCTGGGAAGAACCTCCCAGCAGAATCAGAGGTGGGCAAATATTTAGTAATTAGTAAAATTAGTACCATAATAAGATCAGGAAAGACTTGGTGCTGTTTTGCTGTGATGCCAGAAGGGTTTTCAGTTTGAAAAGTTAGAGGTTTAAAGCAAGATTATAAAGGAAATGTTATTAAAAAAAAACAACATAAAATCTTCAACATGTGTTGTTGAACTAGTTCTCCATCTTGGCTCAATATTTTTATTGTTTTATAAATGTTATTGTTTTATAAATATGCATTTTTCTCATTTTAAACATTAAGAATTTGTAGTTTTTGATAAAGTAATTCTTTCCTATTTGGGTTTATTAATAAAAATATGTGTCTATATTCTATAAATTCATTCATTAATAATTCAATCCATTGAAATCTTTGTGCTAGTTTTGTTGCTCCTTGTATTTGCTCTTTATTGCCTCCTTTTTGAAGTTTGACCTCTTTTAGTTCAGGCCTATGAATTAGCAACTAGCTACAAAGCCTACGAACAGAGTATCAGTCACTTTAATATGCTTCTGTTCTGTTCCTACAAAATAAACTTAAAAATAAGTATACATACTGAATATTTACATATAATTGTTTTCGCTTTCAAAATAAATTTAATTGAGAACTATGATTTATCAAAGTAAAGAAATTGATGTGTTTAAAATATCTTATTACAATTTTAATCAACGGTGATTATTCATAATCCTTTCATAAAACAAATCAAACTAAAGATGGAGAAAAAGCTGAATACAGAGAGCTGGTGAATCACTTTGTGGCATGGTGTAAAAAAATCATCTGATCCTGAATGTCAACAAAAGGAGATCATTGTAGATTTCAGAAGAAAGAGGAAAAAGATTAAATCTATTAACATAATGGGGGAAGAAGTGGAGGTGGAGAAGGAGTATAAATCCTTGGTGTTCACCTGGATAACAAGCTGGACTGGAGACAAACTGTGAAGCCGTCTACAGGAAGGGACAGAGCAAATTCTACTTCAGGTTTGGTCCTTCTACATTTGAGGCATGATGCAATACATATTCTATAAGTCTGTTTTAGGGTATCAGTCTCAGAGCAAATTACTTAAAAAAGCTCAACAGGCTAATAAAGAAGGCAAGCTCTTGTCTAGGAACTCTTCTAGAACCTCTGCAGATTATTTCACAAAAAAGCATCCTTCATAAAGTGGCCAACTTTGTGGAACACAGTGATCATCCTCTTCTGAAGAAAAACATTAAAGGCTTCTCCACATTCAGTGCCAGAAAGACCGCTCCTCCTTCTAAGGATCCAGTCTACCTAGACTGGATCCTTAGAAGTCCTTGAAAATAAGGAGACCGGTAGAGTTTTGGCTGTGAATTCAAACAGGTCTACCCTTCGGTGGGTTTTACCGCCTTAGGCTATTTTGCTGCCTCCCTCATCTCTGCATTTGGGTCCTCAACCAACCTCCATCCCCACACTGACAGAAGAAACCAACCATTATGGACCCAGCAGAGGCAAGCCTGGAGGACTCTAAATCAAGCTTTATTCTTAATCTAAGGAATGCTCTGGACATTATCGCCACTCTCAGCCTACATTGGAAGGGGTTGAGTGCAGTTGGTCAACTAAGTAACCTTCTTCTCCCTAACTCCACACTCTCTTCAAATTGTCAGGACTATTTGAAGGATTGAAGTGGAACCGTAAAAATGTCTTTGCATTTGCCTTTGTCACAATAACAATAGCATGGAAAAAATAAGAAACAGAACCAATGGGGGAGGCTGAGATGAGCAAAGTAAGAGGAATACAAAAAATCCTCATGATACAGAGGACGACAAGTTTGGCAACAGACAAAATAGAATATGAAAATGAAATTCAAATCATTTTTAAAATTTTACTTTTTTCTTTTTAACAATGAAAAAGAGAAATGCTTTGAATTTCAATTTTCTTTTTGGTATTTTAAAACAAAAATCAAATCCGATCTCCAACATCTACTGTATAAACAAAGGTGTTGATGGCAGCAGCACAGCTGATATTTCTCTCCAGGATGGAGTCACAGCCAAACAGGAACAGATGAGGCAAAACTACTATGAGAAAAAGCAGAGAGAGCAGAACGTTACAGATTGAACTACTAGATTCAGCAGCGTGAGAGAATAGAGATAGAATGAAGCAGAATGGTGAAATAGGGGTCCCTATGTCCTCTAGAAGTCTAAGCCTATAGCAGCATAGCTATAGAGATAGCTCAGGATAACCTGAGCCACTCTAACTATAAGCTTTATGAAAAACGAAAGTTTTAAGCCTAGCCTTAAAAGTAGACAGGGTGTCTGCCTCACGGTCTAAAACTGGTAGTTGGTTCCACAGGAGAGGAGCCTGATAACTAAAAGATCTGCCTCCCATTCTACTTTTAGAAATTCTAGGAACCACTAGTAAACCTGCAGATTGAGAGCGAAGTGCTCTGTTAGGAACATAAGGAACAATCAGATCTCTGATATCAGACGGAGCTTGGCCATTTAAGGCTTTATATGTGAGAAGGAGGATTTTAAATTCTATTCTGGATTTAAGAGGAAGCCAATGAAGAGAAGCCAGGATAGGAGAGATATGATCTCTCTTTTTAATTTTTATCAGAACTCTGGCTGCAGCATTTTGGATCAGCTGAAGGCTTTTAACTACAGTTTGTGGACTTCCTGATAGTAAAGAATTACAATAGTCCAGCTTTGAAGTAACGAACGCATGGACTAGTTTCTCAGCATCACTCCTGGACAGGAGATTTCAAATTTTTTGCAATATTCCGAAGATGAAAGAAGGAAAATTTAGAAACTTCTTTGATACAGGATCTAAATGAATTGAATTAGATAATGATTTGAATTAGATAAGCTCTACATCCTAATCCGAAAAAAATTTGTGTTATTGATGGCGTACTGTTTATTAGTTCTTTTTAACTATGTCAGATTTAAGGTAATTGTCAGAAAGGGGGTTTAATCTCATGAGAAACGTGAGCATGCAGTGACACTATACTGTCACCAGGTGGCGTTCATTTGTTTAGAGTTGTTGTAGTGTGAATAGAAATAGCTGTGTTTAATACCTGTTACACTGACCTGCTAATTGGCTGCAGCCCAGGGCGGGGCTATTAGTGTGCACACCTGAAGTGCTTTGCCTCACATTGGTGAAGGCATAAATCACACTTAGGAAAGCAGCTGCTAATTTCTTGAAAGCTGTGTGAGAAACTCGTGCTGAAAAGTAGCTGCAGAGAATTAAGGGCCCATTAGTGTTAGTGTTTAGTGTTTAGCAGCCATTTTTAAATTTAGTTTCAGTTTTAGTCCAGTTTCGGCATCGCTTGTTAGTTTTTACCACATTTAGTCGACATCATCCCATTTTTATTTAGTCTAGTTTTAGTCGACTATAAGTCAGAGCATTTTAGTCTTTATTTTTGTCCAAGAAAATATAATTTTATTCGTTTAGTTTTAGTCAACAAAAACCGTCAACATTTTAGTCTAGTTTTAGTCAGAACATAATTTTAACCTTTTACTTTTTTGTCAGCAGATAATATTTAACATTTCCTAAAATTATTTCACATTTCAACATTTTCTCATCTTTTTGATTTAAAAAAAACACAACTTTAAGGAACACATGCAGACATGGAAGATGTTCTGACAATATTTGCATATTTATTTTGAACATTCTTAAGGTTCAAAGACACAAACACAAATCCTTGCATTAAAACAAATAAAATGCACCTGACAAAGAAAACAAATAAATAAAATAAAGTGTCTTATGAACTTTACACAAGTGCTGGCTGTTTAAAGCTAGTTCACATAGAATAATAAAATAAAAAGATTTGAGGTCAATTCTGTTGAGAAAAAAAAACTCCAAAGTGTTTTTCTGCCAGCTAGTTCACATGGTTTATAAAAGGTAGAGTATTTAAGGTGAAACAAGGCATAGCTTGCTAGTCCTGACAGTCAGCTTTGTATTAGGTGTGGGCAATTAAAGAATCTTGTATAACCGGCCTGTCATTGTTTCTGGGTGGTTGTTGGTGGGTGATGTATCTTCAATCTGGAACAGAAATGAATACAATGTCAGGATAGATGCACAGCATAACAGGAATAATAAGTAGCATATAGGTCTGTTTTTTTTCCTTAACAAAAACTAAGTCTCTGTAAAAACTACATTTGAGAATCCATTTCAAACTCATACAAACAACCTAACTATCATTTTATGCAGGAATAAATTGCAGACATTTTTATGTGTGCATGCATTTTGGTTGCCTTAATATTGATGCCAATTCAAATCAAATGTCCTTGTAATAGTAATATGCAGATAAACCATAAAATAATATGTAATTTTCGTCTCGTCTTTGTTGGTGAACTAAAATGTCCATAGATTTTAGTCCAGTCTTTATTTACCGAACTGCATTTTCATCTCGTCTTTATTAGTCCACGAAAATAATTTCTGATTTACTCCCACTTATTGTTTATTAGTGGGGATTTTCGCCTCGCCTCGTCTAGTTTTCATTCGGTGAAAAATGTGCATTGACGAAAATATTTTCGTTAAGGTTTCGTTAATGAAATTAACACTAGGGCCCATGTCAAAAAACTGAAGAGGCAGCCGGTAAGAAATATGAATTTTATAGGATCTTACTGCTACTGCTCTTTAATTATGTGTAATTTGAGTGGAGTCATTCTCATTTGATTTATGCTCCTTAATTTGAAAATGTCTGCAGTGCTGTAAATATTTTGGGAAATGTGTATCCATGTTGTGATTTATCAGGTTGTCTTGTATGCTATTTAAGGTTAAATGTCTGGGCAAGGTGCAATATTGTGGTACATTTTGTAAAACTGTCATGTGTATATGAAAATTAGATTGATTCAAGTATTTTGATTTCATTTATAGTTTGTGTGCCTTCAATAGTATATGTTCACTAACAAGCGTAACTGTCTTTCTGTCTGAAGGTTTTTACCTGACTGCTGTTAAGACTGACCACAAAATGGGAAAATAAAAAGAATGGAAAAAGTCTCAACTGCTTTGTCTGAGTAAATCCAGCCAAACCCTTAATGTCATGGGTCCAGCCCTTTCAAGCGTGGGGTGCAGCTACTGAAACGCTTGACAATGCCTGGTTCATTACTGTGAGCCAGTATAGCCACTAAAATCTTAATGAGTGTCCTCTTAAAGGAATAGTACACCCAAAACATGATTAGCCTTCATTTTCTACTCACCCCCATGCTGAACAACACTCTGGAGTACTTTTTTGATATCTCAAATGCATCTGGAGATCTGGGAGGCTTCTTGCTGTCTGCTGACATTCAAATAATGGAGGTCTATGGCGCCCGAGGCAGAAAGGTCCATAAAAGTCCACAAAAACGTGTCAATATTCCTCCATACTGCTCGTCCAATGTATTCCAAGTGTCTTGAGTGGGTAGCATCCAGAATTTACTCGAAACGAAGTCATTTAGAATGTTTTAGAGCATAAACAGTAGTGTATAGGATTTCCTGAAAGCGCGCACATGCGCGTTCACGACGCTACGGAAGCCGGCAGAGACTGAAAGAGATTAATGACAAGATATCGGAATTAGAAATACGGTATAAAAAAAATATGAATAGTTTTACACTGCAAGAAATTCTTACTCTTAAATATGAATACAATACCATTTTGACAAAGCAAGTAAGTTACCAAATTTCTCAGTTACGAGTGCGTTATTTTGAGCTTGGAGAAAAGCCACATACTCTCCTATCTCGACAACTAAGAGGCCAACAGAACAGTAGAGCAATACACAAAATTAGGTCCAATACAGGTGAAATTATTACTACTCCAAAATCTATAAACAAATGTTTCACAGAGTTTTACAAGGAATTATACAGAACAAAAGCACAGGGGAACATAGATTCCTGGCTAGAGGGAGTCCCCATCCCAATGCTTGAGAGTCCTACTCGAAAGGTCTTAAACCAACCACTGACCATGAAAGAGATCTCTGATTCTGTTAAATCATTCGCCTCTGGGAAAGCCCCAGGTCCTGATGGGTTTGGAGCTGAATTTTATAACAAGTTTGTTGGACAAATATCTCCACTCTTGCATAGGATGCTGCTTCACTCAATGGCTACAAAAACGCTTCCGCCCAGTTTATATGATGCAAACATTGCCCTTATGCTTAAACCAGATAGAGACGACACAAACCCTGCATCATATCGCCCTATATCTATGTTGAATCTAGACTGTAAGATTTTTACAAAAATTCTGGCCAACAGACTAAATTCTTGTATTGAATCAATTATACACAAAGATCAAACAGGGTTTATCCCTAACAGACATTCTTTTTTTAATACAAGAAGAGTGCTAAACATCACACATCACAAATTTCCAGCAAGGTCAAAACAAACTATACTATATTTAGATGCTGAAAAGGCGTTTGATCAAGTTGAATGGGGGTTTATGTTCAAGGTTCTTGAAAGATTTGGGTTGGGGGAACCCTTTATTTCCTGGGTACACTTAGTTTATATGTACCCGACTGCCTCAGTTGTCACCAATCAAGATAGATCTACTCAATTTTTATTGGAAAGAGGCACACGGCAGGGGTGCCCACTCTCGCCATTGTTATTTGCCCTTGCCATCGAACCCCTAGCCATCAGTATCCGAGAAAACCCAGATATTAAACCCATAACAATTGGAGGAGTTGATCATAAAATATCGTTATACGCTGATGATATTGCCATTTTCTTATCGGATCCTGAGCTCTCAATCCCTACACTATTGGATGTAATAAATGGTTTTGGTGCCGTCTCTGGCTACACTATAAACTGGCAAAAGAGTGATCTCATGATTCTCTCAGCAGATTTAGATCCCGCGTTTCTATCCTCAATTCAGTTCAACATTTCAGATAAAGTTAAATATCTAGGTATCAGAATAACAAAAAATCCAAATTCTCTTTTTAAGTATAATTTTACTGCTAGACTAAACTCCTTAAAAGAGAATATAGAAAAATGGAGAATACTGCCTCTGTCACTTATTGGTCGGATTAATACAATTAAAATGGTTTCCCTCCCAAGATTTACTTATTTATTTCAGAACATTCCAATATATCTCCCAAAAAAATTCTTCAAGCTGATTGATTCGGTTATCCTGCCATTTATCTGGGGCTACAAATCACATAGAATATCAAAAACACATCTTCAACAGCCAAAGAAGTGTGGTGGTTTGGGCCTACCATGTTTCCTACATTATTACTGGGCTGCCAATGCCAGAGTGTTGATATTCTGGCAGATGACTCCAGATTTAGCTACTTCAGAAAATGTCCCATCTTGGCTAACAATAGAACATAGCTCATTTTCAAAATTATCTCTTCAGGCACTTCTTTTTGCATCACCAAGACCCCGGACCTCTACACGAGGAGAACATTTTATCATACAGCAATGTGAGAAAATTTGGTTACAGATTCGAAAATATTGCCAACTTCTTAATCTGTCCATTCATGCTCCAATATGGCATAATGCATTTCCTCCGTCGTTTACAGATGCTGTTTTTAGAGAATGGTCCCGTAAGCGTATAGTGTCAATCAAAGACGTATATATAAATAAAAAATTCTGTTCTTTTGAACAATTAGAAGCAAAATACAGTCTACTTAAGAGTCATTTTTTTAGATTTTTACAATTAAGAAATTATGTTAGGGATAATTTGCCAAATTTTGACTCTCTCCCTTTGGATAATGATTTGTTCAAAATCATGCTCGGCCCACCAGAGTCCCAGGGTTTAATTTCCTCATTGGTCCGCTATTTTTTAAGTATGTCTGAATGTTCAACGTTAAATATAAAGCAAAAGTGGGAGGAGGATCTCAATATTAAAATCAAAGACGATGTATGGAGCAGAGCACTGGGTGACATACATTATTGCTCAGTGAACTCAAGATTGCAAGTAATACAATATAAAGTAGTTCATAGGTTACATTACTCAAAAACAAGGTTAAACAAAATTTTCCCACAAACATCACCTCTCTGTGACAGATGTAAAATATGGGACAGCACATTAGCACATCAATTTTGGCTTTGTCCAAATATTCAAAGTTTCTGGACCTCAATATTTGAATGGTACTCTCGCGCCCTTAAAGTTAACATAAAACCCGATCCAGAAACAGCCCTCTTTGGTGTCTCGGACACTCTTAACAAATTGGGTCGTGATGTAACAACAGTGGTCTCCTATGGCATGATGATAGCCAAAAGATGCATATTAAAGCAGTGGAAGGCTGACAGACCACCTAATTTTGAATCTTGGATCAAGGAATTTACAGAAATCTTGCACATAGAAAAAATTAGGTTTGATTTAATAAACTGTCCTCAAAAATACTACAAAATTTGGAAACCCATTCTAGAACAATTGAAGCCATAAAGAACCCCTATCCTCCCCTCTTTTCTTTGTTCTACTTTATCTCATTTGTTATGAATAAAGGTGTGGACACTCCTAATTGATTGGTTGAAACTCCATAAAGTGTGTTTTTTTACTTTCAGTATGTCCAAAGTGTAAATGAACAAATAATTTTTATATAATATTATTTATTGTGTGTCTAATGCTTTTTTGTTGTCGTTTTTTGTTTTTGTTTTTTTTGTGACAAATGCTAAAGGATTCACTAAAGGACATTAATCATTGTCATGTTTTCGTTATATACCTGTAAAAAATTCTATAAAAATAAATATAAAAAAAATAAAAATAAAAAAAAATAACTTTACAATCCATCTACCCAAAATATTTTGCAAAGTCTCTTTACCAGAGTCTAATGCTTCAAATCTGTAAACTGTTCTAAAAACAATTTAAACTTTTAACATTTAGACTTACTGTTTAAGAAGTAATATTTCTGATCAACTGGAATTTATTTAAAGTTTTAATTGCATTTCAAAAATTGGGGATTTCCAGACTAGTTTAAATAATATGCTATTTGAGAAATATTATTTTCAATGTAAATACAATAGAACTGTTGGTGTTTTAATATATTTAAATAAAATAGTATCACATGTATGGAAGACCAATCCTGCCACAATTAAAAATAAATACATAAATAAATAAATGCTCAATAAATAAATAAGCATACAATTAACTGCCCCCAGAAATACAATAAATAAATGTAGGTAGAAATTAAATTACACAGTGAGACATAAATGTATATATCTCTTTTAATTAGCTTCTTTATTTATTAGCTTTTGTTATAATTACCTTATTTATTTATTGTCCTTTATAATCTTCAACTTTATTTATTTACTATTTTTGTTAAGTATTTATGTGCATGTGATAATATTTTTGTCTGTATTCGTTTTTTGTGTTTTTTCCCCCTATTTATTTCCTCCATGCTGTTTATTTCTCATGTCGTTTTTACATTTCTGTATACATTTCTGCCTCATTATGCAAATGAGGAAGGGGGTGTGTCTTAAGGGCTCAACTTCTGCCCATTGGTTGGTTAGCATTTACTGCATCAGTCGAATCTACAGGAGGAGAGTCTGAAGAGCGCGAGTATAGACTTGTGTCCTCGCCAAGTATGCTCTTGAGAAGAACCCAGGAAAGGGGGGTCTCGGGGAAAACAGGAGCACACAGCATAAATCTGGGTCAATTATATCAGAAGCGTACTGATGACATATCAGAAGCGTACTGATGACATCACCACATGCTCTTCTGAAGCTGCTTTTCTCCTCCTGTTATTAATAGTTCCTAGATAATAATAAATTCTGACATTTTTCATTTAGTGGGGGAATAATAATGAACACAATCAGATAAAAACAAATCAAATGAACAGGAGACAGGAGAAATAAATAGCATGGAAGAAATAAATAGGGTAATACAGACAAAAATATTATCACATGCACATAAAGAAATACTTAAAAAAATAAATAATAAATAAATAAAGTTTAAGATTATAATGGACAATAAATAAATAAGGTCATTATTACAAAGGTGGAAAAAAAATGAAATAAGCTAAAAGAGATATATACATTTTTGTCTCACTGTATAATTTAATTTCTACCAACATTTATTTATTGTATTTTTGAGGGGCAATTATTGTATGCTTATTAATTTTTGGAGCATTTATTTATTTCTGTATTTATTTTTAATTATGGCAGGATTGGTCCTCCACAGTGGCGCAAAAACTGGGTATGCAGCACATGAAATGCATAGGGGCGCTGCACTCGAGGGGGCGTCAAAAAAACCATCTATATATACAATGTATATACACACAGAATGAAAGGTAATTCCACTGGATCTGGTCTTTAGCCTCCTTTTATTTGTGCACCCTCAGTTGGAATAAAAGTCGGCCATTCTGAGGATTAGCTCTACAAGTTTGCAAACTGTCAATACAAAATCAAAATGATGTATTAAAGCAGAAAGGCAGATCGTTCAATTTGTCCCATGTAACCCGTGAAACATTCTCATTTTCAGCCAGCTGATTTATCTGGAAATCAGTGAAGAATTCCCCGGAGTCCAAGCGTCTAAAGTCATTGAATAGGGTTAACATTAACTGACATTTATTGTCTCTGACAGCCGCTTGGTCTGATCCAAGATGGCCGCTCTGCCGGCACGCCTCTCACCCGATGATGCGGGGTCTATGTTGTGACCCAGGTGTGTGTCGCTGACGCCTCCTTCTTCCTCGTGTTTTCCTGAGTCGCTATAAACGGAAGAGGAATGAAATGTTTTCGAGTTATTATGAAATGTATACGTTAAGTCGCTAAAATGAACTTCTTAAGAACTTCTGTTGTCATGGTTTTAATGCGGATACAAGGTGCATTATCAGGTGAGTTAATAATGTAAAAATAGGTTTACTCTCTCCTTTGTTTGGGATTTCTGATGTGCTCATTAAGGACTTTGTAATTCAGAGGGTAGCCTATCGCTCATAGCCCACATAAAGCATAGACTTTGAAAAGCTAAATATTTTCTATCCGATTATATTTATTTAGAATTCGTCTCTTTATCTAACCGGAAATAGCCACCATATATCGATACGGTTCACCTTCTAGATTAAAAGTAAGATGGGATTCGATGTATGGAGTCGCATTTTTATGATCAAATTTATTTCTCACCCGTTTCGGTTTTTCCGTCATCCTACAGACCCTCAAACGTTTATTAGAAACTGTGCTTCTCCGTGTAGTTAAACCCAGTAAAAACACAACTATTTATTTGAAAATACATTTTGCGTTTTAATAATTTTTTATATTACAAATATCTTAATAAATAGCCTACCTCCTAAATTACACATTTTATCAAAACTATAGGACAATAGAACGCAAGAATAGTATGCAACTATAACATGATGAAAAGTTAATAGATTAAGTAAAAGTTGCTTAAAATTTAACTATCCATCCATACTTTTTCTCACATGCTTAATCCCAAGTGGGGGGTACTGGTGCCTATCTCAAACTGTCAATGGGCCTTCTAAACTTAAAAAAAAAAAAAAAAAAAAAAAAGTATATATTTTTATTCTGAAAGGCAAACTGAATAGATGTGTATTCTAAAATTTGATGTATTTGGATTTATACAAATGTACTCCAGATATTATCTGGTTGGCTCATCAGCTAGTGTTAAATATGCATAGTTTTTGTGCTTTTGAAAACAATAAAAAGTAAGTCTGATTTAAAATGTTTATCTGACCTTGCTTTCATATTTTACCATGTTTCATACTGACATTCTATTGATCAATCAAGGAGAAATAGTGGTAAATCATCGAGCTCTTTGCTTTTCCTCACAGTAACCCACTCTCTGAAGTATTTCTACACGGCATCTTCTGGAATCCCAAACTTCCCTTCATACGTGTCTGTTGGGTTGGTGGATGATGTTCAGATCAGTTACTGTGACAGCAACACCAACAAAAACGTTCCTAAACAGGAATGGATGACAAACATGGGCCAGGAACACTGGGAGAGGGAAACCCAGATATGTCTTGAAAAGCAGCAAACCTTCAAAGGCAATCTTGAAATTGCAGGAATACGATTCAACAATAATAGAGGTTTTTTCAATATACAATTCTGTCACATATTTTTTCAAACTCTGCTGTTTGTAAAGTTTATAGTCATCAGTGATTATTATACACATCTATTATTGAATGCTCTTCTACCATCTTTAATTTTCAGTCTTCTCTCTGTCCTTTGCATGCTGATAATGGACTCTGTCATGTTCATGTCTTATAACCTATTGATTATTTGTAATAGAAAGTTAACAGTTTCATCAAGGTTTTCTCATTTTTAACAACAGCAGGGATTTTATTGAGTGAGTCTGCTTATGCATTTTAGTGTTTGAAGCTTTAATAGATTTTTTTTTAGATCACTGTTACACTCTTATTGTGTATTTGAGAGGTTTCATTTTTTTATGTTAATTAAACTGTGTCTTTATCTCAGGAGTTCACGTCTATCAGGAGATGTACGGTTGTGAATGGGATGATGAGACTGAAGAGGTTAGAGGTTATGATCAGATTGGTTATGATGGAGAAGATTTCATAATTATGCACCTTGAGAGTGAATCATGGCTCGCTGCAAAAAGACAAGCTGTTATCAGCAAAAACAAGTGGAATCAAGATAGAGCTGCTTTAGCATATCAAAAGACTTACTTTTATCAGGAGTGTCCTGAGTGGCTGAAGAAGTATTTGAACTATGGGAGGAGCTTCCTGTTAAGAACAGGTACTGCTAAACTTTTTGTAATTTAATTTGCACAACTAAGCCGATGTTGACCCTCTATTGATTTATAACAAACTGCATCAAAGTTTCCATGTAGATCTTGGGCTGTGAAGCCTGTTTTTAACTGCATTATAATGTCAGTCCCCATGCTTTTTAATTTCTATTAGACAACTTTCTCAGAGATTAGATAATTAAGCTTTGACTCTCTCTATATATGTATATTGTGTGTATAATGCAATGACCAAAATAACTATTAAACATGTGAGTGAGAGTCATTGATAAGGGCTAAATATACTTTTTGTAATAAACAAAACTAAAAAACAAGCTTTGGGATAGTGGTTAGGGCATAGAGCTTGGAATCCTAAGGTTCTGAGTTCGACCCCCGCTCCTACAGAATGTCACTCTGACTGCCTGAGTAAAGACCCTTAACCCCCACACTGCTCCCGGGTGCCACACAATGGCAGCCCACTGCTCCCCAAGGTGATGGATTAAATGCAGAGTTAATTTCAGTGCTCTGTACTTGTGACAGTTTAATGACAATAAAAGCTGAAAAAATAATAATAAAAAATAGAGTAGTTGCAAGCAAATTGTATCTCCAGGTATAATCAACTTAAGATTTTTTTTAAATCTATTTTTATCCTCAGATCTTCCCTCAGTTTTCTTCCTCCAGAAGTCTTCCTCTTCTACAATCAGCTGCTTTGCTACAGGTTTCTACCCCAACAGAGCAGAAATGTTCTGGAGGAAAGATGGAGCAGAGATCCATGATGGTGTGGAGAAAGGAGAGATCCTCCCTAACAATGATGGAACCTTCCAGATGACTGTGGACATAGATCTGTCATCTGTTCCACCTGAAGACTGGACCAACTATGAATGTGTGTTTCAGCTCTCAGGACACAGGGATGATATTGTCACCAAACAGGAGAAAAGCAAAATCAGGACCAATGAAGGTAAAAATATAAACAGATGGGTAACAAAGTTAGGAAATAAATGTTAGTGTATTAACAGAATACTAACAGAATAGCAATATGCATGGGCTATGAATGGTCTTATTCATTGTAACTTTTTAATTTTAAAACACAAATCTTAGTTTAAAACTCAGGTTTGAAATATGTGTTTTGTTTTCTCCACAGTATATTTAGCCCTCTCAATGATTCCCACCCTGATATGTTTGATAGTTCTTTTGGTCATTACATGGACTATTCTTGCTTTATTCATATGGAGGTACAAATGGACAACAGGTGAGAATTGTCAAAATTGTGTTTTTTTTTTTTGTAGTTTCAGAGTTAAAATAGTACTATATGTTATGGTATATTTTATAATATATGTCATAATATCTATCTATAGTCTCTAATAGGTGTCAGTTAAATGTGTGAAACTTTTAAAACAAAAAGAAATGCTGCAAACTGCTCGGCAGTTTTTTCACCACCAACACTAACTATAAGTGCTTTGTTCTTCTTTCAGCCAAGTTTCCTCCATTACGTAAGTTAATCATGTCTAAAACACCCCAATTTTTTAATTTAAATTTCATGAAATTTCCTAATATAACTAACAACTTAAAGCATAGTTTGACCAACACTTTGCTTTTTTTACTCACAGCTGTAGATAACCGTGAGGTTGAGGAGCTAATGCTTATTCCATCCTACGACATGAAGCTTCACATACATTGACTTATTTAATGTGTCAAAAAAATTGCTTTCAAGCTGCATGAAGAAGATCTATAATGTAATTTCTTCTGTAGTATGTGTCCATGTACAGCCTTGGTATGGCCAATAGATTTTGGTTTTATAATAGGAAACCAAAGTCAGAAAATTTAGTTTCCTTATGTCCTAATATAATAAAAAATAAACCAAAATAAGCCGCTTTTCAAAGTTAAGTTTAGAAATTCCAAATCAGAAATCAAAAAGGCTGGCCTGTTATCAGTTATTAAATTCTAAAACAAATATTAAAAACACATTTTGATTTTTGTTCTTTCCTAAATTCAGCCTCCCCCTTCTATCTCCCTTTTGTTAGTGACCCCAAAGCAGCCATGACACTGGTATAGGGAGACTTTGGACCATTTTAGTCAGAGGTATTGTATTTGTTTTTATTTTTACCAAGTTGGTGGACTGATGGACTGCCTCTAGGCTCTCACATTACTTCTTGTCAAGAGCAGTAATGTTTACAAATGAGCTTCATTGCTCAGCTGTTGTGTGGGCATCATTTATGACTTTGAGTTTTTAGAGTGGGTTTATTGCCTAAATGTTATAACAATAATACAAATTTTTTGTTAGTCCCCAGAGATGCGATTGAATGTGTATGTTTCATTATGGTACTACATTCATAGTGTTGAAGACGCACCAAATGACGCCTATGACTTCCTTTGGTCCAGAGCACAGTTTAGTTTATTGTGGTTTCAGGTTCATGTTATGCGTAATAAACCCTTTTTTTAAACTGCATGTACTAATGTATTCATTGTTGAAGTTTCAAGTCTTAACCCCAAGATGATTTTTAAATCTTTTTTTGATTTGTAGATCTGTATAGATGAACCTTCAAAGACAATTTGGAAAAGTAGATGTGGATATGACAGAAGGGATAGTACTAGTGTCTTTGATTGCACATATTAATTTAAATTGGGCTACTCTCATTTCATAATGGAATAGGTATATCGGTAACATTTCTACTTTCATTTAGCTGATCAACAAAATCACACGTTAGCATTCACCCTTCCATCATAAGAAAATATCTTTATCTAGACATTAGAAATTATATTTCTAATGGAAATTTCTATATTGGAAATATAGCATAGATGAAAGTTTGATTAAAATTGGTTTATTTAATAATTTCACACAATGTTCCCAGTAGCTGTAGGGGAGAGAAAAGCCTTGCTGGCTTTATTATACCAGAATACGGAGTGGGGCTTATAAATTCAACCTTATCCTACTTCCTTGGCAGTTCTCCATGGTAGATTTTTGCTAATAGTTTAGTAGTTGCTATATCACTATTGATATAAAACTATTCTTTGACAAAACTTGATTACAAAAATTGGGTAAAATAGAAAATAACGTTCTTGCAAAAAATCAACAACTATATAGTGAGCCACCTGCCAACCAAGGTCTTCTCAAACAGTCAAAGCATTGAACAGCCGTGCCTTGATTTCTGCTGGTGTTGCATTTTCTATTAGAAAAGAAAGAGAAAGTTGATGTTGGGGGATTTGTCAACTTTTCAGTACACAAACTGCTTTAAGCTTTATTGTATCTAATTCAATAAGATCCTAAAAAAAGATTTTTGCACTTACTAAGTGCATCAATATTACTTTAGAGGACATTCATCATCTGCTTGGGACCCACAGTTTAAATGGTGGTTCCTCCAAAACGCAGTCCTCTGAAGATAAGTCGGATTTTAATTAGATAAGCTCTACATCCTAATCAGAAAAAAATGAGTGTTTTTGATGGTGTACTGTGTTTATTAGTTCTTTTTAACTATGTCAGATTTAAGGTAATTGTCAGAAAAGGGAATTAAATCTCATGAGAAATGTGAGCATGCAGTAACACAATACTGTCACCAGGTGGCGTTCATTTGTTTAGAGTTGTTGCAGTGTGAATAGAAATAGTTGTATTTAACAACTGTTTCATTACTGTGAGCCAGTATAGCCACTAAAATCTTAATGAGCGTCCTCTTAAATCACACTCACGCACGTAATTTACATATATAAATTTAGGCTGTGGTTGTCATCATGTACAGTATAAGCATAGAGCAACTATGTTCCGCTGATCATTGAAAATCATACCTTAGCTTTTCCTGTAGACCACAGATATTTGCGCTGTGGACAACAGGGTGTTGTAAACATAATTTGGTGCATCAACAACAGTAGAGAACACAGGCAGAGGCATACAATCTCATCCCTGAACGCTCGCAATTAAATAACTATAAAATCCATCTACATAAAAATGGAGCAAAGTCCCACTAGGTATATCAGTGTGTATGTTTCATTATGTCTAATGCTTTAAATCTGCAAACTGTTCTAAAAACAATTTAAACTTTTAACATTTAGACTCTGTAACACTAACTGTTTAAGAAGTAATATTTCTGCTACACTGGAATTCATTTAAAGTTTAAATTGCATTTCAGAAATTGGGGATTTCCAGGCTAGTTTAAATAATATGCTATTTGAGAAATATTATTTTCAATGTAAATACAATACAGTCGAGAACTGTAGGTGTTTTAATACATTTAAATAAAATAGCATCACATGAACATTGCCATGTTGTTTATACTGCACTGCATTCTAGGTAAATGATGTATGCCAGGTCCTGTAGTGCTAGCTCAGTCCAGCCAAATGGTAACAATAGCTCCATTTATTGTGTTGGTTCCAGTCCAACTGCATCATCAAATCAGCAAAAGTGTGTGTGTGTGGGGGGGATTTTATTTTTGAAGTAATTGTGAGATTTATCATTTCCACAAAAAGGGGTTTTTATTAGGAATATAACATATTTAGGCCAAAATGTTCAACTAGTCTTGGATCCCTGTAAAACAAGCCAGGAAGGAGGAGAAACATTTCTCTCATGTTTAGAGAAACTAGGTTTCCTGATTTGTGCCTCAATTTTTACTTCTATCCAGGTGTCCGAACCTGGTTCATTTCTCATTTTTAGTCGCAACGATGCTTTGTAGCCATTCTAAGTTTGTATTTGTTCAAAAATTAAAAAAAAAAACAAAACAAAAGGAAATGAAGAAAACCAAGGTTATATTTCTGAATTCTAAAAAAAACAAGATATCCTTAAAAATGTTTTAAAAGAGAACTTAATCGGGATTTTCACATCAACTGTATTCCTTTTAAAATACAATTAAACAATTGTAACATTATGAATTATAGGGCTTTTGTATCATGAAACTAGAGATTGTATAATAAGGGGGAAATTAACTATTTTTTAATTAGATTTTGAAATGTGCAGGTATTACCCTGATTTACATGATATGTTCATGAAGAAGATCATTTCTGTGAGAAATACAGTTATAAACTAACAAGTAATTTAATAATTCTGGTCAGAAATCCATTAGAATATTCTCTATAATCAACAATAAATCTATCTTTTGACAATGTTATTCTAAATTACTACAATATGCCCTGTCAGAAGGATGGAAAGGACACTGTCTGATCATCACTTACATTTCAGGCAGGGTGTTACCTAACCAAAAGATTTATTTAAAAATAAATCAAGCCACTAGAGGGGGTAGTTATCACATCCCCTGTTCTGATTGTTTATTTAAGTATTCCTGTTTTAGACAAAAGAAAAAAAAAAGATATATTAAGGGCCTTGAATTATTAAGTTCTAAACTGTATTTCTAAATTATTTGAACAGCAATAAGTATTTACTTTTTTTGCTCAATGAAAAATATATATCAACATATTTACCTTCTGCTTTTACTTTCATTAACAACCCCAAATTGTCTGTTCTACCCAGATATAGGTGATGTCATTGCGCAGAGTGATAAAAAGCTGTCTGTGTCAACATGGTGATTTTTATTGTTTTGCTATTCCTGAGATTAGGAAAAGCCACAACTGGAAGGTTAACTATGTTTATGTTCAGCAACAGAACAGCAAACACGATATTTAGATATTTCCCCCTTATCTTTTTATATATTTTTGATGTCATTGGAGCAGCCAATTTGTTTTAGCTGTTGTAAATAGAAGTTTTGCTGTGGTCTTAAAGCATATTGTTTTGCAATATTTAATCAGAAAAACAGGATGTTCAAATAAACTTTTCCAAAAAATGTTCACTCTCGCTTGATGTGGAGTTTGGCTTTTGGGTAAAAGGGATAATTTGCAAAACAGGAGATGGAAACTCACTTTCAGAATCAGCTGTGATGCAGTGAACAGCGGATTCTGCTGTTTGCATCTACCTGGATGTTCCTCTTATGCAAATGAACATGGTTGGAAGCAACATTACCTTTACTAAATGACATCTTAATGTAAGAACAATTTGCCAGATACGAACATATTCATTAAAACTTTCCTCCATAATGATCTGACCTACCGAAACGAAAAAAATAAATAAAATAAATATATATATATATTTTTTTTTTTGTTTAAATTTTATTTTCTTTTATTTTACCGCTGGTATAATAAACTGGCCAAAGGAAGAGGTAGAGGCTACTGACATCAAGGCGAGAAAGCTCCTCACAATGCATGGAGGATTTCACCCCAAATCCAGCACCCTGAGACTGTATACCAAGCGTAGCGAAGGAAGCTGAGGGCTAGTGAGTGTCAAGACCATTGTCCAGGATGAAACAACTAAGATCCAGGAGTACATCAGGAAGATGGCCCCCAAAGACAAATGGCTTGGCGAATACCTCAGGCAGGAGAAAACCGAAAGTAAGGACAAGAAAGATGAAGGAGAACCATCATGGAGGGACAAGCTGCTCCACGGCGTGTACCACAGACAAATAGAAGAAGTGGCTGATATCAAAAAATCCTACCAGTGGCTGGAAAAGGCTGGACTGAAGGACAGCACAGAGGCACTAATAATGGCAGCACAAGAACAGGCACTCAGTACAAGATCAATAGAGGCCGGGGTCTACCACACCAGGCAGGACCCCCGATGCAGACTGTGCAAAGATGCCCCTGAAACAATACAGCACATAACAGCAGGGTGTAAAATGCAGGCAGGAAGTGCATACATGGAATGCCACAACCAGGTAGCTGTCATAGTGTACAGGAACATCTGCCATGAGTATGGGCTGGAAGTCCCAAGGTCAAAATGGAAGACACCTCCTAAGGTAGTTGAGAATGACCGAGCTAAGATCCTATGGGACTTCAAGATCCAGACTGACCAACAGGTGATGGCTAACCAACCAGACATCGTACTGAGCGACAAACAGCAGAAGAAGGCAGTAGTGATAGATGTGGCAATCCCAAGCGACAGCAACATCAAGAAGAAAGAACATGAGAAGCTTGAGAAATACCAAGGACTGAAGGAGGAGCTAGAAAAGATGTGGAAAGTAAGAGCAGCAGTGGTGCCAGTGGTGCCACTCTCCCAAACTGGGAGAGTGGCTACAGCAGATTCCAGGTAAAACATCAGAGGTCTCTGACCAGAAGAGCACAGTCCTAGGAACAGCTAAGATACTGCGCAGAACCCTCAAACTCCCAGGCCTCTGGTAGAGGACCCGAGCTTGAGGATGACACATACCACCCCACGAGGGGTGAGAAAACAGTTTTTATATATTTATATATATATATATATATATATATATATATATATATATATATATATATATATATATATATATATATATATATATATATATATATATATATATATACCCACAGAAAAACAATTGTAGAACATTTCATATCAGCTAAGGGATTTTTACATTTGATCTAATCCTTTCATAAGGTTTCAGGAAGACAAACAGCTGTTTTTCTCAAAATAAAAAAAACTATCCATTTACATTTTAGTCCAACCACCATTTCCCACTTTGTAATAATTTACTTTTAGTTTACGTTGACATTAAAGCTGAATTCCCATTGGTTAATATAAAATTTATGACTCATGTCGGTTGTGCTTGTTTGATGTTTCAGCCAGCAGTCTCTAGTGGGAAAGAGATAAAGATCAGGTCAGAAAGGAACAAAGTTTAATCCGTTTGGAAAGGTATGAGAAATCATGAAGAAGCTGCTGTGTTTCGTGGTTCTGTTGGGAATATTTCTACATAACGTGGCAGCAGGTAAGTAACTAAAACACTGTATAAGATCTAATAGTGTGATTCTGAAATGCAATGATTTATTAAACTACTTTTATGTGTCTGCGTATGCTATGGTAATTAGATATTCTCAATTTGAAATACAGATAAATAAAATGTTGTTATCGGATATTTTTTCAAAACACAAACTAATAAACTCGAATAAATCCTTTTTATTGCATGTACAGAAGAAAGTTTTAGATTTATGTAAATTTACTTTATAAATACTAGGCCTACTTGGCCTTCAACCCAAAGATTTAATAAAACTATCCTAAAATCAAAATTTTCCTTGTCAAGCATGTACCTAATTTTGCGACCGTCTTTTGTTATAAACTTTTTGTTTCCAATTGGTGTTAAGTTGCGTGAACATTTTAAGTGAAAGACCAAAATATTAAAGTAGCTTTAAATTATTTCAGAAAGATTAGAAAGATATAGAAAGGTTATAGAGGCTTTTCAGGGTCAATAACTCGTCATTACCTCCACAAAGCTGTCCCCTCTCTGCACCCACTACATGCAGAAATGGAGCTACTCTTGTATTTTCTTCAAAACCAGCGTCTAACCACTCTGGGAGGCTTTCACTGGCCTCAATGCAGAGGTCAGCAGTCCTCAGTGGGGCAGGGACCGTCTTTACCGTCTTTATGAAAAAAAAGGAAAGAACATTTTCGATAAACTTCACAGATCTCTCTTTGAGAATTATCTGTCACTGGCTCCATCAGTATATAAACTGTCCCACAGCATTTATTGCTTTTTTTCCCTTTTCTTTAGACATAGTTCTTATTATGTTTTTAATATAGCCTATTAACATTCTCTCTCATTTAGTTTGAGATGCTCCACAGACTGGTTAAGTGAGACTGCTTTATAGCTGTGCTGTTTTTTTTTTTTTTTTTAATCAAATTGTAATAAGTTTTTATAATCTGTCAAAATGAAATTTGGAAAATTGTTTCAATTTGTCTGAAGCTCAGAAACAGAAGTGAAAAAGAAATCTGTATAGATCTCCCAACTCTGCTTGAACCTCTCTTGTCGTATGCAACTAGTGTGTTCAGGTCTTAAACAGGCGGGTCTTCATACCTTTATTTAAAGGTTTTTAATGTTTCCTCTGTTTTGCGGGTTGCTATGAGTTTCTTTTTGATTAAGGGTGCATAAAAACTATAAGCTACTTCTCCATGTTTGTTTCTGGTTCTGGGGATACAAAGTAGACTGGAACAATTATTGTGAGTTTGATGACTACAGTACACTAGGGCTGAAAGAATTAAGTGAGATTAATCGTTTATTTAAATAATCGTCAACTAATTTAGTAATCAATTCATTGTTAAATGATCTATAGAGACTCTAAAACATGCCTATAGCTGACAAAGAAACCCACTTAGAGCAGTAATTATATCAAAATTGTAAAAAAAATTTATTTTGCATGTAAGATAAACAAAAAAATGTTTTGTCTGTCAATCTGCTCTATCCAGCACTCCTCAGATGGAAACGTTTTAGGTTCACCACGTGTAATTTAGTAAAAAGTCTTCTTTAAGGAATCTTTTGCTAAATAAAAAATGGATTTGCTAAATAATCCTTAGCTGCAACCCCACAATACTTATTACTGGTTTTATATTTTTTATAGTAAAAAAAAGCAGATTTCACCAAAGCCAGAGTTACAGGAGGATAAAGATGAGGTGATTTATGTGTTCTGTGAGTTTGATGGCACTACAACATGTTAGAGTGCAGTATTGCTAATTCATTACTTATTTTAACAATACAAAATCATAAAAATTTCGCTGAAGTCAGTATTTTCCAGTGTTATTTAGGATAAGGAGTTCTATGTTGCTCTAAATTTGATGGCATAACATTATGTTGGAGTGCAGTTATTACTCATTTATTACTCCTTTTCTTTTTGATTATTGAGCCCATGTAACGAGTAAATTTCTCTACTGTGAGATCAATTAAGTTAATCAATTAATCAATCAATTATAATATAAAACGATCACTAAAAAAATATTTAAACACGTTTTCCCAAACAAAGTTTTAGTATGGTAGAAATTGGATGATTTATGTTAACTGTGAGACAAATGGTACTACAACATTTTAAAATGTAGTTATTGCTCATTTATTAGCTATTGCTGTGAGTTTGATGGCACTGCAATATACCATAGTTAAAATGTTTGCTTGTTTTATACTTATTTTAATAAGACATTTGCAAAAAAAATAATTTAAGCAAGTCAGAGTGTAGCTAACTTGTTGCTATAGCTTGTTTTATACTTACATTTAGAGTTAAAAACAATGTTAAAGTGTAGGTATTGCTTATTTAAGTTGTTAAACCTTTCATATAATCAAACCCTTTATACAAAGCTGTTTGAATTATAAAGCAGACTTGATGTGTATTGGACCTTGTTTTTCTATCTAAGCAAAAGAGACTCTCTAGGAGATTTTAACCGGGATAGACTCACAAGGGGAAAGATGAAAGTAGAAAGACTTTAATTGACATGCACTGAATAAACTATTTCTTGAAATTACTTAATGCAGTTATGTCAACAATTTACAGCTTTTTTTCCCTACATATTTGCTACTATTAAGACAGAAATAATTAACTTTGGTGTGAACAACATAACCTAATTAGGTAATTCCAAGCTTATCTGATCAGTTTTAATTTAATTGATAAGTCTGCCATCTCCCAATTCAACTGACAAAAGAAACATTTAACTGTGATGCTTTATGTGGGCCTAAAAATATTTAATTTACGTAGTAAAACCAATTAAACAACACTTAGCAGTTCTAACATAACTTACTTATGTTAGTGTGACACTCACTGAATTTGGTTTTACCCACCATACTTCAGGTGGTACAACTGTAGGAAGTTAAGTTGACAAACTAAATTAGGCTATGTTACCGGTTTCCACACTGTGTAGTTAAATAAATTCAGATCAGACCACTATAGTTCTGTCGAACACATATTTATTCTTTTTAATAAGACACAGGTAAACAATCATTTGCTTAAGTATTAAACATTCTCTGTCACCATTACTGGTCTCAACGATGTTTAACAATGTTCACTTAAGAGCAAATAAATGGAAAATGTTATTCTATTTTCTTCACATTAACAAAACTGTAACTGCTGACTTTCTACATTGTTTTTAAATCCTATTAAACCAACAACAAATTGAATCTGTGGAAGAAAGGAACAAGAGGTAAAGATATACCAGGTTTAGGAGAAATAAATAATAATTACATATGATAAATACATTTACTCTTAATCTGTTGCATATGTATGTAAAACAAATAAGCTACCAGTATAACTTTCACATTGTTACTTTCACATAAAACGCCATTATGGCAAAAAAGTCACCCCTATTGGTGCTGTCCTTGACATATCAGCAGCCATTTTCATTGAAGGCAACAGGCTGGACTCCTGTTGCTTCACCATTTTGTCAAGTTGGAGGAGCTTCTATCTGCTGCTTCTTGGTTTCAATTTGCATGGCCAACGTGTGTTTTAGTAAATGAGTCACTAAAGGGCTGATTTTATTGAATGAGTCAATAAAAGTTTATCACGGAAAGCTGAACATTGGCATCATAAAACAACATTTTTTTTTACCTATTGTTTGTTGTGATTCAGCTCAACACAACATCTCATATTCTTCAGCTCCAGCAACCTTTGCTAGAACTGTTGCATCGCTTTAATCAGATTATTTGTGCCTTTCTCCTCACTAGAAGCTCATCTGTCGCATGGATTTGCATCTCCTTTGCTTTTGAATGTGTCTTCATATAGGAATAACATCTAAATTGCTCACTCCAAATGGCGTATCGCATTTGATGTTGCACACTATTACAGCCATTAATTTGGGGTGAAGGTTCAATATTCAGCTTGAGTAAATTTAGCAACACCGGAGAGACTGCAGTGATTTTTCCACTAGAAAAATAAAACATGTTTTCTATACATAACATAAAAATGTGCACTTAACTAAACCCAGAGAAAGCATTAATTAAATAAAATTGTAAATATCTTAATTAAATAATTTTATCACCATTGTGTGGCACACGAGGAGCAGTGTGGGGGTTAAGAATCTTGCTCAGGGATGCAGAGTGGCAGTCATTATGGTTATTATAACCACTGGGCCATGACTCCCCCCATAATAAATAGAGCATTGATTTAAAAGGGCTAACATTGCTAAGCTGACATGCAGAAACGTTTTTGAGCTCCTGAAGAAAGGGACTGAGAAAATAGAGCACAGGTAGCGGAGCAGAGTTTATCAGAGTTGAGCATGTGGCTGCCAAGTTTTGAGTGAGGGGGTAGGAGCTTAAACGCTTCACATGGGTCTCTTCGCGCAGTTAGATTAGTTGCACAAAACTGACGCCACTCAATCTGTGGCAGCTGTGTGTTTAGAACGCAAGTAAGTTTTCCAGTTATTCTACCAATGTGAGGGGAATAGCAAAAAGATGTTGGTGGTACATCAGTATTTTGATACTTTTGTAATTGATTTATTGGAATGCCTTAAGTTTAAAAAATAAGGAGTTTTTCAATAGGGGCAGAACACATCATAGCCATAAATGCTATGGCTTAATTTTTTGACATAATAGCCTCACTTGTTGTTTTGGTTTGTGGCCATGGTTTTCTATATCTATGTATTCGATATCTGCCAAGAATTTTCATTTCAGCGCACCCCTATTTTTAAAGCAACTTTTCAATTAACATTAATCTTTTTCTTAACTGTACAGTAGGTAACATATCATTCAATGGCTCATTTAATTGGTCTATGACAAAATAACATGTACAGCCACGTTGTAAACTTTGCTAAATGGCTGGATATAAATCTAATTCTTCTAGACCTCACTGATGGATGAAGGGACACCAATTTAAGGGGTATGCAATACCCCTTAAAAGGGGTATTGCATACCCCTTAAATACCAATAACAGTAACTTGCCCTATATAGGATTAAAGGTGTGAAATTCAAATGAACAGTTTTAATATACACGCCAAACGATACTTTTTAAAAAATTTAATCATACACACAGCTAGTGTTAAACAGGTTAAAAACACGTAAGGTCATCCTCTGGGGATGTGGCACCAAAAATTCAGTTGGGTTTAATAGAGAACTCAATGAATTTTCAGTAAAAATGTTCCCATCGTTAATTTGAACGAAAAAGCCACAATTTCTTTACACTTGAGAATGTTACAAGAAGAGGGGGGTCTTTATCTCTTTGTTAGTTGCCATGATGGTGGCGACTACTCAAGACAGGACAACACCTAATAGCCTCTGGTCTGAGACATACTTAGGAATTAAAGTCATGCCTTCAGAGCGTTTCGGAGTGTTCCTGTGATCATCCAGGATTGCATCATCACGCTAAAGCAGTGTACTTATTGTACTTGTACGTTTTAAATAGAATAACCCAGTAAAGTACAGTAGTTATTTGCCTGTTTTCCCATGTCTTACAGGCCTGCTATTTATATATAATCACCAACACCTTATCTTGTTTTCTTTTGATCTATCATGGTTAAGTGAGGTCAAATATTTAGATTTTCAATTATTTCTTTTCATTCTATGCTCACAATTATTATGTTTTTTGATCAACTGTATGACAATTCCAAAAAAAAAACTTCCTGCCTAAATGATCCAGCCTCCTCCAGACCGACGTGGCCCCTTTTAAATTTGAACAGCTCTGAACTGAATAGAGTTACAGCAAACAGCTGTTTAAGTGCAGCGATGAACATCGCCTTGATTCATCTAGTTGATGACCGTCTGACTAGAGTCATTCTACACGAATCACATTTCATAAACGGAAAGCTGAATGATAATTACATCTGAATTTTAAAAACAATGTTTAGTCTGTGGATCCTTAAATGAAATAAAAACAAGAATTGTTAATTGTTAAATATTGCCAAGGAATGGAACCTTCCATCCGACATAAAACTACAAGCTGACAGATTTAGAATTTTATAAATAAAACAATAATAATAGTTTTTGTTTTATCAGGAAACCTGAGATAAACAATAATATTAAACCCTATGAGAAAGAAATGGCAGATTAATCAAAATAAACAACAACTATACCTGCTCTGCTCTCAGTTTACCATCTGTTATAGAATATGAACTAGTAAAAATATCTAATTGTCAAAAATTAAAAAGTGGAGCAGTTAAAACCATAAAACCCATTGAAGGATTTATTTAGTTAAATGACCCGTAGTTAAATGAAACGTTTATTAAGATTCATGTACTTTATTTTATATAAAAATATTTTAAATAAAAATAAAAAGGATTGTCTCTTAATTTAAATTTCATTGAGTGTGAGATTAATTAGAAAGAGTATTATTAAAAAATTTTCTAAATAATTTTAAACTCAGTAGAAATCTTCCTTTGATGTTTTCGAAAGTCTGTAAAATATAAAAATGAAAAAATACTAAATAAAGCTGACTGTTAAACAATACAATTTTTATTTATAGTGAATAAAGTCCTCAGAAATAATGCAAAAGATGAAATATTTTTGAATTGTCTTTTTATGTAAAAGCTAGTTTTATTAATGATTGTCTTTAATTTATTTAACTTGTGTAGAGAAAAGTTTTACTTTATACATTTTTAATACCTATTGTTATTTTCTCCAGTGACCCACTCCCTGAAGTATTTCTGCACGGCATCGTCTCAAGTCCCAAACTTCCCAGAGTTTGTGGCAGTTGGTTTGGTTGACGATGTCGAGATTAACTACTATGACAGCAACATCCGCAAAGTTGTTCCTAAACAGGACTGGATGGAGAAGAACAATGATGAGGAGTACTGGGAGAGAGAGACCCAGGGCGTTCAGGGTCAGCAGCAGTACTTCAAAGCCAACATTGAAACTCTAAAGCACCGCTTCAACCAAACTGGAGGTCTGCGTTCATTTCATCATTGATTGTTTCTGTTTTTGCTTATAGGAAGTAAAACACATACACCCATACTATTTAAAGATTTAAGCAAACAGCTGTTTTATTATTTAATTAATACAATGAAAAAATTATCCATAACCAAAATTAACACCCGGGAATCAAGTGTTTAGATAACACTTCTATCATGTGTATCACTGAGATGGTCCCAGTATATTTAATATTCTGCTTTTTTAAATTTTATTTATTATCAAGGAAGAAGTTCTAAATTATTTAGATTTAAAGGTTGATATTAGGTATAATATACTATCAGCTGGTTTATCAGTGGTGGGGGAAAAAATCCAGACTTTCTAAAAGTGGAACCTTCACGAACAGAAAATTTGATTTATGAATAAAATTGATTAATCAGATACTGTACTTAGATAAATTACTCAGGTTTTATCACATCAACTTTATAGATTTTAGCAGACATTAAGCCTAATTTCTGTAATTTACATTATGTTTATTCTCTGTCACACAGTTTTTATCATTAACTTCCCTAACATCAGCCTCTGCTTTAGTTCTACAGAAAACAGGCTGAACCCACATCTGGCTCCTTTTTATGGGCTTAAAAAACACATCTGCCTTCCTGACAAAGAAAGAGATTAGACCTGATAGATAAATTTAATGACTATATTTAACACTGACAAAGTATATACAATACTTTTGGTTGAATTGTTTACATGTTTTATAAAAGTTTCTAATGCAGTGGGGGCTTAGGAGCACAGAGATACACCTTAGGATGTGCACATCTTTACTCTGTTAGTGACAACATAATGGTTTTCTCAGAATTCTAACACTTGTCCTGTTTTGAATGTTTGTTCAGTAATTGTATTCAGAAAACAGATGATCTGAATTCATGTGAAACCAAATCAGACTATGAACATAAAAAATGAAGTCAGTTTCAGAGAGCTGAGCTTCACTCATATTCAAATTTTCTGCCAACTTTGATCCAAACAGTGATAATTTACAAAAGTAAAAAATAAAAATACATTTACGTTCTTTGTTAAGTAATTTTGCAAAATGGAGCCTAGGCGGAAGTTCAACTGAATAAACTCACTGCTTTCCTTCATCCACTTGCGGCACAGCCAATCAGCTTTGAACCACACCTCCATGAAAGCCAATCGGCATCCAAGGTTAATCTTAAAAGGCCTCTGAATCGCAACTTGTCTGCTCCTAGTGGATGAGCTGTCTGACTTCATTCAGATGAAGTCAGACAGCGCTGGAGGTGGTCTGGCAGAACACCACCATATTGAGCCTGGTTTTGCCAGAGGTTCTTCCCAATGGGTAGTTTTTCAGGTTCTCTCAACCGGAGTTATCCAACTGGACTTCCATCTTCCAGGTCCCTGAGTGAAGCTCTAGTATCAGCTCACGCAGTCCACTGGATCTCCCCATAAAGCTCAGCATACCGGCTCGCTAACCAGCAGTCTACAGACTGACCAACTTCATCTATCTCCACTCCACCACCAGTTTCAGGCCTGGCGGGGGGGGGGGGGGGGGGGGGGGGGGGGGGGGGGGGGGAGATGTATTCTTTCCTCCTGTTTATGCATATCAATCAAAATTAAGTGTTTTGTTTCCTGCCGAGGTCTGAGCGCCAAAGACAAAGTAATTGTATCAATAAATGTCTTCTGTCTTTTCTCTCCTTTTGAGTTTTTCAAATTGAAATAACTCTGATCTGTTTGCATCAGTTTAGGTGCAGCAGTTTGTATTCATCATTTTACTTCAATGGGACTCTATTTAACCTTATTAATTTTAATAAGAGTTCTACTCCCCCAAAAGAAGCTTTCACTTTAGCAGATCATTATCAGATAGTGCAGTTATAAAAAAATAAATCTGTTTCACTTTCTCTGTCCTCTGTGTCACGGAGCAGTGCTGAAGAGTGCAAAAGCTTAGTTTAATTCCCTTCACAGGTTGAGGATTTTGTTGATGGGATTGCTAGTTCTCTGTGTACTGCCTTATACAACGCAGCTCCTTTGAAAATGAAAGCTGGCTCCTTGATTTAATGCAGAGCTACCCACTTTGAAGCGCAGAGAAAATATCGTTTCACAGGCCTACGGAAATCCTACCTAGTCTGGAAAAATAGTTTACTGCTGAATAAGAGGACCCTTTGTAAAGCAAGAGCAACAAATTTCTCCTCATTAATAGGAGAGAATAAGAATAATCCTAGAAATCTTTTTAATACAGTTGCCAAACTCACCCAGAGCCATAGCTTAGTTGAACCGTCCATTCCACCTACTCTTAGAAGTAATGATTTTATGGGAATCTTATAAATAAGATCGACTTTATTAAAAATAAGATCATAAGCATTCATCTATCTACGACTGCTTTATCTCTGGATGGTGAGGCAGCATCTGAGGTAGCCATAGAAACTGAACGGGGTTTAAACTCAGTAACTCAGTTGCTTTTTGGGAGAAGTAACTTGTAACAATAACTAATTACTTTTTCAAAGTAACGAGCCCAACACTGTGAGTTACTGAGTTACTCCACAATAAAAGTAACTAGTTACTAGTAAAAGTAACTATTGCATTACTTTTGCGTTTCTCGCCCCCGTAACCCTCACCACCCAGCCCCCACCTTCTTGCCGTGTGTTTTAAAAGCCAGCTGAATAGAGCGGACGACAAAGACAAGAACCTGCAGAGAGTTTTGCATTTATTGCAACTCAACGTAAATGACATCAGGGGGGAACGCAATGTGAAGTTTTTTAACAGGACATTCAGATCTGGTGAGTATATGAAATTAATAACTGGGGATGTCTAATTCTGAAATCCTGTGTGTTTGGGTTGTTATAGATACTGCAACATCTATCTATCTATCCATCTATCTATCTAGATGTATACTCTGTGTGTGACATAAAATATCAGAATCAGAATTGGGTTTATTGCCATTGTTAGTGAAGGAGTTCACAAACTAGGAATTTTTTATGGTACAATCGTAAAACATGAAAAATATAATATGAAAAAGGTAAATAAAATTATAAAAATCTCTAAAAACACTGGGGTATACATACACTTAGGATAAAAATATGGATGCAAAAAAATATAAAAAGCAAAATGTACAAGGTAGTGCAAATAGAGCAGTGTGCAATACAGCAGTGTAAATCCATCCATCCATCCATCCATCCATCCATCCATCCATCCATCCATCCATCCATCCATCCATCCATCCATCCATCCATCCATCCATCCATCCATCCATCCAGATTTCTCCCTTTCTCCATATAGGCTATCATTTCATTGTTCACGCTCTCCATAGTTCTCCTATGGTGCAAGCACAGGGCGACTGTTGCGCGCCTTAGCGAGCATGCGCGTTTCCTGTCGCTTGCGCGGTGAATCGTGCCGCCTGCACTGTGTGGAGATGCAGGGGAAACCGTATGTGATGGGGAAACGCAGCTCGACGTAACACCGGTATTTCCATCTGGAAAACGCTGTTTTGCTGCTGAGTCCTCCTCACTCTCCATCTCTCTGTGTGTGCTGTATGCTAACACCCACCATCGGGAACACCCACCTACCCAACTGACAGACGGAATCTCACTATACATCAGCCATTCTCATCCCCCCCTCTCTCATGACGCGCGCACGAGTCCTATCATGAAAAAAGGTTCATTGTGCGACCTGAGTAACGCGCAGTAACGGGGTGTCTGCAATGGTAACTGCGTTATAGCTACAGTCAAAGTAATTAGTTAGATTACTCGTTACTAAAACAAGGTAACGCCGTTAGTAACCAACTGCCAGTTTTAGTCCGTGAGGCAGACACCGTGTCTACTTTTAAGGCTAGGCTTAAAGCTTTCCTTTTTGATAAAGCTTAAAGTTAGAGTGGCTCAGGTTATCCTGAGCTATCTCTATAGTTATGCTGCTATAGGTTTTGACTTCTGGAGGACATAGGGACCCCTTTTTCATAATTCTGCTTCATTCTCTCTCCATTTTCCCACTCTGCAGAATCTGTTAGTTCAATCTCTAACGTTATGCTGTCTCTGCATTTTCTTATAGTAGTTTCGCCTTGTCTGTTCCTGTTTGGCTGTGACTCCATCCTGTAGAGAAATATCAGCTGTGCTGCCGACATCAACACCTTTGTTTATAGATGTTGGAGATCTGCCTGTTTTCCAGTGTAGTCCTGTTTTTCTGACTGTGATTGGCTGGCTGGATGTGCTCTCATCATCCTCTGGCATGTCAGCTGGCTCGGAGCTTGTCTACCTAGCTCTGTCTTTCCTGGACGGGGCCGCCTTTTACAGCTGCTTTTTGTGTCTCTGACCTCCTGCCGAGGCCAACCCCAGTCGGGCTCAGCAGATGGCCGCTCACACTGAGCCTGGTTCACATGGAGGTTTCTTACTGTTAAAAGGGAGTTTTTCCTCTCCACTGTCACTACAAGCATGGTTTTCCTTAGAAAAATTTGAATCAATTTGACTGTATGATCTGGTGAACTGTAAAGTGCCTTGAGATGACATGTGTTATGAATTGGCGCTATAGAAATGAACTGAGTTGAAATTTAATTGAAATAATTTATAGAAAACTTTATAAATCAGTATGAAAAACACAAAACTCCTAAACATTGTGAGTAGAAATTATTCAGTGTAATTTCTATGTTTAGATCAGAATAAATCAGCAGCCTGAGTTACTAAATGATTCAAACTGTGGTTGGACCATCTGAGTGTTTTTGCTCATAGATCGACATTAAAACCACGAAGTTAACTTTGTTAAAGATTCTCCATGAATGTTTGATCTCTGTCAGTCGTCATGACAACAGAGCAGATCATCAGCTCTGATCCATGAAGGTCGACTTCATTAAACAAGGAAATATTACTGAGAGAAAAACTGATTGATTTTATCACAGGCTGTTCAACATGAGGAAGATCATGAGATGAGGATTGATTTTTATGATAATAATATCAGCTGATAGAAATCTGACCTGTTCTCATGTCTCCATTCAGCATCCTGAGTGTTTTAGTCTCTGAGCTGCTGAGAGGCTCCATCATGCTGGATAATTAAGACAGAACAACAAAAATAATTCATAATACTTGGAACATTCAAGTTTTTAAAGTAGTCTTAATATGTTCGTTAATACTGCATAGCAAAATTATACAGATTTTATTTTCATGACACATCAGTCGACCTAGTTACATCTAGTCTGAAAATGTGAGAAGATATTTTTTGGAACCATAAGACCGATGGAAGCTTGAAGCTCAGGCTGTAAAAGAGCAACAAGAAAAGCTGTAATCATGTTTCCTCTAATCAGAGAAACTTTAGATGGAGCTGCTTTATAGAGAAGGAGCTCCTGGGTCAGTGGTTCTGGTTCTAGTGAGGAGATCTGTGGACAGGTCTGTTTGTTTCCATGTTTAGAGAGGAAACACAGAGATGGAGGAGAGAAGATCAGCTGAAACATTAGAGACTGAGAGGAAGCAGGCAGATCAGAGACACTGATGGAGGATGGAGAACAGAGTTGGAGAAGCTGGAGAGAAACATTAAATTGTTCAATCCATAATCTTCTACAATTCCTTCATATCAACAGTTTGGGTTATATGAAGTTACAGTACTTTGATGAAAGAAAATAAACTATGTAGGCAGTAAATCTGTACACGATGAAAGTTTCTATAAAGGATGATACACAATTTTTCTCAACAGTTAGTCTTAGTTTATCTCTTAGATTTTTGAAGGTGCTTTAATAAAAATGAACATAGATAACACTTAAAATTAAAGTGAGATTGTATTTACTGTCTTCTAGGTGTTCACATTTTCCAGTACATGTACGGCTGTGAGTGGGATGATGAGAGTGGAGATGTTACTGGCTATCAACAGTATGGCTATGATGGGGAAGACTTCTTAATCTGGAACACAGAGAAAAACACCTGGATTGCTCCAAAACAACAGGCTGTACTTACTATACAGAAATGGAACAATAACAGAGCTCATCTGGATTACTATAAGGACTACTTCAACCAAGAGTGTCCTGAGTGGCTGAAGAAGTATGTGAACTATGGTAGGAGCTCTCTGGTGAGAACAGGTAGAGAAACTTTTCCTGATTTTTCTTTAGATTAACAGATTATTTGAATTTTTTAGTTTACTAGAAATGTCCAAATGGAATTTTTTTTTACTACATTTTAAATGCGACTTGGCTTTAACTAACATTAATCCACAAACAGTTTATATTTAACCTCTAATTGTCTCCATGTCCAGATCTTCCCTCAGTGTCCTTCCTCCAGAAGTCTTCCTCCTCTCCAATCAGCTGCTTTGCTACAGGTTTCTACCCCAACAGAGCAGAAATGTTCTGGAGGAAAGATGGAGCAGAGATCCATGATGGTGTGGAGAAAGGAGAGATCCTCCCTAACCATGATGGAACTTTCCAGATGAGCGTTGACCTGAACCTTTCATCATCTGAGGACTGGACCAAATATGAATGTGTGTTTCAGCTCTCTGGTGTTGACAAATACATAATTTATAGACTGGAGAAACCAAGAACTAACTATGAAGGTAAGTTACTAAGGTAAATATTGGTAAAAATCAGCTGATGTCAAAGTTCTTTCTGCTTACTTGTCTTTTTAGATTCGCTTTTATGGCTTGTGGTAAATGACCTTTACCTTTTTCAACTCAGGGGAGTCCAAGCATTTCAACTACATTCTACTCCAATTGTTTGTGTTTCATTTTAACCATCAGGAAAAACTAGTCCCACTTAAAACCTTGGAATTGCATTGTTTTTGAGGTTATTGCATATGTGAGACTTTATTAACTTTTTAAATGGATTTTTCATTTTAAGCTTTATATAACTTAAAAATAAAAACTATACACATTAAAAACTCAGAGCTATGGTAACTGAGATGAAACATATGGAAGGCTGGAAAACAGAGCAACTAAAAGATGAACAAGGCCCTAAATGTATTATGGTGTTTAGACAAATTTATGTATTAATTTATTTAAGATGTGAATAAAAAAGTTATTCTAAATCACTGTCCTGGTTTGTCTTCTCAACAGCAAATACCAACATGATCCTTGTTGCTGTTGGTGGAGCTGTGGTTCTCCTTGGTCTCATTGCTGAGATAGTAGTCGGTTTTAACCTTCTTTACATCAAGAAGAAAGGTGGGAGATTAATATTTGATTTCCCTTTTCCCTTATTTTAGTTGTTTAGGATTGAAACTGGGTTAAAGTTAATAAAAACTATCACTCTGTGTTATCATATTAATGGTCTAGTAGCTCGCAGCTTCATTGGGTTAAAAAAGACCAAAACTGGTAAACAATAGGATTGGACATGATAACAAAATAAATAAAAAGAAAATTAACTTCTTAGAGTTTATGTAAGATAGTCAAAGGTTTTGAGCAGGATATTTGTTTAAAGTGTGTGAACTAGAACAGAAATTTTCAGTCAGAATAATTCATAGGAGCTCGGATTGGTTTTAACATTGGTAAACAATTTTGATTTAACTTTATCTGAAGATGAGCAACTACAGTCAAACTGCTAAACTTTTTCTTAAACATTCTAATTTCACGTACTGAAGTAACACTAGGTTTACGTATATACTGTTATTGGGTCTATACTAGTTGTAACTAATTACCAGATCATTTATTTTTATAATTTGAAAACATTAAGGTGCCAAGTACTTTATTTATTTTTTCACTGAAGATAAGATTTTAACTTACATTTTAATCTTCTACATACAGACTTTATCAAGGCTTTAAGAGCATCTCTATCTAGTGACAAATCAGATGAAAGCAACAAATCAGATGAAAGCAACAAATCAGATGAAAGCCAAGGCAGCGTCTCATCAGAAAAAACACTGCTACCTGGTAAAGTCTTATTTTTACATCTTGTTTCTCTACCTTCTGTCCACGACTCAAACGTTGATTGAACATAGAAACAATATGCCTATATATATATATATATATATATATATATATATATATATATATATATATATATATATATATATATATATATATATATATCGGGTCCTCTACCAGAGGCCTGGGAGTTTGAGGGTTCTGCGCAGTATCTTAGCTGTTCCTAGGACTGCGCTCTTCTGGACAGAGACCTCTGATGTTTTACCTGGAATCTGCTGTAGCCACTCTCCCAGTTTGGGGGTCACAGCCCCCAGTGCTCCAAATACCACTGGCACCACTGCTGCTCTTACTTTCCACATCTTTTCTAGCTCCTCCTTCAGTCCTTGGTATTTCTCAAGCTTCTCGTGTTCTTTCTTCTTGATGTTGCTGTCGCTTGGGATTGCCACATCTATCACTACTGCCTTCTTCTGCTGTTTGTCGATCAACATGATGTCTGGTTGGTTAGCCATCACCTGTTTGTCAGTCTGGATCTTGAAGTCCCATAGGATCTTAGCTCGGTCATTCTCAACTACCTTAGGAGGTGTCTTCCATTTTGACCTTGGGACTTCCAGCCCATACTCATGGCAGATGTTCCTGTACACTATGACAGCTACCTGGTTGTGGCGTTCCATGTATGCACTTCCTGCCTGCATTTTACACCCCGCTGTTATGTGCTGTATTGTTTCAGAGGCATCTTTGCACAGTCTGCATCGGGGGTCCTGCCTGGTGTGGTAGACCCTGGCCTCTATTGATCTTGTACTGAGTGCCTGTTCTTGTGCTGCCATGATTAGTGCCTCTGTGCTGTCCTTCAGTCCAGCCTTTTCCAGCCACTGGTAGGATTTTTTTGATATCAGCCACTTCTTCTATTTGTCTGTGGTATACGCCGTGCAGCGGCTTGTCCCTCCATGATGGTTCTCTTTCCTCTTTCTTGTCCTCACTTTTGGTTTTCTCCTGCCTGAGGTACTCACCAAGCCATTTGTCTTTGGGGGCCATCTTTCTGATGTACTCATGGATCTTAGTTGTTTCATCCTGGACAGTGGTCTTGACACTCACTAGCCCTCGGCCTCCCTCGCTACGCTTGGTATACAGTCTCAGAGTGCTGGATTTGGGGTGGAACCCTCCATGCATTGTGAGGAGCTTTCTCGTCTTGATGTCAGTAGCCTCTATCTCCTCCTTTGGCCAGTTTATTATACCAGCGGGGTATCTGATGACTGGCAGGGCATATGTGTTGATGGCTTGGATCTTTTTTTTCCCATTCAGCTGACTTTTCAGGACCTGCCTTACTCTTTGTAGGTATTTAGCTGTGGCAGTCTTTCTTGCCATCTCCTCGTGGTTTCTGTTAGCCTGTGACATCCCAAGGTATTTCTAGCTGTCCTGAACATCTGTAATGTGGCCTTCTGGTAGTTCAACCCCCTCGGTTCTGATCATCCTCCCTCTCTTTGAGACCATGCGACCGCACTTGTCCAGTCCGAATGACATCCCAATGTCGTTGCTGTAGATCCTGGTAGTGTGGATCAGTGAGTCGATGTCTCGCTCACTTCTGGCATACAGCTTGATGTCATCTATGTAGAGGAGGTGACTGATGATTGTTCCGCTTCGGAATTGGTATCCGTAGCCAGTCTTTGTGATGATCTGGCTGAGGGGGTTCAGGCCTATGCAGAACAGCAGCGGGGATAGTGCATCACCCTGGTATATTCCGCACTTGATGGTGACTTGTGCTATTGGCTTTGCATTGGCTTCCAGACTTGTTTTCCACAGCTTCATTGAGCATAGAGCAGAAAACTTGTATATATATATATATATATACACACATATATATATACACATATATATATACACATATATATATACACATATATACACTCACTGGCCACTTTATTAGGTACCCCATGCTAGTAACGGGTTGGACCCCCTTTTGCCTTCAGAACTGCCTCAATTCTTGGTGGCATAGATTCAACAAGGTGCTGGAAGCATTCCTCAGGGAGTTTGGTCCATATTGACATGATGGCATCACACAGTTGCCGCAGTTTCTTCGGCTGCACATCCCGTTCCACTACATCCCAAAGATGCTCTATTGGATTGAGATCTGGTGACTGTGGAGGCCATTTGAGTACAGTGAACTCATTGTCATGTTCAAGAAACCAGTCTGAGATGATTCCAGCTTTATGACATGGCGCATTATCCTGCTGAAAGTAGCCATCAGAAGTTGGGTACATTGTGGTCATAAAGGGATGGACATGGTCAGCAACAATACTCAGGTAGGCTGTGGCGTTGCAACGATGCTCAATTGGTACCAAGGGGTCCAAAGAGTGCCAAGAAAATATTCCCCACACCATGACACCACCACCACCAGCCTGAACCGTTGATACAAGGCAGGATGGATCCATGCTTTCATGTTGTAGACGCCAAATTCTGACCCTACCATCCGAATGTCGCAGCAGAAATCGAGACTCATCAGACCAGGCAACGTTTTTCCAATCTTCTATTGTCCAATTTGATGAGATTGTGCAAATTGTAGCCTCAGTTTCCTGTTTTTAGCTGAAAGGAGTGGCACCCGGTGTGGTCTTCTGCTGCTGTAGCCCATCTGCCTCAAAGTTTGACGTACTGTGCATTCAGAGATGCTCTTCTGCCCACCTTGGTTGTAACGGGTGGTTATTTGAGTCACTGTTGCCCTTCTATCAGCTCGAACCAGTCTGGCCATTCTCCTCTGACCTCTGGCATCAACAAGGCATTTCCGCCCACAGAACTGCCGCTCACTGGATGTTTTTTCTTTTTCGGACCATTCTCTGTAAACCCTAGAGATGGTTGTGCGTGAAAATCCCAGTAGATCAGCAGTTTCTGAAATACTCAGACCAGCCCTTCTGGCACCAACAATCATGCCACGTTCAAAGTCACTCAAATCACCTTTCTTCCCCATACTGATGCTCGGTTTGAACTGCAGGAGATTGTCTTGACCATGTCTACGTGCTTAAATGCACTGAGTTGCCGCCATGTGATTGGCTGCTTAGAAATTAAGTGTTAACGAGCAGTTGGACAGGTGTACCTAGTAAAGTGGCCGGTGAGTGTATATATATATATATATATATATATACACACACACACACCCACACACACACACACACACATACGTGTTAGGTAGTTCACCTGCTTGTCTTTGCATAAAGCTTGAGGAAAGCCTTAATCAAGATGATTTATAACTTAACATTGAATTTTTACATTCTTATTACACTGGATAATAAAAATCAGAACCTCAGTGGAAAACTTTCCCAGGACAACCTCTGAAATTGTCTGAAATTAGTCCTCTAGTCCATGGTCTAGACTCTAGATGGATCTAAATCAGCGTTCATTTGTCTTTCTGAAAAACCACTGAGCACCAATTTAAGATCAGGATTAGATATTTATTTCACTGATATCAGTGGGAACCTGGATTAAATGTAATACCAGTATGAAACCTTTAGCTTTTGGTAAATGAAAAAGGATAATGTTAAAATATATTTTTTCACTGAAGATAAGATTTTAACATACATTTTAATCTTCTACATACAGACCTTATCAAGGCTTTAAGAGCATCTCTATCAAGTGACAAATCAGATGAAAGCAACAAATCAGAGGAAAGCCAAGGCAGTGTCTCATCAGAAACACCATTGCTATCTGGTAAAGTCCTGTTTTTGCATCTTCTTTCTCTACCATGTGTGCATGACTCAAACATTGATTGAACATAGAAACATCATGGAAACATAAACTTCATAATATGCCTACACGATTGCTAGATCCAACTAAAACTGTGTTCATTTGTCCCTCTGAACAACCACTGAGCACCGATTTAAGATCAGGTTTAGATATTTATTTCACCTATATCAGTAGGAAGGTAGATTATATGTATTCCTACTATGAACCTTTAAGCTTTTGCTAAATGATACAAAAAAAATGAAATGATGTATTTTTTCACTGAGGATGAAAATTAACGTAGAGTATTAAATTTTTTTACATACAGACCCTTCCAAGGCCTCAACATCATCTCTGTCTAGTGGCAAATCAGATGATAGCCAAGGCAGCGCCTCATCAGAAACACCACTGCTACCTGGTAAAGTCTTGTTCTTGCAGCTTGTTTCTCTACCTTGTGTCTTTGACTCAAACATTAATTGAACGTAGAAACAGCATAGAAACATTCACTTCATAATATAACTACAGGACACAATTATTTTCTTAGACTTTGGGATTTTAGGTTTATTTTAAATATGAACAAACATATTTACATTTTTAACATTTACTTCCTCCATATTTGACAAAGAGTAGAAGTATTAACAACTATATTATAAACTCAGTAAACTATCACTGAATTGTGTCATTATTTAGTTTTACATCATTTTAGAGGAAGACTATTGTGAAGCAGTAACACCATGATGAACATCCTGAGTTAAAGTTAGATGCTGTTGATGAGCTAAAGGAGTTCAAGTGTTAATATAGTTCAGGAAATAAACCTGCACAGATCTGTTCTCTCTACACTCTGATAGTCTGATGGGTTTATGTTTCTGGGCTCAGAAGAAGCCCTAATGTAAGCTACTGCTGAGCTCCTTACTTCACTAATATGACCACCAACAACTAAAGTATGGATACAAAGATGCGACGCAGATTCATTACTGAAAAAAAGAACATTAACAGACTCGACTGAAGATAAAGAAAAGTGATGGGCGGGCACAAAGAGTAGCTAAATTTAAGGATTAGCCGACAAGTACGTGTTTTTTTACAAAACAGGCAGTTTCTTCTTCTACTATCGCAGCATTCGAAAAAATAAAATAAAAGAGCTAGTCCTGTGCTTGCTAAAATGCTTTCATCTGATCGAACGCTTTGTATATGCCTACACGTCATTTACATTTACTACATGTAAAAAGAGATTTTGAATTTCAGACCAACCAAGATTAAGATTGGGAAAATTTTGCACATCTTAACTTAGCTACTATTATTTTAGGGACTTTCTTTTTATTTTAATTCATATTGCATTCATTTCTATGGTCTAAGCCTGACCTTTACTCTTACAATTACCAACCCCTACCTCAACCTAAACTAAACTAAACTTCTCATGGGGATTAGTAATTGGTCCTCAATAGTACCTATAATTTCAATAAATGTAGCATTTGTTTGGGAAATTGTCCTTACAGTATAACAAATACATCGCACAACACACACCTATGCACACTCAGAAAGATAAAATTAACAGTCCATGTTAAACTTTCTGATACTTATTTGTTTTAAGTTACTTTTGAAACAAATTTCAACTGTTGCTCTTTTGTTTTAAAAAAGGGGCACAAAAAGGATAGTTTCCTTTAACATTTTTGTTCCAAAATTTCCATAGTCTTTTTGCTTAATCTGGGACCGGGTCATAAAGGCAGCAGTTTCAGCAGAGACTCCTCACCCTATCTCTAAGGGATTGCCCAGACACCATGCAGAGAAAGCTAATTTCAGCCACATTTCTCCAGGATCTTGCACTTTTGCTCATGATTCAATTAAATAAATTTCAATTCAGTTTATGTAGCTCCGGTTTAAATCGCATGTCATCTCAAAGCACTTTATAAAGACAATTCAATCAGATAATACAGTCAGATTGGTTCAAAGTTTTCTATCTAAGGAAAACCAGTTGATTGCATGGACTCATTGACTCTTCAGCAATCCCTCATGGGGCTGGGGGTTCCTCCAAAAGTCTAAGCCTTAAGCAGCATAACTATAGAGATAGCTCAGGATAATATGAGCTAAGCTTTAATAAAAATCAGAACCACAGTGGAAAACTTTCCCAAGACAATCTCTGACATTTTCTGAAAATAGTCCTCTAGTCCATGGTCTAGACTCTAGATGGAGCTAAATCAGTGCTCATTTGTCTTTCTGAACAACCACTGAGCACCAATTTAAGATCAGGATTAGATATTTATTTCACTGATATCAGTGGGAACCTGGATTAAATCTAATACTAGCATGAAACTGTTAGCTTTTAGTAAATCAAAAAGGATAATGTTAAAATATATTTTTTCACTGAAGATAAGATTTTAACATACATTTTAATTTTCTACATACAGACCTTATCAAGGCTTTAAGAGCATCTCTATCAAGTGACAAATCAGATGAAAGCAACAAATCAGAGGAAAGCCAAGGCAGTGTCTCATCAGAAACACCATTGCTACCTAGTAAAATTCTGTTTTTGCATCTTCTTTCTCTACCATGTGTTCATGACTCAAACATTTATTGAACATAGAAACATCATGGAAACATAAACTTCATAATATGCCTACAGGATTACTAGATCCAACTAAAACTGCGTTCATTTGTCCCTCTGAACAACCACTGAGCACCGATTTAAGATCAGGTTTAGATATTTATTTCACTGATATCAGTAGGAAGGTAGATTATATGTATTCCTACTATAAACCTTTAAAGGAATAGTACACCCAAAACATGATTAGCCTTCATTTTCTACTCACCCCCATGCTGAACAACACTCTGGAGTACTTTTTTGATATCTCAAATGCATCTGGAGATCTGGGAGGCTTCTTGCTGTCTGCTGACATTCAAATAATGGAGGTCTATGGCGCCCGAGGCAGAAAGGTCCATAAAAGTCCACAAAAAACGTGTCAATATTCCTCCATACTGCTCGTCCAATGTATTCCAAGTGTCCTGAGTGGGTAGCGTCCATAATTTACTCGAAACGAAGTCATTTAGAATGTTTTTAGAGCATAAACAGTAGTGTATAGGATTTCCTGAAAGCGGGCGCCCGCACGTTCACAACGCTACGGAAACCGCGGCAGACCAACCAGATGAAAGTGCGCATTCAGCTCGGCAAAGAACTCATGCTCTTCCTCAACACTGAAGTCCTCAGACATTTTTCTTTTGTTGTTTCTTTCTTTGCACAGGTAAACAGCACATTTTTTCTTCTATGCTTGCATTATCGGCAGAGCAGACGCTGAATGCGCACTTTCATCTGGTTGGTCTGCCGGCTTCCATAGCGTTGTGAACGTGCGGGTGCGCGCTTTCAGGAAATCCTATACACTACTGTTTATGCTCTAAAAACATTCTAAATGACTTCGTTTCGAGTAAATTCTGGATGCTACCCACTCAGGACACTTGGAATACATTGGACGAGCAGTATGGAGGAATATTGACACGTTTTTTGTGGACTTTTATGGACCTTTCTGTCTCGGTCACCATAGACCTCCATTATTTGAATGTCAGAAGCCTCCCAGATCTCCAGATGCATTTGAGATATCAAAAAAGTACTCCAGAGTGTTGTTCAGCATGGGGGTGAGTAGAAAATGAAGGCTAATCATGTTTTGGGTGTACTATTCCTTTAAGCTTTTGCTAAATGATACAAAAAAAACATGAAATGATGTATTTTTTCACTGAGGATGAAAATTAACGTAGAGTTTTTAATTTTTTTACATACAGACCCTTCCAAGGCCTCAACATCATCTCTGTCTAGTGGCAAGTCAGATGAAAGCCAAGGCAGCGCCTCATCAGAAACACCACTGCTACCTGGTAAAGTCTTGTTCTTGCAGCTTGTTTCTCTACCTTGTGTCTTTGACTCAAACATTAATTGAACGTAGAAACAGCATAGAAACATTCACTTCATAATATAACTACAGGACACAATTATTTTCTTAGACTTTGGGATTTTAGGTTTATTTTAAATATGAACAAACATATTTACATTTTTAACATTTACTTCCTCCATATTTAACAAAGAGTAGACGTATTAACAACTATATTATAAACTCAGTAAACTGCTACTGAATTGTGTCATTATTTAGTTTTACATCATTTTAGAGGAAGACCGTGACTATTGTGAAGCAGACAAAGCAGTAACACCATGATGAACATCCTGAGTTAAAGTGAGATGCTGTTGATGAGCTAAAGGAGTTCAAGTGTTAATATAGTTGAGGAAATAAACCTGCACAGATCTGTTCTCTCTACACTCTGATAGCCTGATGGGTTTATGTTTCTGGGCTCAGAAGAAGCCTTAATGTAAGCTACTGCTGAGCTCTTAACTTCACTAATATGACCACCAACAACTAAAGTATGGATACAAAGATGCGAAGCAGATTCATTACTGAAAAAAAGAACATTAACAGATTCGACTTAAGATAAAGAAAAGTGATGGGCGGGCACAAAGAGTAGCTAAATTTAAGGATGAGCCGACAAGTACGTGTTTGTTTACAAAACAGACAGTTTCTTCTACTATCGCAGCATTCGAAAAAATAAAATAAAAGAGCTAGTTCTGTGCTTGCTAAAATGCTTTCATCTGATCGAACGCTTTGTATATGCCTACACGTCATTTACATTTACTACATGTAAAAAGAGATTTTGAATTTCAGACCAACCAAGATTAAGATTGGGAAAATTTTGCACATCTTAACTTAGCTACTATTATTTTAGGGACTTTCTTTTTATTTTAATTCATATTGCATTCATTTCTATGGTCTAAGCCTGACCTTTACTCTTACAATTACCAACCCCTACCTCAACCTAAACTAAACTAAACTTCTCATGGGGATTAGTAATTGGTCCTCAATAGTACCTATAATTTCAATAAATGTAGCATTTGTTTGGGAAATTGTCCTTACAGTATAACAAATACATCGCGCAACACACACCTATGCACACTCAGAAAGATAAAATTAACAGTCCATGTTAAACTTTCTGATACTTATTTGTTTTAAGTTACTTTTGAAACAAATTTCAACTGTTGCTCTTTTGTTTTAAAAAAGGGGCACAAAAAGGATAGTTTCCTTTAACATTTTTGTTCCAAAATTTCCATAGTCTTTTTGCTTAATCTGGGACCGGGTCATAAAGGCAGCAGTTTCAGCAGAGACTCCTCACCCTATCTCTAAGGGATTGCCCAGACACCATGCAGAGAAAGCTAATTTCAGCCACATTTCTCCAGGATCTTGCACTTTTGCTCATGATTCAATTAAATAAATTTCAATTCAGTTTATGTAGCTCCGGTTTAAATCGCATGTCATCTCAAAGCACTTTATAAAGACAATTCAATCAGATAATACAGTCAGATTGGTTCAAAGTTTTCTATCTAAGGAAAACCAGTTGATTGCATGGACTCATTGACTCTTCAGCAATCCCTCATGGGGCTGGGGGTTCCTCCAAAAGTCTAAGCCTTAAGCAGCATAACTATAGAGATAGCTCAGGATAATATGAGCTAAGCTTTAATAAAAATCAGAACCACAGTGGAAAACTTTCCCAAGACAACCTCTGACATTTTCTGAAAATAGTCCTCTAGTCCATGGTCTAGACTCTAGATGGAGCTAAATCAGTGCTCATTTGTCTTTCTGAATAACCACTGAGCACCAATTTAAGATCAGGATTAGATATTTATTTCACTGATATCAGTGGGAACCTGGATTAAATGTAATACTAGCATGAAACTGTTAGCCTTTGGTAAACAAAACAAAACTGACAAAATGTATTTTTTTCCAAAGAAGATGAAAGTTTAAAAAACATTTTTATTTTCTAGATACAGACCGTACCAAGGCCTCAAGACCATCTGTATCTAGTGAGAAATCAGTTGAAAGCAACAAATCAGACGATAGCCAAGGCAGCGCCTCATCAGAAACACCATTGCTACCTGGTAAAGTCCTGTTCTTGCAGCTTGTTTCTCTACCATCTGTCCACAACTCATTGTGATTAAACATAGAAACATCATAGAAATATACATATAGCACATACAAGTTAGGTAGTTCACCTGCCTTGTCTTTGCGAAAAGCTTGAGGAAAGCATAATCAAGATGACTTATAACTCAACATAGAATTTTTACATTCTTATTACACTGCATAATAAAAATGATAATAAAAATCAGAACCACAGTGGAAAACTTTCCCAGGAAAACCTCTGAAATTGTCTGAAATTAGTCCTCTAGCCCTTGGTCTAGACTCTAGATGGAGCTAAATCAGTGTTCATTTGTCTTTCTGAACAACCACTGAGCACCAATTTAAGATCAGGATTAGATATTTATTTCACTGATATCAGTGGGAACCTGGATTAAATGTAATACTAGTATGAAACTTTCAGCTTTTGGTAAATCAAAAAGGAAAATATTAAAGAGTAATTTTTCGCTGAATATTAAACTTTAACATACATTTTTATTTTCTAGATATAGACCGTACCAAGGCCTCAAGACCATCTGTATCTAGTAACGAATCAGATGAAAGCAACAAATCAGATGAAAGCAACAAATCAAAGGAAAGCCAAGGCAGCGTCTCATCAGAAACACCGTTGCTACCTGGTAAAGTCTTGTTTTTGCAGCTTGTATCTCTACCTTGTGTTCATGACTCAACCATTAATTGAACATAGAAAAATTGTATAAATAATATTTCTGTCTAATTGTCTCAACAGAAAAATGACAGCAAATGGGGACTGAGGAAATGGAACTGCTGCATGCTACAGCTGCTGAAAATAAAATTTAAATTACATTTCAATTTTCCAAAATTTTTGAAAGATTTTGATGATTTTCTTGCTATTGCAACAGATCTTTGTTTTGAAATTGAGGTTTAAAAAAAAAAAAAATCGAAAGTTTGCATCATGTGCTATTGGTAAGTGGTTCTCCTTTTGATTAACATTCATAAAGCTGGTAAATCTGTTATCACTTTCAATATTTCATGACTGGTAGTTTCTTGCTGATACTGAATGTGACTATTTAATTTTTGGTCAGGTGCTAATTCTCATATTTTGGTGTTTTTTTTATTGTTAATTTTCTATAACAATTTAAAGTAAAAAATATGTTTGCTTAAAGTAGAGGTTGACTTTATAATTCTTATATTGAATTAAATGTTTTTTTTATTGAAATATTGTTTCTTAGAATCTCTCAACTTGTTTTATGTTGTAATTTCATCCTTATTTTGTTATGGGTTTTATTGTATACTATTGAATACTTGGAGTTGCATTTGTAATCAATAAAATACCGAACTTCTTTTTGTAATACTATACCATGTAAGCTATGAGTCTTTAAAAAAAAAACTGTCAGATAAAAAACCAAATTGAGATAATTTGTAAATAATAATTTTTTAACACTGTTAAGAAATAGAAGTTAATGCTCGAATGAAAACAAAATGTCTCTTGCTGACATTCAGACTCTAAATAGCAGAATATACCAATTTTTGCAGAACATTAAGTGTATATAGAAATTAGACAGAATTAAGGAATTACAAACCGGATTCCAAAAAAATTGGGACACTATACAAATTGTGAATTAAAACTGAATGCAATGATGTAGAGGTGTCAAAAACAAATATTTTATTCAGAATAGAACACAAATCGCAGATCAAAATGTTAAATTGAGAGAATGTATCATTTTAAGATAAAAATATGTTATTTCCAAATTTCATGGCGTCAACAAATTCCAAAAAAGTTGGGACAAGGCCATTTTTACCACTCTGTGGCATCCCCCCTTCTTCTAACAACACTCAACAGATGTCTGGAGACAAAGGAGACCAGTTTCTCAAGTTTAGAAATAGGAATGCTCTCCCATTCATGTCTAATACAGGCCTCTAACTGTTCAGTCGTCTTGGGCCTTCTTTGTTGCACCTTCCTCTTTATGATGCCCCAAATGTTCTCTATAGGTGAAAGATCTGGACTGCAGGCTGGATATTTCAGTACCCGGATCCTTCTCCTACGTAGCCATGATGTTGTGATTGCTGCAGAATGTGGACTGGCATTATTTTGTTGAAAAATGCAGGGTCTTCCCTGAAACAGATGACGTCTAGATGGAAGCATATGTTGTTCTAGAACCTGAACATAGGTCTCTGCATTTATGATCCCTTTCCAGACATGCAAGCTGCCCATGCCACAAGCACTCATGCAACCCCATACCATCAGTGATGCAGGTTTCTGAACGGAGCGTTGATAACAGCTTGGGTTATCCTTGTCCTCTCTGGTCCGGATGACACGGCGTCCCAGTGTTCCATAAAGAACTTCAAATCGTGACTCATCTGACCACAGAACAGTCTTCCATTTTGCCTCACTCCATTTTAAATGATCCCTGGCCCAGTGCAAATGGCTGAGCTTGTGGAGCTTGCTTAGAAATGGCTTCCTCTTTGTACTGTAGAGTTTCAGCTGGCAACGGCGGAAGGCACGGCGGATTGTGTTTACTGACAATGCTTTCTGGAAGTATTCCTGAGCCCATTCTGTTATTTCCTTAACAGTAGCATTCCTGTTTGAGGTGCAGCGGTGTTTAAGGGCCCGGAGATCACGAGCATCCAGTAAAGCTTTACGGCCTTGACCCTTACGCACAGCGATTGGTCCAGATTCTCTGAATCTTTTGATGATGTTATGCACAGTTGATGATGATAACTTAAAAGTCTTTGCTATTTTACGCTGGGCAACACCATTCTGGTATTGCTGCACTATCTTTCTGCGCAACAATGGTGGAATACGTGATCCTCTTACCATCTTGGCTCCAGAGAGACACTGACACTCTGAGAGGATCTTTTTATACCCAATCCTGTTGTCAATTGACCTAATTAGTGTTAGTTGGTTTTCCAGCTGTTCGTTATATGCTCAATATCCTTTTCCCAGCCACTTATTGCTACTTGTCCCAACTTTTTTGGGATCTGTAGACACTGTGAAATTTTGAATCAACATATTTTTCCTTTAAAATGTTACATTTACTCAGATTAAACTTTTGAGCTGTCATCTATGTTCTATTACGAATAAAATATAGACATTTGCCATCTTCACACCATTGCATTCAGTTTTTATTCACAATTTGTTTAGTGTCCCAACTTTTTTGGAATCCGGTTTGTATTTATATCACTGCTAAATAATTAGACTGAGGAAAATGTTTGTTATTGGCTTTAAATTACATATTGTCCCTGAGAAGACCTGTGGGCCAGTCTGTTCTTCATAAACACTAGTAAATATTATCTGGTAAGTAATTTGAAACTTTTAGAGACGGTCACTGCTACGTCTCAGAGACATTTTACTACGAATAAGTTTATAGATCAGAAATATTTCTATTCTTGATCCGTACATTCATTGTCCATGCCTGGGCTGCACTCCTGTAGTGGTGGGTGGATTTATCCAACCTGCCAAAGGTATTGTTACCAAGTAGGTATCAGATCAACTCTTAAGGGATAACAGCTCCTTTTAAATTAACAGTTAGTGGGGAAAAATCCAAAAAGTAAGCTTCCATGTCTATAACCCAGCTTGTCCGGGTGTTCTTTAGCCTGTTTTCAGGTATGGGCATAAGGATGGATAAATAGATGGATAGATAGCTGTGACTAGGAACAATAAATCAATATTGACAAAATGTATGTTTCAAACAATACACTATATTAGACCGCCAATGTACAGTGTTTATGTTGATATTTTCAACATAAAAGTTACCAGGATTATTAAAAGCAGCTAAATCGAACTTTTGTTATAAAATAAATCAAAGGGAGCATAAAGCAGAAGAGCAGAGGGCTAAATTAACATAAGAGCTGAAAACAACTGCTTCGTCCAGGGGTATGCAGGGGTGCAACTAACCGCTTACTGCAGACCCATCACCACCCCCTGGGTATCAGCCCCCACTGACCATTTTTAAAAAATCGAATAAATCTTATTTATTAATGAACATGACTTACAGAGTTCTTACAGACTTTCTGGAAACACTCTTTGTTCCTTTTTCTGATCAGCACCTATTGGCACCACATTTGCAATCATCCAGGAGAGGCTCAGAGTAGAACTGCTTCTCCTCCATATCCACAGGAGTCAGCTGAGGTGGTTTGGACATCTTTTTCTGTTGCCCCGGAGGAGTTTTGTTAGGTTTAACCAAATAATGATTATAAAGTTAATGTGTGTGCATATGAAACATTAAAGAAATAAGATGCTACATTCTGTCCTGTGATTCAATCAGGAGGTTCATTCTAGACTTGCCTTCAGCCAGAAGGCATTTACAGGGTCATAAACTTTTATGACCTGCCTCTCAGCCAGTTGGTCATTCTAGGGTCATAAAACCCTGCTCTGTGAATAAAAGACTCTGCTGTTCTGTTGGGGGTCAGAAGGGTGCTGGGATGTGAGCAGCAGCCTTTCTCATTCCTGCAGGAAAAGCTCTGTTTTTAAAAACCCTTTGTGCTTCCGATTAATTTTTGTCCTATATGAAATATGAACTCACAATATTTTGAATCTAACAAGTTTCATGCACGTCCCACTGGGAGGAGGCCAAGGGGGTGATCCAGGACATGCAGAGGGGACAATATCTCTCTGCTGGCCTAGGAGCTCCTCAGGCTTCTCCCAGCAGAGCTGGATGAAGCAAGAGATGAGTATAAGTATAAATGAAGATGCACATTTATAAAGGTGTTAGTGTTTTATGTCCCACCATCTGCCTGTTATAAAAGTCCACAAGGTCAACCTGACTCCTAGAAATATTCTTTACCACTGACCAGACTGGATTTTTCACTTAACGCCAGTTTGCTTGTTTACCTTGAGAACAGGTTAGATTACATTTTTACCAAATTGAGCTTTGGAAGGATCAGTCTGAGCTCATTTACCGTCTCTTCCTGCAGTTTCCTCTCTAATGTCACCTGATTTCTCCTTCAACCTGCAAACCCTCAACAATGGATTATTCTGCTGATTACCGGTATATTTATTTTTCTTATACAAATTATATACCTGCTCCTAGTTAAGTGTAGCATAATTTACTTTTGTATGAGAATTACAAATTGCAGCCCCCCCTCCAACTCTTACAAAGTTTAATGTGGACTCAAATTTCAATTTCTTTATTTCAATGTTTCTCTCTAAATATAGAGATATAAATATAATAGATAGAGATATAATAGATATAATATAGAATATAGAGATATAAATCAGTCAGATTACCATTAACACTAAAACACAAATACAAAGACACAAAGTACACAAACTTGAGCTTTACAACATACAACACACATCTCATGAACAAAAAGATTTTTTTTTCCATTTCAAGTGGGCCAAATCACATTAAAAGTAAATATATAATATAAAAAATATAACCGCGGATGTCTGGGGGACAGTGATTCACCCACATGTTATGAATGCTGGCGTACCATAAATGATACATTATGAACAGTTTAGTTTGTGCCTTCAAGTCGCTGCCCCAAGGACAACGTTACTTGGATATAACTTAACGGAATATCTTCAGAACAGCTCCGAATGACACAAAACTCATATGGGTGAGTAGAACAAGATGTAATAACGTAAAATCAAGGGCCCAATTGTTAGGAATCCAGTTTGTGTGGTCTATTTCAAAGACCATCACCACCCGAGCCAACCAACGGCCCTGGATGACTGAGGAGGTCCGCCACGCGCTAAAAGCACGGAACTCAGCCTTCAAGTCTGGTGACAAGGAGGCACTGAGGACAGCTAGAGCCACCCTGAACCGTGCCATCAGGTTAGCAAAGCGGAACCATAACCAGAAAATCCAGCATCTGTTCCACGACGCCAACAACACCAGGAGCATGTGGCAAGGCATACGGGCGATCACAGACTACAACACGCCCCCTGCCCCGGTGGATGAAGTTGATGCTGACTTCCTAAACGGACTAAATAACTTCTTTGGGAGGTTTGAGGCACTAAATCGCACTCCAGCAGTGAAGGCTGTCCCACATCAGGAAGAGGAGGTTCTCTGCCTTGACACAGCCGACGTGTGGAAGACTCTGAGGAGGGTCAACCCGCGGAAGGCCCCAGGTCCCGACAACATACCTGGGCGGGTGCTCAAGGAGTGTGCAGGTCAGCTAGCTGGTGTCCTCACGGACATTTTTAACACCTCGCTGGAGCAAGCCACAGTGCCAGCATGCTTCAAGTCTGCCTCCATCATCCCAGTGCCAAAGAAACCTCAAGTCACCTGCTACAACGACTACCGGCCCGTCGCACTGACTCCCATCATGATGAAGTGCTTTGAAAGGCTGGTAAAGGAACACATCGTCTCCAGTCTCCCCCCAACACTCGACCCGTTCCAGTTTGCCTACCGGCGAAACCGCTCCACTGAGGACGCCATCTCCTCTGCTCTTCACCTGAGCCTGGCCCACCTGGAGGAGAAGAACACCCACGTGCGGATGCTGTTCCTGGACTTCAGTTCAGCGTTTAACACCATCATCCCACAGCACCTGGTGGGAAAGCTGGAACATCTGGGCTTCAACACACCCCTTCGAAACTGGCTGCTGGACTTCCTCACCAACAGACCTCAGTCAGTCCGGGTCGGTCAGAACACCTCTGATGTCATCACCCTCAGCACGGGCTCCCCTCAGGGCTGCGTCCTGAGCCCCCTGCTGTTCACCCTGATGACATATGACTGCGTCCCCAGGTTCACCACCAATCACATCGTGAAGTTTGCGGACGACACCACGGTGGTGGGCCTCATCAGGGACGACAACGACCGGGACTACAGAGAGGAGGTGGAGCAGCTGGTGGACTGGTGCAGTGAAAACAGTCTGATCCTGAACGTGGAGAAGACGAAGGAGATCATCGTCGACTTCAGGAAAAACCGCCCCCACCATGCTCCACTGCTCATCAACAGCTCAGCTGTGGAGGTGGTCAGCAGCACAAAGTTCCTGGGGGTGCACATCACGGACAACCTCACCTGGACTGTAAACACTTCATCTCTAGTGAAGAGGGCACAGAAGCGCTTGTACTTTCTGCGGAGGATGAGGAGAGCCCGCCTGCCCCCGCCCATCCTCACAACCTTCTACAGAAGCACCATAGAGAGCGTTCTGACCAGCTGTCTCTCTCTGTGGTGTGGAGGCTGCAGAGCTTCTGACTGGAAGAATGTGAGGAGGGTGGTGAGGACAGCGGAAGGAATCATTGGGGCTCCTCTTCCCTCCATTAAGGACATTTCATCACAGCGCTGTGTGTCCCGAGCCCGTAATATCATCAAAGACCCCTCACACCCCCACCATGGACTGTTCTCCCTGCTGCCCTCTGGAAAGAGGTTCCGCAGCATCCGCTGCAGATCCACCAGGTTGTGCAACAGCTTCTTCCCCACTGCCATCAGACTGTTGAACCTTTGATCCACAATCCGAACTCTGCACCTATTGCACATTATCGGGCATCAAATGCTGCTGAACTTTTAACTTTTAGCCCTTTAAATTGTTCATCTCATTGTATTTTTCAATAACGCATTTTTTGCACAAATGCCATTTTGCACTGAACCACTGCAACTTGCACACTGTCTCTTATCCTCTGCACTGTTCACACTTTGACCACTGCTGCACTTTTTGTATTTTTCTATAACTCGTGCCATTGTGAAATATCAATGCAACGTTCATAAGCTGTATGTAACGCAATTTCGTTCTGTATGCACCCTGTGCATACAAAATGACAAATAAAGAAGTCTAAGTCTAAGTCTAAGTCTAAGTCTATTTGTGTCTCTCCGTTTTTCCACCACCAGGAGGTGCCCTGTCTTCGCTGTCCCTCCCTGCACACCTGCGGCTTGTTGGATCATTATCTGGAGGAGTATTTGAGCAGGGGGCTGTCACTACCTCGACGCCAGACTGTTTGCTAGTTTTGGATACTCTAGCCAAGCTGAGTTAAGCTGAGTCTAATCTAGCTTTGTTTCTCTGAGTCTAACTTCTTTTTGTCTTTGCTCCTCGGCAGGAAGCATTCCTGTTTTACTGGATACCTGGACCTTCTCTCCCCTGGAAGGATAAACAGAGTTACACTGAGCAGGGCAAAACCTCCACATGTTCCGTTCAAGTTCCCATTGGAAATCCGAGTGACAGTCCACTCCATTGCTCCTCCGGATCTAACGCTAGTCTACCTGTCCGCCCTCGAATGTGTGCACCTAACTCTGGATTCTCCACACAGTCTGGATTCAAGGACTAACAAGGCACCCCGCAAATGTGAGTTCCAAGCTACGCTAAATATCAGCGCTTCCAAGATTCCCACAGAACCTGAACTGACCATTGAACTTACTTCTCACTTCCAGTTCCGGGTCACCAGCTCACTGAGTTCCACATCCTACTCCTTTACTCCTTCAATAAACCTGTTAAACCTTGTCCTTGTTTTCTGAGTGGTCATCTCTGCATGTGGGTCCGATTCGTAACTGATCATGACACCAATGTAAAAAAAAAAAATAATAAAAAAAACTCCCCTTTAACCTGTCCAGGGACAACAGATGGAAATTAGCCAATGGCTACAATCTAGCATATTTATACACTCACCGGCCACTTTATTAGGTACACCTGTCCAACTGCTCGTTAACACTTGATTTCTAAGCAGCCAATCACATGGCGGCAACTCAGTGCATTTAGGCATGTAGACATGGTCAAGACAATCTCCTGCAGTTCAAAGCGAGCATCAGTATGGGGAAGAAAGGTGATTTGAGTGACTTTGAACGTGGCATGATTGTTGGTGCCAGAAGGGCTGGTCTGAGTATTTCAGAAACTGCTGATCTACTGGGATTTTCACGCACAACCATCTCTAGGGTTTACAGAGAATGGTCCGAAAAAGAAAAAACATCCAGTGAGCGGCAGTTCTGTGGGCGGAAATGCCTTGTTGATGCCAGAGGTCAGAGGAGAATGGCCAGACTGGTTCGAGCTGATAGAAGGGCAACAGTGACTCAAATAACCACCCGTTACAACCAAGGTGGGCAGAAGAGCATCTCTGAACGCACAGTACGTCGAACTCTGAGGCAGATGGGCTACAGCAGCAGAAGACCACACCGGGTGCCACTCCTTTCAGCTAAGAACAGGAAACTGAGGCTACAATTTGCACAAGCTCATCGAAATCGGACAATAGAAGATTGGAAAAACGTTGCCTGGTCTGATGAGTCGATTTCTGCTGCGACATTCGGATGGTAGGGTCAGAATTTGGCGTCTACAACATGAAAGCATGGATCCATCCTGCCTTGTATCAACGGTTCAGGCTGGTGGTGGTGGTGTCATGGTGTGGGGAATATTTTCTTGGCACTCTTTGGGCCCCTTGGTACCAATTGAGCATCGTTGCAACGCCACAGCCTACCTGAGTATTGTTGCTGACCATGTCCATCCCTTTATGACCACAATGTACCCAACTTCTGATGGCTACTTTCAGCAGGATAATGCGCCATGTCATAAAGCTGGAATCATCTCAGACTGGTTTCTTGAACATGACAAAGAGTTCACTGTACTCAAATGGCCTCCACAGTCACCAGATCTCAATCCAATAGAGCATCTTTGGGATGTGGTGGAACGGGAGATTCGCATCATGGATGTGCAGCCGACAAATCTACGGCAACTGTGTGATGCCATCATGTCAATATGGACCAAACTCCCTGAGGAATGCTTCCAGCACCTTGTTGAATCTATGCCACCAAGAATTGAGGCAGTTCTGAAGGCAAAAGGGGGTCCAACCCGTTACTAGCATGGGGTACCTAATAAAGTGGCCAGTGAGTGTATATGACATTGTTGAGCCATACCATTTGCTGGCTCCACAAGTAGATTAATAATAAACTGTGTGATAGGATCAACATAAGCTATCACAGAGTTTTTATTTTTTTGTGGAGGCAGGTTATGGAATGTAAGGCTGAATAGTATGTAATTTTAGTTTCAGTAAAACGTTATCAATTTTGGACCACTCAAGGCAAAGTGAAAAGTGTTTTTCCCTTTTTTATGCTAGTGTCAGACATAGCTTTTTCCAATAACAATCCAGATTCTTTCTCAAGGTTTATTCACAACATGTTGCTGTTAACCAAAGTGTGTGTAATTTGTTATGACTCTGACTGCTTTTCATTGTTGTAAGTAGGGTGGGGACGAACGCTGCCCAGAACAGAGCAGAATGCTGTGCCATTAAGGCTGTAGGATGAACTGTTCTCTCTTTGCAAAGATATGAATAAATGTGCCGACTGAGTGAAATCCATCGATCTCTGTTTATTTAACTAGGATGAATAGTCGAATACTTTTTTCCCAAGACAATTAACAGCTGCTTTTCTGAAATAAAAATGATATTACCATTTAGTCCTACCTCTCTGTCTTACTTTCTGTTTCATTAGTAAACTTGCTGGTCCAGTTTTTCCCCGTTTCAAGTGACGTTGACATTAAAGCTGAATTCTCAATGGTTAAAGTAAAGGTTGATATTCCAGCCTGATGTCTCCAGTGGTGGAAAGGAGAACATCAGATCCGCGCTGAAATCAAGTTCATCGTGTTTTTGAAAGTTTAGATGAGGAATCATGAAGAAGCTGCTGAGTTTCATGGTTCTGTTGGGAATAACTCTACATAACGTGGCGGCAGGTAAGTTACTAAAACATTGTATAAGATCTATTAGTAAGAGTCTGAAATCTAACAGTTTATTAAACTAGTTGTATGTGTCTGCGTATCTAGACCCAGCTGGCTGCCATCGCTACCTGTTTATTATTGCTGCTAACTGTAAAATACTCTGTCTAAAAAAGATAAAGACTATTTATATACCGTAGTATTATAAAGATATTTCTTTCTATTGGTCAGATTTCATATTCCTGTTTTAAATGTTGGGCTCCTCAGTGATGCAGTGGGTAGCACTGCTGAATTGCAGCAAGAAGGTTCTGGGTGCAAATCCCGGCCCGGGTCTTTATGCATGGAGCGTGCATGTTGTCCCTGGGCATGCATTGGTTCTTTCCAGGTACTCTGGCTTCCTCCTATAGTCGAAAAACATGGCTGTTAGGTTAATTGGTTTCTCTAAATTGTCCTTAGCTGGGAGTGTGGGGCTGGGAGTGTGTGTGTGAACAGTTGTTTGTCCTGTTTGTCTCCGTGTTGTCCTGCAATGGACTGGGGACCTGTCCAGGGTGTACCACACCTCTCTCCCATAGACAGCTGGAGATAGGCACCAGCACCCCTTGTGACCCCACTTGGGATAAGCGTGACAGAAAATAGATGGCTGTTTTAAATGTCATGCTTTTATTATGAGTGTAAGATCTTCAGCAGTAGAATGTTTCATACAAATCAAAGCTTTAAAGTAGGTAAAAGTCAAAAAAAGTAGGTAAAAAGGTAACAATTTAAAACAACAACTAAATATTCTAATTTCTACCCTTCAGTGAAACATTCCCTGAGATATTTCCGTACTGCTACCTACGGAGTCCCAGGCTTTCCAGAGTTTGTTGCGGTTGCAACAATAAATGAAGTTCAGATGGGATATTATGACAGCAACATCAAGACCGTCAAGCCCAAACAAGACTGGATGATGAAACTGTTTGAAAATAATCCCAACCACCTGAAGTGGTATTCTCAGAGGTGTCTTCAAAGTCAACATGTATTTAAAGCAGACATGAATAGCTTGAAGCAACGTTTAAACCTCACTGAAGGTAAGGAACTTTTTTAATAAACATGTTTTCTTCGCCTATATTGGCTTTAGGTTTCAGTATACAGTGCTTGCCATATTTCCTGTAAATGATAAAGAACAGTGCAATAGTACAACTGATTGAATTTCCATGTATTTTGTCTTCCAACTCTACAGCAGGACCTGTAAAGCCCCTGTCACACCTTGACGTCCCAAAATCTTCTAAAACGCTGGCATACACTGAACTTTCAATGTAGTTGGGTTTATACATAGAGTATTCATTATGCTTATGTCTAATACTTCTGTCTAAAGACAGCATAACTTATTCCTAATGCATGGCAGCATAATTCCCATGAAATGATGCACAAGCCAGTGACGTGATTTGGATTTTATTAGTTAACTAAAAATAGGAAGCAGTTTGCTTATTTTGATATTGTTAAGAATACTTTAAAAAGTGGCTAAAAATGAAAATAATGTCAAGAATATTTTCAAGTAAAATTATTCCACAGTTACAAAGCAATTTTTTCAGCAGACTGAGAGTGTTTTGAAATAAAACCAGTCAGTCAACTTGAATTAATTTTATCCCAAAATGGTAAATCAGGCTGATCTATACAGCCATATCAAATCAGTCAGAGAATGTATTCCATTTAGAGCTTGGTTGTCAGATAAAAAGTACATTTTGAGAACAGCTGTATTTAAAAAGGTATCTAAATATTTAAAATATTTCTTTGATGCACAAGCCAGTGACGTGAGTGGGGCAGCAAATCACCCGGAGGCGCCCAGCCTGCTTAAAAATATGTTTTTGATCGCGATATTAACCTAGCTGCTGTTTACTGCCCGTCAAAATAAAAAAAATAAATAAATAAATACAAAGAAAAAGAAAGACAGAAGGCTTGCAGTCGCAGCAGATTCAGCATTGTGTCTGCTAGGAAGTTTGTTGGTCGTGGCCGAGGGCATGAACGCAGGGAGGATCCATCACACTCACCTTCTGGCTTCCCCTATGATGGGGATAAAGTCTGGAGGAGAACGAACGGTTTCCTCCATTGAACCCACTTTTATACCAAAACGCTGCCAATACCTCATCATACAGTAGCTGTAAGTTAGAAACACGTCAGACACGTTGATATACGTTGGAGATAAGTTCTTGATAAGTTACGCATAAGTTATGCACAAGTTACTCATAGGTTTTAGATAAGCTAGACACCATGACTTATGAGTAACTGACACTTAATGGATGTCAACCATCAGATAAATTACCTGGAACTTATGGCCCATAAATGAGCATACGCTGGCATACCTTCTTGGTGTATGTCAACATGTGCCAGCATGAGTCACTATGGTTCAGAATACTTCAGCATGCTCATAACTTACCCCTTGCTCACACTGGCTCCGGTGCGGTTACCGAGCCGACGGAGACCTCAACTCCCGCACACCACCCTTTTGACTACTGTGCAGTGCGGCTCTGCGGCTCCGGCAACAGGTCCGGAGATTTAACAGAAGTTCACTTGAGTTCACTTAACTTCACGCGATAACACGGCCTAAATAAGGATATTTGCGAGAGCTTGTTGCGGAGGGCTCCGGCACGCCGCAAGGATAGCTTTCTTGCGGAATTTTCTGCAGCGCCGGAGTGACTCGGTAACCGCAGCCGGACAGCTCAGCAGCCGGTGAGAGAGGTTTACGTCTTTTTAATGACTTGGAATCACTGCGGCGCCGCACCCACCGCACCGCAACGGTAAGACCGGAGTCGGTGTGAGCCTGGGGTTATACTAAGTTATCCAACTTATCCCAGTTTTAGCCAGATTTTTCGTACATCAGCCTGGCTAAATCGTCAAGGTGTGGCTGCGGCTTTATGAACTGAATATATACTGAACTAACTGAAATACACACATAAGAATGAATTACAGATTAGTGACATCATTTTGTGAACAAGGTTTGTAGGATTTTAAAAGCATAGTGAAACAAATAGCATGTTCAAGGTAAAACTAAAAGAATAACATTTATTAATCATTTTATGGTGTAATGTGACTCTCAAAGGGAGCCAGCGTCTCCTGTTACAAGGTAAACTATAACTGTCATCATAATCATGTGAAACAGGTCCACAAAAGTTTAGTTTTAGACTATGAATTTATTAAAAATTCAGCACACAAACACGCATGCAGACAAAAAAAATCAATGAAGTCTTTAGAACAATTAGAGACAACTCTCAATAATAAACATTAGATGTTTATGAAAACAACAAAATCAAAAACATAAATCTATTGGTGGCTGTTGGATACTAAAGAAAAGAGGCCTTTGTCTTCTTTCCAGATACTTTTACATCCTTTCTTTAACTGAAGTGCTCTGATGCTCTATTAGCTTATTTTTCATGTCTTGAATGCAGCACCACCTAGAGGCGTTTTGTAAAACAACACAGTATGAAACAATATAATCCTTGCAAAAAAGGCGACATTTAACCTCATCATAAACTTTTTCCTTATTCATGAATTTGTTAGTGTCTCTCTTACCTCAAACTGTAAAAAAAAACAAAACAAAACAGTACATGTCTGCCTTTAGTTTATCTTCTTTTATTTATTTTCTTGTTAAATTCAATTTGGTGGTACATGTATGAGATGTTAAAGTCTGTTCCTGTCTTAGAAACATTTATTTTTTAATGATTTTGATTAACTCTTTTCCTTTTTTTATATGTTAGTGTACATTCTTTTGTTAATTATGTCTTTTTTTCTTGTCTTTAAGGTCCCTACATTTTGCAGATAATGGATGGCTGTGAGTGGGATGAGGAGACTGGAGAAATTACAGGATATGATCAGTATGGTTATAATGGGGAAGACATCTTAGCCCTGGACCTGAAGACCCTGACATGGATTGCTACCAAACCACAAGCTGTACTCACAAAACTCACATGGGACACCATGAAAGCTAGATTAGAAGAGTATAAACATTTTTACTTCTATATATGTTCCGACTGGTTAAAGAGATATGTTCATCATGGGAGGAGCTTTCTGCAGAAGAAAGGTATATTTATGACACAATTTAAATGCAGCAACAACAGGATCTGTCCAAATTAATTACAAAGATCATCTTTTTTATTATAATTTTTTTCTTAAATAGAAAGACCCTCTGTGTCTCTGCTCCAGAGGACTCCCACCTCTGTGGTGACCTGCCATGCTACAGGTTTCTACCCCGAAACTGCTGACATTTTCTGGAGAAGAGATGGAGAAGAGATTCATGAGGCTGTGGAGAAAGGAGAGATCCTTGCAAACAATGATGGAACCTTCCAGATGAGTGTTGAGTTAAACGTTTCATCTGTCCAGCCTGAAGACTGGAAGAGATACGACTGTGTGTTTGAGTTCTCTGATTTTAAAGACAACATCATCGTCAAATTGGATAAATCCACAATCCGTACAAATTGGGGTAAGGGTTGTTTTAATCCCTTATATGCTGATAAATGTTCGCAAATAAATAAATAAGCATCAGTAATAAAACCCAAGTCATTTGCTCCAACGAGGCCGCTCAATCATTAGATCACTACACGACACCCTCTGTTTCTACACCCTTGATAAGCAGAGGCTTTGACAAACTTTTTTTTTTTGACTACTCATAATTTGCCCCTTGTAAATTCCCTAAAATTAATATGTTTGTCCATTTCTTTTTCCATCTGGAATTAAGATGATCTTTGTGTTCACTTTAGCTGCTAGCGGTCATAGCACCTTATCATATGTACTCCTAGCTGTAGTTACTCCCGGTAAAAGCAATCTTATTAAGTATGGAGTGGTTTATAGGATGTCTGTCTTTTTTGTTATTCTGGTTCTTTTACAGTCTATTTTATTAACTCTTAAACTCATCATTGAGCTTTTTTCTCATTAAACTTTAGTTTTGAAATATTCATAACTTATTCTAAGTTCTATTATACATAAGGAGCCTCTTTATTTATACATTGTGGGATTTCTGTAGATTTTAAAGTAACTCTTGTTTATGGATCTCCTCAGCTTCTCCTTCAGTGTTTCCAGTCGCTTATGTTGCCGGAGGTGTTGGACTCATTCTTATTGGAATTGCTGGAATCCTTTTTTGGGTTAGGAGAAATAATGGTGAGCAGAACCCCTTTTTTTTTTACATTAAATACCAATTTGAAATTAAAGTTTTTTTTTTTATTTTAGAGTCGGGTTATATTCAGAAATGTTTACTATTTGAGTTTATTAAAGCCTTTAGCTTGACATTGTTTATTCTTAAACTAAAAATTGCATCTCATGAATATTTCCAGAATGTTATTCTCGAGATGGTGACTGAGATTTTAATAGATTAAACTTAACATTTTTATAATTTGTCTTAACAGATGAGAATTAACATGGAAATGAAGGAAACTGAATTGAAGAATAGTTTATACAATGATATTATCCTAAAACATTTGAAGTATTGGCACATTAAATAAAACTAACTACAGCTGTTTTGTCATCAAGGCCAGATTCTCAAGACAACACCCACAAAAGAAAGATTGTTTGGAAGATTGAAGCATTACAGTTGGAAAGTTCTGGTCTAATGAAGGATTTTGGTTTAAGGAGCTACTGGCTCCAGCTGCACTATGTGGTTTTATTGTTATATAGGAAGGAGCCTGATAAGTGGAAAGTACCTCAGAAAGCTGTTTAAAATCAGCAGGTTAACTAAACTTGGAGCTGATTGAGTGGAAAACAGTTGCCAATTGCCTCTCTAAGCCTTTTCTAAGTTATTTACTCGTAAACAAGTTATTTGATATTTCTTTAAAAGAAAAAAATCAATCTTTATTTTTGTTCACCAGATGAATGTTACATGTGGGACAGAAAAAAGTTGGAGCATGAGGTGCAGGCTATAATAAGATAAAAATAACATTTTATAATAATGACATGACGGGGTAACAACAATCATTCGCTTGTTGAAAATACTAGGACCTGTAAAATGTATTTAAACTAAATATTAATATCTCTGTTCTCCAAAACAAAACTTGCCTTTTTTTTTTAGCAACAATCCTGTGAACAGGCCAACAACGACAAGGAACCAGCCAAGAGTGACAGCAGAGGGAGTATGGGCTCTATGCACAGCTCCACTACTTCCTGAATTTAAGGCAGCTCCTTTGTTTCCTGTCTTTCATTACTGGACGAACTGATTAAACCAGGTGTGTCTGGCCAGTTACTTAGGTCATACACACCTGGATTAATCAGTGCATCCAATCATGAAAGACAGGAAACCAAGGAGCTGCATTAAATTCAGGAAGTAGTGGAGCTGTGCATAGAGCCTATTGCTGACTGAAACAAAGGCAGGGCTAACGAGCTGATAAGGAGCAGGTGTGAGAGGAGACAACGAGGAAGCCAAGGGGAAAGGAACACCCACAAGAAGGAAACAAAGAAAAACCTGAGCACTAAAATAAATCTAGAAAATACTACAAAATAGAAAACATGGAGCAAACTAATCTACTTGACCTAATAAACTTGATCTTCATCAATGCCAAGTCAAATAAAATTGAACGGGCCAGTTAGTGTTGCACTTTACTGATATTTTTCATACTAATGCCCTTTTGCCCCATTATTTAAACTGTTTTCTTTTTCTCCTACATTGTTAAATTCTGATCACTGCCGCACTTTGTCTTGGTAATGTTTATCTTACCCAAACTGCAATCTAATTACACTGTTGTAAGCTGTGTGCAACAAAATTTTGTTTTGTATACACCCTGTGCATAAAAAATGACAATAAAATTTGTCTAAATCAACCGCTTTTCAAGTGTGGTATATATTGGTATGTCAACTTAATCCGAAAGTAAATCACAACAGGCATAAATTGGAAAGCAACTGGACTTCTCTCAGTTCTTTTGAAGACCTTTGGAAACCTTATCCAGCAGTCTTTGTCTATTCTGTTTGCTCGCACAAGAGCACATATAGGCATGCCTAAAGAAAATGTTAGTGTGACTTTTACTGATGAAAGTGTGAAGCCCTTGTGAGTCATCACTGGTTAGATTGTTTCATCTCAGTGAAGATGAAACGTGGAATATCGGCCTGCACTCTAAAAGAGTCAGGGAAATTTGTCTTGTAAGGTATGACTTCACACATGCCATGTGCACCTTTGACCAGAGGGTGGCACTGTGGGATGGTGGTACAGGTCAGTGATCGTGGTCGAGTGTGAGTGGCTCAGTCCTCCTCTCATAATGCCAGATGGCCTGCAAGTCACCTGCCAGATCTTTACACTGCAAAAACAATCTAGAAAAATTAAGTAAAAATTTCTTAGATTAAGTGTATTCACCCTTAATTTGAGTAAGTAAATGAGGTAGTTTGTCAATGGAATGAGTCATTTTACTCTTAAAATAAGATAATTAGATAATATGCACTTGAAATAAGACAATGCAATTGTGTTTTCTTATTTTAAGTGTAAATTGTCTTGTTCCGTTGGCAAAAAGTTTCTTTTACCTCCTTAATTCAAGAACAAATGCACTTATTTTAAGAAAAAAATACTTATATAGATTTAGATTTTTTGCAGTGTAGTGTCTCATTGTGTTCTCTGGACTTTCAGGTCAAGGCTTGTTCTTAACTGTTACACTGGAGCCTTCTGTATTTACAGCACAAGAAAACAAACAAAAAAAAAACAAATCCACATAAGAATATTCTGTCAAAAGGAAAAGTAAGGCACCACATAAGGAAATAGTTAATCAGTCAGATTTTCTTATTTTCCATCTTTTCATCCAGTCTTTCATATTCCTCTGCTTATCCATCAGGGTCACCTAGCTGGTGCCTATCTCCAGCAATCTATTGGTTAAGAGTGCTGTGCAACCCGAACAGTTTGCCAGTTTTTTGCAGGACTGTTTTCTTTTTTTCTTCTAGTTTTATTTTACAGTAAATGGGACCAAAAGCATTTTGTAATTTTCCCCTAAAACAAGACTCAAGAGTCCCATCCATCCATCTTCTTAGGATTAAAATCATGCTGGGGCCCCTGGCTAAGTTTTGGCAGGGGGCCCTCCTCTAAGTCTGCCTCGTATTCCAGTCTGTCCAGAGTAGAACTCTCTAGAGCTGCTACAATGTTTATATTAGGCAAGGCAAGTTTATTTGTATAGCACAATTCAGTACATGGACAATTCAAAATTCTTTACATGAATTAGATATATTATAAAAGAAAAATAAAAGCAGAATGAAATCAAATAAAGATTAAAATAATGTTTGTAAAACAAATATAACATAACCTTAATGTAATGATATCTCAGTTAGCAAAGCAACCCTTTGTCCCCCACTAATTCTTTGTTAGACCTACAGTATATTAATCTCAGTGCCCCCCCCCCCCCCCCCCCCCCCCCCCCCCCCCCCCCCCCAAAACATCTTTTAAAAAACTTCACGTCCAGTTGCCTGGTCTACTTTTGCCAGCTTGACCATGAACTGGATGACTGAGAATCTTCACAGATCATTTGGATGGCGAAAACCTTACACTGACCACAATGAAATCAAACAAATTAAAGTGTACATTATGATTTTATGAATTATATGATTACCTCATTATTTTGATTATTTTAGATATACCAACTTGCTGGATTGCTGTGTTCCCATGGTAATAGAATAAAACATTTCTGAAGTAGAAGCTTTTGAGAAGCAGAGAAAGAAAGAGAAACATTAGCTGTTTTGGTTACACCATAATATAACTGCTCCAAATGTAATTGTGTTAATTATAGATGGTAATACTTCAAGTCTTTAGCTGATTTTTATTGTGTGTATATTTAAATAATTGTTGTATTTCTACTGTAGTGTTCTTTTTTTGCAACAATATCTCAAAAATATAAAACTTACAAATATAAAGTAACTGATGAATGTAAGTCATTTAATGACAAGCTGATTTACTCCTATAGCTGCCATGAACAAAAAAAACTGTGCATGCATTAAATATCAATGTTTTGCCATCTTAATATGTTTTTTAGTAAATTTGCAAACATGTAAATTTGCAAATCAGACATTAAAGCACTGCATGGATACCATGCTGTCTAAAGATGGTCAAAGCTGATTTAACAGTTAAACAAACAAAACAAAAAACAGTAACTTAGGAAATTTAATTTTTTAAGGGAACCAGGTGTTCCAAATACCAAGTGTTATATTACTTCCCAGGCAACCAGTTTTCAGGCTATTGAACAAAAATGTGTTTCAGGTAAAAAGTAGCACTGATAACCTGCTTAATTACTTTATATATATATATATATATATATATATATATATATATATATATATATATATATATATATATATATATATATATATATATATATATATATATATATATATATATATGCAGAAAAAAACAACAATAGCAGAACATTTCATATCATCTAAAAATATTAGTGATTTTTACATTTGATCAAAGCCTTTCACAAGATTTTAGAAACAGCTGCTTTTCTGAAATAAAATGATATTACCATTTATACCTCTCTATCTCTCTATATCCTCCTGACTACCAATAGTTCAAATTTGTCCTCTGCAGAGGACATTTGTAAACTTGAATATCTCCCACCCACTGCATACTACTGAATTAATTCCTTTTGGTATCTACAGAGGACATTTAGGGCTTTTCAATGATACCAAATGTGAGGGGGTGGGGCTTTTGTACCTTCTTTTACCTCATTCAGAAAATGGCAGCCATCAGTACAAGCAGGTTTTATAGGAAGAGAAAAAGTAAGTGCCTAATACTTTTTATTGTGCAAATTTTGGTTTAAAATTTTGTTGGCATATTCTAAATAAGTCTCTTAGCAACACATTGAAACATTTTATAAAGTATTTTCACTGTATTTTATAGCAGAATTTAAAAGTTGAAAAATTGTCCTCTACAGTGGACATTTGTATTTACTTCCTCAGTTTTGTTCTGTTTTTTTCTGTTGATTTTTTAAATGACAAGAATAGGAGTCGTTCTTAGATGCAGAGAGAATTTTACTGTGGATTATTGATGGACACTCAAATATAGAGTTGTCTGATAAAGAAAGTGAAGATGCATTGTTTCAGGCAGAAGAAGAGGAAGTTAATTCAGAGAGCTCCGAAACAGGGAAATTGTGCATTGATGAAAAAATGGTTCCATTTACTGGTCGATGCCCAGAGCGCCAGTACATACCCTGCAAACCACATCCAACTGGATTGAAGGTGACGCAGAAGATGGTTTAAGAAAGACAAGATTTGTCCAGGTGTCAAGGCCACTGGCAATTGCTGAGTACAACACCAACATGGGTGGCGTGGATTTGGTTGACCGAATGTTGAGCTTCTACAGAATGGCTTCTCGCACGTGGAAATGGACAGTGCGTCAACTTGTTTTACCTGGCAATCACCAACTCATGGCTTCAGTATAAGAGTGACTGCCAGTTTTTCGGGAAGAAACCACTGAAGTTGCTCAACTTCAAACTGCTCCTTGGTGAGGAGTTGATTACTCAGGCCCAAGCAGGTATTGGAAGTGACAGTGAAGATGACTTCACTCCTCCACGTCAAAAGTGGATACCACAGCCAAATGCAGCTCTGAGACACTACGGCGCCATCCATCTTCCAGAGATGGTGAATGAAACACATGCGTCTAGGTGTCGAAAATCTGGCTGCACAAGCAAAACATATGTAATGTGCACAAAGTGCAATGTGTTCCTTTGCGTTTCCAAGAAGGGGAATTGCTTTTTGACGTATCATAGCAAATAAGCACATAAAAGAAAAACAACTGTGATGATGGACAGTGTTGTCAATGAAAAATTCATTCTTATGTTGATGTTTGGTTATTTTCTTTGGGACTAACCCCGAAATCCCACATACTCCGTCTGCGCTCCGCTCCGCTCCACCCCGCTGCGCTCCAGACCGCCTGCACAAAGCAAAGCCTACAGCCGCCGCTGTTGCTCCGTCCCCTCCACTCTGAGTTCCTTGGAGATCGTAGAGGGCATGCGCCAGATGAACCAGGGTTTCCGCGGATCATTAAAAATAATTACAATTCATAATTCTTTTTTTAATCAAGGCCTTAATTGGCACTAAAATTAATTAAATATGTTTATCGTTGCATTTATGATTCTTTAATAAAAATGCTTCTAAAAACAATTTCGTCAGATATATTATATCGCTATTAATTTGCGTGGAACTGATCATAAAGCCGTATGTTCGGAAAGGGAGCTTGAGGCGGAGAAAAAGCTAGAGAATATATATACGTATATATGTGTGTGTGTGTGTGTGTGTGTGTGTGTGTGTGTGTGTGTGTGTTTACATACATACAGGAGTCATGGAACTCTGCTTGCAGCTCCTTCATATTTCATGTACACTAATAACTTGTGTACATGGTTCTTGTTGATGGCATTAAAATCATTTCAAATAGCATTAAAATTTGCATTAAATTAGAGTCACTCATTCCTGTATAAACCCTGTGAACGCTTAATTTAATATGACATATCAAAAAAATCCCACCATCATCCAGCATATGTTCAGTTTCTGCCCAAATATATATATATATTTTTGTAGATTTTTGTAACAGAGATAAGGATCATTCAAAACTGCTTTTTTTAATGAACTTGTTCTCTACAACTCAGCATCTCTTTTCATTCCTGTAATAAGAAGTTTCTTTTGAATGGATTTGATTAAAGTTTAAGTCCCTCGGTATAAAATAAATATTTTAATGGAGATGAGAAATCTGCTTCCTCGTTGGTGAATAACCAATAGTTTGGATCCAATCATTTAAATAAACGTGTTAGTTTTTTTAATTTTTTTATTTTTATTTTAGATATTTATAAGAATTGTGCTATAATTTCTAGTCACCAATCTGTTGCTACTATATTTTAATTTGATGAACCGGAATTTGTCGAGGTTCTTTTTCCTGTTTGGTGTGATTGCAATTGCGGATCTTGACTTGGCTGGACCGGAGCGGAGCAAAAAATAGCTCGGCTCCGTAATTTGTCGGTGACGGACGGAGAAGACGTACATGGACGGAGACGTGCGGAGGAGTAGCGGTGGATGTGGAACAGCTCTGATTGATTTCCATGAAAGACAAGCACTCCGCACGACGTACGTCAGCGGGGCGCAGCGGAGCGGAGCGCTGACGGAGTATGTGGAATCTGGGGGTGACTGGTTGCCATCAAGGTTCAGTTTCGAATGTATGGCGTTCTGATGTCCACTGTAGAGGACGCATAATATTTCAAAAATAAAAACTTATTTTCACAAATTTTTTTTTCCTTATTCTAATTACCTTACAAAGATTGTGGAATAAAAAAAAATGGTGATTGGACAATATTTTTTTTCCTGGTAATCAGGAGGATATGATACATTTTACTTTCTGTTTCATTTGTAACCTTGTTGGTTCAGTTTTACCCAGTTTCAACTGACGTTGACATTACAGCTGGATTCTCATTGGTTAATGTAAAGGTTGATATTCCAGCCTTATCCCTCTAGCGGTGAAAAGGAGAACATCAGATCAGCGCTGATATCAAGTTCACCGTGTTTTTGAAAGCCTAGATGGGGAATAATGAAGAAGCTTAAGTGTTTCGTGGTTCTGTTGGGAATATTTCTACATAACGTGGCTGCAGGTAAGTTACTAAAACATTGTATAAGATCTATTAGCGAGAGTCTGAAATCTAACGATTTATTAAACCAGTTTTATGTGTCTGCGTGTGCTATGGCGATTCTATGGTAGTTCTCACCAGGAAATACAGATAAAGAAAGAGTTATTATTGGATATTTGTTTCAAAACACAAAATATTAAACTCAAATAAAGCCTTTTTGTTTTTTTACAGGTTTACATTTGTGTAAATTAACTTAATAAATACTAGGCCTACTTGTCCTTCAACCCAAACATTCAATAAAACTATCATATAATCTTCTTTGTTCAAGCAGATCCCTCATTTTGAGACCGCCATTTGTTAATAAATTCTGTAAACGTTTTTTAAGCGAATGAGAACATTTTTAAAATAGCATTATGATTCGGCTTTTCCGGGTCATTAAGTTGTAATCGGAACATTGCTTCCTCAAAAATGTTTCCTCTCTGCAACCACTACATGAAGAAATGCAGCTACTGTTGCATTTTCCTCCAAACCAGCACCCAACCATGCAGGGAGGCTTTCACTGGCCTCAATGCAGATCTCACCTGTCCTCAATGGGACAGGGACCCTCTGCTAATTACAACACCACAGAAAAATGATAGAGAAATATTCAATAACGTCACCAAGAGGAGTACTATCATCAAAAAACAGTTTTTTTTGTATGTGGTCTAAATTCTTTCATACATTTCCTGGATTGGAAATAGTACTTCCCAAAATAGACAAATATTCAGTCCCTGTTGTTTGAATCAAAACAAAGGCCCAACTCCAATAATAGTCTTTTCTATAAATCAAATAGCTTTGAATAAAAGTATTTAATTTTAAAGTCGTAGGGAAATCATATTTAAATGTCAAATCATTCTGGTTTAAACATGTATATAAATGTACTGTTTATCAGACCATATTGTCCCAAAAGTCAGAAAATTTCTTAAAAAAAAAAAAAAAAAAAAAACTCTTAAAATCTATTTTTTTTTTTTTTTGTTATTTTATACAGGCCAGTTAGTTATACGTCAGCTTTAACATCTAAATTCAGCCAATCATATATCAACGGTCATCTGTCAATCAAATTTTTTCGGTCATAGCATCTTGATTCTTATGTCGCAGCTAGGGTTGTCAAAAGTATCGATACAAAAAAAAGTATCGATACTGAAACGTTGTATCCGGATACAATACTCATTTTTAAAAGTATCGATACAGTGCTACCACCAGTGGCACCTAAACAGTCATTCATCTAAAGTGCAGAATAGAGGAAAATGCACTTTCTGAACACTGTGTGATTGAATAATTCTGTGCACTTTTCAGTTTCAGACTTTTTTTGTAACAGTTTTTGGGCTGCTGAGAATTATTTTTGATTTTTTTTAACTGGTTTGGCTAGTTTTAGGAACACTTAATTTTATGAGTTTTTTTTATCAAGCTTGCTTAATATTGTGCACAGAACACAAGCTCAAAATATTGTTCTTATTGTTTATTGTATTTATTTATTGTATTTTGTTTATTAATGAAAATATTTCTGTAGAATTTTGGAGTCTGTTTTTATCTTTGTGGTATCGAAAATGGTATCGAGTATTGAATATTTTCCTTAGTATCGGTATCGAGTTGAAAAGTTTAGTATCGTGACAACCCTAGTCGCAGCAAATATACGCATCGGCTGAAATAAGAAATAAAAATCATTTATTTTAACATGAGTTCCGTCCCAGTGTTCACGGGGATGGACGTCTGTTTCTTCGGCAGGCGTAGAGCTAACAGAACTGGCAGCGTTGCGAGGCAAGGGCTCAAACATGTACGGCTGGAAGCCTTCTACACCAAATCAAGCTTCTGCCGCCCTGGCGTCCTCAGACACAACATCTTCATCCCCACTTTCCTCCTAATTTCAAATCCAGCAGTAGGAAATAAGATGTTTCTTGGCCAAAATTATATCTTGTTTTTCTTGTTTTTTCATCTTTGCAATCACTCATATACCCTCTGTATGCCCAGAGTGATGTCCATGAGGGAAAGTTCAGTTTTTATAAAATTCTCTATGAAGTTTTACAAGTTATCACCTTCTTCTCCCTCTGTGACCCCATGGATATGAATTTTATTCCTGCGTGAACTGGCTTCCAGATATGGAAGTGTTTGTAGGTCTTCTTGGACATCCATGTTGAATTCCTCTACCTCAGATATTCGCTGCTCATCCTCCTCAAATCTGTTCATTAAGTCTTTCAGGTCTGCAAAAATGTCGTTAAGCTGTTTCCCCATCTCTTTTCTAAACTCAGTCATGGATTTTTTTTTTTTTTGAGGTTCGTCTGAACTTCTTTCAGCTCTGTAAGAAAGTTAGCTCTCATAGCTTTATCCGCTGCTAGCTTGCTATCCTCAGAAACCCTCTTCTATAAAACAACAGTTTCTTTTGCGTTTTCTCTGTGAATTTCTCTTGTCTCCCTCTTGTTTGTCCCTGACATGGCTTGTAAATACTAAAAACAGTGTTTTATAAGTCATTTGTTAGGGTGTCAAATTTGGGAGCTCAGAATTTATGCTGTAACTCGCTTCTCCGCCATCTGGAAGTCCACCATTTTTTTTTAAAGAATTTTAAATGCTGACTATATACCTTTTTTTTGTTTGTTTGTTTGAAAGGTTCGTCAAATGTAAACTATAATTAAACAGAACAATTAATAAAACACAGTATGTATGTCATTAATATTCTAAATAAAGTTTTGTCTAATCAACATGTATAGGATTTAAATCAAAACAGAAATATTAAATAAAGTTGACTGTTAAACAATAACATTTTTATTTGTAGTGAACAAAGTCCCCAGATATTAATAAAAGATGAAAACTTTCTGAATTGTCTTCTTTTATTGTCTAACTTTTTTATTAATAATGGTGTTTAGTTTATTTAACTTGTGTGAAGAAAATAATTATTTATTCTATCATTTATAGGTTTTTAATTCATATTTTTTTTTTTTTTCCAGTGATCCACTCCCTGAAGTATCTCTACACGGCATCGTCTCAAGTCCCAAACTTGCCAGAGTTTGTGGCTGTTGGTTTGGTTGATGATGCCCCGATAATTTACTATGACAGCATCACCCAGAAATGTGTTCCTAAACAGCACTGGATGAATGATGCCGTAGATCCAGAGTTCTGGGAGAGACAGACTGGGGAGTTTCTGGGTCACCAGCTGGAGATCAAAGTCGAAATTGAAAATGCAAAGCAGCGTTTTGGCCAAACTGGAGGTTTGTGTTTATTTAACCATCTATTGATTGTTTTCGTTGTTGCTTATTGGAAATAGGACCCATATCTCCCCCACCCCACCACCTTAAGATTTAAGCCAACAACTGTTAATATTTAATTAATGAATTAATTTAATTAGTAAATTATTCATAAACAAGATCAAAACATAGAAATTCAGAGTTTAGATAATGCTTCTATCATTGTCTCAGCAGTTATCAGTGATTCAAAACAATGTTTGTATCACTAAGATTCTCCCAGAATATTTTAGGTTTCATTTTATATTGTAGAGATTTGAGTTTTTGCCATGTGGAAATTTATCGGCAAACACATTCATGATAAAACAGGACATGTTTTCAGTCATATAGTTTTAGCAGCCAAACAAAATGTTTTGCTGTGTTGGAGATTGTAGCAGAATGAAACTGTAACCCTTAGAAAAAGAAAAAAAAAACAGCAGATTCCAGGTTGTTATTAACAACAGTGAGCTGGAAACCATCAGCAGTAATGAAAGATGGAAGAATCCAGAACTACAGAAAGGGCTGGTTTCAATCGAAAATATTCTATACTGTATGAATACCGATACCTTCACTTCGATATCGGTTCCTGAACGTTACTTTTTTGATACCAGTTTTAAAATATAAATTCTAACAAAAAGAAAATTACATTACAATTCCATGCACTTTTATTACATAGAAAAATAATTTTCAGTGCAAAGGAATAGTTGCAAACAAATGACAAGTCAGTTGCTAATGCTCAGGGTTACTGTTTTACTTAGCAGTTTTTCTGAAGGAAACATTCACATGTCTGCTTTTTCAGGGGACAAACAGGCCCGCTCTTGGCTGACGGTGTCTCCAGTAGGGCTGCAGCTGACGATTATTTTGCTAATCAATTAATCTGTGGATTATTTTCTAAATTAATCAATAGATAATCAGATAGCAAAAAGTTCCTTGGAGATAATTTTTCTACATAATTAAACCAGGTGAAACTAAAACTTTTCCACTTGTGAGTTCTGGATAAAGCATGTTGACAGAAGAAAGAAAATGTCAACATAGTTTTTATTTTTGGTTTTGCTATAATTACTGCTCTGACAGCTAAATGTCATCTCCTGTTTTACAGTGTATTCTCCAGTTAATTGATTGATTGCTAAATTCGACTTAAACAGAAATTTAAACAGTAATATTGTATACATGGACTGTATATATATATATATATATATATATATATATATATATATATATATATATATATATATATATATATATATATATATATATATATATATATATATATATATATATATATATATATATTAGGGATGGACCGGTTTATGAAAACCGTCCGAACCGTTCGGTTCGACTGTCTCGGTTCGGTTCTCGCGTGTTGCGTTCGGTTCATGCGCGGCTCCTTTTTCTCATAGGTGAAGCGTCTACACTCCAGAGCAGAAGGTGGCGGTACTGCGACCAAAGCCAACCACCAGTAGTAAACAAGAAGAAGAAGAAGCGAAGCAGCGTAGCCGGGTGTAGCAGGGAAAAAAATCAGTTGTTGTGGAGAATTGTGTGGGTATGGCGAGTGGGAAAGAACAGGAGTTGGAAGACGCGCCAGCAGCACTTTATAGGTCTGCTGTATGGGACCACTTTGCATTTAGAGTGACCTACGATGACGGCGGAAAGAAAGCTGTGGATAAAATTGCAACAGTGTGCAAGCATTGTGCAACATGTTTTGTTTATGCTAACAGCAACATGACCAACATGTCAGGCTAACCCAGAGAGACCAAACATCCGTATTTCACGTCCTGTCCCGGGCGTCCCGGGTTTTCTTTTAGAAAGTGAGGAAATGTCCTGATTTTTAAATTACCTTAATTGGACCATTAAATTTACAGGCACTAGGGCACTGCGCACGGCGCTGCGTGTGACGTAATCCCTGAGCCTCGTCAGTGCGGGCAGCCCTGTTCTTAATCAGACTATAGATAGCTTGGCTGTCAGTACGCCAACAACATGCAAAAGCGCAAATGTATGTTTACCGACGATTTACAGAAGAGTTTCCCCGCTTTCAGACCAGGTCGAGACTAGGGGTGGGTATTGCCAAAGAAGTCACGATTCGATTCGAATCACAATTCACAGGCCACGATGCGATTCTATCACGATGTATCACAATACTTGAATTATTGCAATGCATTGCAATATTTTCTCCTCCATGTTTTGTTTTTGAATGACTCGTCGCAGTATCCCGCAGCCGGTAATGCTTGTGACACAAGGCAAAGTGCGTCAACACATCCGCAGTGACATCTACTGGACTGGAAGTTGTGTTACACTTGTTTTTGGCTGATGTTCGCCAACCATTCATGCAATTTTATCTATGCATTTTTTTAAATTAATAATCGATACTTGGCGTCAAGAATCGATGCAGTAGATCACGAAAATTAGAATCACGATGCATCATCATGACGATTATTTTGCACACCCCTAGTCGAGAGGCCTTGTGCACAGTGTGCAAAGCAGGCACATATGTCTCGGTGTCCAATGGAGGTGCAAGGAATCAGAAAAGCCACCTGGACTCCGAAAGTAAAGCTAGTCTATTGATATGTTTGTTCGTTTTTGGTACATTTTGAATAATTTTTGCTACACAAGAGGTATTTTTTGTTAATTAGCTCATTTGTTAATTTATTTTTTCCAATAACCTACAGAACAGACATTATTTCGTTCATTGCTGAGGCTGAGTATCATGTGTTATTCGGAGTTGAGAGTTATTGTTAACTTTTATTGTTAAGTGAGGGATGTTTAGATGAGACATTATTTCTTTCATTGTGCTTTTCATTCATTACAGGAATTGTTTAGCATTTTTAATAAATACATTTTGAATGAAATTATCGTTTGTTATTGCGAGATGATTAAATTCAAAGCAGCAAAACATGCGGAAATGATCCAGGGTTTCCGCGGATCATTAAAAATAATTACAATCCATACATTTTTTTGGAATTTTTTTTTCCATTAATTTTTGTGGGATTTCGGTGTAACAATCAACATATACCAAACCGAAAACCGTGACCACGAAACCGTGAATCGAACCGAACCGTGGATTTTGTGAACCGCTCCACCCTTAATAAATAAATAAATATATATATATATATACGGTGCTAAAAGTCAGCGAACAAGAGTAAGCTTTCAACCGTGTTTTAAAATTTGCAAGGGAAGGAGCCTCCCTAATGTGTTGTTCCATAAACAAGGAGCAGCAAAATTGAGTCCTTTGCATCCAATCAATATGAAATAAAAGCATGAATAGCTGTTTCAAAAAGCTGATGTGAAATTTTTTTTCTAGTTTTGCCAATTGTCTTAACTGGTAAAAGCAAGATCTGAATGCTCCAATTTGCTTTCCCATTTTAAAATCAGTTTTCGCTTTGAAACCCAATTTCTTGTCGGTTGATTTAAAGTATAGTGCCTGGGGTCCTAGGTCTATAGTAGTTTAGTCACAAGAGAGATTAGGCCCAAACATTATAACCTCAGTTTTCTGTGCCTTAAAATGAAAATAAATTCAGGGCCGGCCAGACTTTAATGTCGTCTAAACAGTTCAATATAGACTTCCCAGAAAGACCATCTACAGTATTTGAGGGGCAAATAGAGGAGATCCTGGGTCAGTTGATCTGTTTTTATTGAGGACTTTGATGGGCGATGGTGAAGAGAGACTAAAGCTGCAATGAACAAAAAACTAAATGGATGATGAGGTTAACTTGTTCAAAGCATATTTTTCCACAATGCCTGCGAACGCCCAGTGTGGGTCAGATTTAGTCTCAGTCCTTTCAATAAAAACTGAAGGCAGTAAATCTGCACATGATGAAATTTTATATCAATTTTCTCAACAGTTAATCTTGGTTTTCTGTAAGATATTTAAAGGTGTTTTACTCAAAAAGGAAAATAGATAACAGAGACGATGGAGAAAACTACAGTGAGATTGTATTTGCTGTCTTCTAGGTGTTCACATTATGCAGTTAATGTACGGCTGTGAGTGGGATGATGAGACTGGACAGGTTGCTGGCTTTAAACAGTATGGCTATGATGGGGAAGACTGGCTAATATTGGACATGAAGACAAACACCTGGGTTGCTTCAAAACAACAGGCTGTAATTACTACAAACCAATGGAACAATAACAGAGCTAAGCTGGACAAAGATAAGAACTACCTCAACCAAGTGTGTCCTGAGTGGCTGAAGAAGTATGTTAACTATCGAAGAAGTTCTCTAATGAGAACAGGTAGAGAAACTTTTCCTGATTTTTCTTTATTTTAACTGATTATTTGAATGTTTAATTTTACTAGAAATGTCCAATGGGAATTTTGTTTTACTTCACTACATTAAAATTAAATGTGACCCAGTTTTATTTGTGGCTTTTATTCAGCTTTAAACATTTCAACCAATCTGCTTTAACTAGACAATCCCTTAACATTTTATATCTAAACTCTAATTGTCTCCATCTGCAGATCGTCCCTCAGTGTCCCTCCTCCAGAACTCTTCCTCCTCTCCAATCAGCTGCTTTGCTACAGGTTTCTATCCCAACAGAGCAGAAATGTTCTGGAGGAAAGATGGAGCAGAGATCCATGATGGTGTGGAGAAAGGAGAGATCCTCCCTAACAATGATGGAACCTTCCAGATGAGAGTTGACGTGAACTTTCAATCATCTGAGGACTGGACCAAATATAAATGTGTGTTTCAGCTCTCTGGTGATAACAATGACAAGGTCACTCCTCTGGACAAAACAAAGATCGGGGTTAATGAAGGTAAGACTTTAGTATTTATATTAATTAATGGATTTAAAAACAGTAGTTAAAATAGGCTTCATTTATATACATTTGTTGTAGATATTCAAGTTTGTCACTTTACATTGCTTTGCGCATTTTTAATTTATTGGGAAAACAGAAGTGTCGACAGTGATTTCTAAGCATTCTGCTTTACATCTTTCTTTGGGGTTAAACTACAGTTGAAAGGTTTGAAAAAGTCATGAGCAGTCTAATTTGGAAGCCTTAAAAAGTCATAAAAATTTATTTTCCACCCTAGGTTTACTCTTAATCTTACTTTTGTTCACTCTGTTGAACTCTTTTTTTCATCTACTTTATCTTCAGTGTGTTATTCCATGTATTGCACTTATTATTTCACACTTTATTCAACTAAGAAGCCTGTGATGTAGAGCACCAGGAGGAAAGCAGATCATGTCCTGATATAAAGGAGATTGACATTTACAAATAAAATCTCTCCTATAATAAGATTAGTGGCTGAAAAAGATTTACTGTTATTTTATGGTTAAAACATATGAACCTTTAGTTGGATCTCTACCATCTCCTCAGCAGCTACAGGCCAACATCTCCTCCATGATAGGAGCTCAACCTAAATCAGATTTAAGGAACGTGCTGAACAAAACATCGATCAGAAACATTTATTTAGCTAAGAAGTCTCCTAAATCAGGCTACCTATTGAGGAGGGAGAGGAGATGGTCTAATTTCCCCCGAAATAAAATCTTGAAGAGGTAGATAATTTGCCCCTCCCTCCCCTTCCACTCTGAACCCCCATTTTAACATCCAATCGCAATGTAGCTTACGAATGAGCCCAGAAGTAACCTGGCTGACTATAATAAGTAACAGTGGAGGATCAGAGCTGAAGGGGTTAAACTATGATGAAGCTGTGATGTTTTGTTAGATTCATCATAGTGATTCATGTTTCCACATACTTTATTCATGATAAAAACTAAATAGAAAAGTAGAAACTATTTTTGTTAGTGGGAATATTATTCATTCTCCTCATAGTATTAATTAGTCTGTGGAAATGTTTCTCGTTCATAAAAGCCTTTAGCTTTGGATCAGCCTCCCTCCCCCTCATTTTAACCAGTGAAGCAAAAAAACTATAATTCTACAATTTTGAATATACACAACCATGCCTCTCCCTTTGAACCACCCTACATAACCACGCCTTCAAAAACAAATGAACGGGCATGCTGTCTGCAGCACGTCTAGAGAAGCAGGAGCAGCGCTGATGATACAGAGTGCTATGATCACTGCTCTGAAACTGTTTATTAACGCCTAAATGAACTTAAAATGCCGAAAGCCGCCGGCAAAACATGTTCGCTTTTCTTCCTGGTGTCTGCAGTTTGAATTGCGTACATAAAAACCACCTTCCAGCCACCGCGGTGAACCGCGAGGTGGCGACCGGGCCGTAGGCTGCTGTTAAATGGGATTCCTACTGACAGAGCACCGCTAGTGTATGGGGGTCTGAGCGGCTCCGACAGAAATAATATTTGAAGGCAGGATGGTAATCTGGATGAACTGAGTGCAATGACGATGTTTTCAGGTGGACTTTCTGACTTCAAAATAGATTCAAACTACTTTTATCCACTGATCACAGCAAATCTAACTGCTATTGTTACAGGCAAAGAAAAAATAGTGTAGCTCCGCCCAACACGCATTAGACCCACTTTTCCCACCGCGCAGTTAGAGTAACAAAGATGCTTCAGCCCTGCATCAGAACTAAACTTGTACAATTATAAAAAAGCACGCATGTTGTTGCTGGTCGTGCTGCTTTAGGTGTGAAAAGGGTGACCAGACATCCTCTTTTTCCGTGGGGAATTTCAAAATCGTCGGGGAATTTGGTCGACTACAGTGCAGCAGAACCGAGCTGTGAGCTCCTGGGCTGTGGACAGAGCGACCGAACCTGACCCGGTAACGGTAGCCTGGACCCCGTGTTTATTTTCACCGGATCGGGTTCGGTCCCTCTGTCCCCGGCCACCGGGGTTCCCGGTCCAGTCCAGTCAGCGGCCCCCACCCCCAAAAAAGTGCCCTCCTATTTAGAAACCCAAATCTGGTCACCATATGTGTGAACGTAGCATAACCGTGGTTAGCTTCCAGCCATGGCATCATGTACAAGCATTCGGGGGTTGATTTGTTCATGTGTCAGGGTACGCGCACAGGGGGAGGGACAAGCAGATTACCAGGATTGACGTGTCAGGAACCAATCGTGTACAACAGACCGTCTTTTGTGATTGGTTGGCATTATTCATTGATTTCTCACTGTAGCTGCACCATTTATTTTAGTTTCACTTCCAGACATTCTATTTCTTAAGCTGCTGTGGGGAGATCTTTAAGTCACATGGTAAAAATGCATCAGGAAATATCTCCTGCTGCACCTTTAAGCCAAAACAGAAGTTCTTGTCTGAACAGACCAACAACCATTTTACTCTATCTGTAAAAGGAGGTAAAACAAGGTGATGTTTTTTTTAATTATTATTATTATTTTAAAACCCTCACAAGACAATGCTTTAATGTTACCAAAAGGAGTAGGCTAATGGGTTTTAAACAATTATTTGTGGTTTTTACAGCAACTTTAACACAGGGAAGGACATTTAATGGTATTTTACACGTCCAAGTTTTTTCTTCAATAAAGTTCTTATTTTTCTTTTATAAATTTAATAGTGTCCACAATGGTTCATTTTGATAATAAAGAGAATAAATGTGTTGCCAAAGGTTTCATATGCAGAATGATTCCTACAATGGAAGTCGACACTTTGACCAGATTCTCTTGATTTGAATAATATATTTTTCATAGTTTAGGTACGTTTGGTTAAATTGTGCAGAAATATCAATCCGCCTGGCGCACTGCCCACTGAAGCCTGTGTAAAACAAATGAACTTTAAATAAGTAGGATCTAATTTGTTGCAGATATAGTCAATATATTGATTTATAAAACATAATTTTTTTTTAGGTTTTGCAATGTTTTTGAAGCTGTTCAGAGTGCATAGAGAGCTGCTTTTTTGTTCTGTGTTTATAAAATGTATTTATTATTTTGAGCGAGGTTAAAAAAATGTCTTTTTAATGTCAAAAGAATCAGAAATAGGAACAGTTGAATCCGTGATTCCAATGAAAGCAGTATTTTTAATGTCTTACCTTTACACAGGTACCAAAGGTTTGCATCTAAATCTGATATTTATGAAGCTATGATTAATTTCCGTAAAAATTCAAAAAATATTGAGAATTGAGAAAGCTTCCTGGAAAGGTGGCGAAACGTCTTCAAATCTTGAAAACCAAGTCCAGTGGATATTTTTTGAATTTTTACGGAATGACTGTGACCTGGATGACTGAGAACCTTCATCAGCATATGATTAATTTATTTCAGTTGGGAATTTTTCCAAGCAGAAATGCTTCCAAAACACTTAGAGCTCAGCAAGTTGACCACATTTAGTTTGTGTTTGGTCCATAAGTGCAAAATGATATTGGGATAAACTCATATCACTGAGTAAAAATTCAGATGTCAAACAACAGTAATATTCTAATTTTGAATCAAAATCCATCAATGTATTAACTGCAGGTTTTACTCAAGTTTTTAAACCCCCAATATTTCTTTTTCAAATTTTTTGTTTTCCAAAATTCTGTGACAGCTTACATAGTTTAATCAGTTTAAATGATTTTCTTTCAGGAAACTCCACTGGGATTATTATTGGCATTATTGTTGTACTTATGGTTCTGGTTTTCAACATTGTTGGAGTCATCGTCATCTGGTTGAGGAAAAGAGATAATGGTGAGAAACCACGATATTCTATGTATCATAAAACCTGCTTACATAATATTTATTTTCAATAAAGCTGTTTTTATCGGTTGTTGTTTCTGAGCAAACATGACATTTTAAGATTTAATGCTGTAATTCATTTACATGCAAGTATTTCATTGTTTCCTTTAAAAAAAAACTATAAATAAATTTTATGCTTTTTCTTCCAGGATTTAAGCCAGCAAATAGTGAGTATTACAAATATTTCCATCCTTCTTTGTCTATTAATACTAAGTTGCTGATGTGGCTATTTTAAAGCCAAATAGAACAAATTAACCTTTTATTTCAATTTTGTAGCTTCTGACACGTCGTCCGCCTCTTCAGATGAATCAATTCCCAAGAAAGTAAGTTAATTATGATAAAATATTGTTAAAGTGTAATCCATTTAGGGTCAATCTTAGATTAAATTTTACACTGGATTTCAGAAGTTTATTTGAAACTATAAACCTAACTTGGAAGATTTACCTCATTAAAAAAAACAGTCTATTTATCACATTTCTCAACAGATGAACAGCGACAAGCAGAAGATTATGAAGAAAAAGTAGCTGAATTGAAAATCAAAAAAAGATACGTCTGTAAATCACATCAAAATATGTAAATAAGAGAGAATTAATCTCTTAATGTTTTTGTCATGATCTGGCCTGATTGCTTTACCTTCATTGGTTATTCCATGCACCTGTTTCCTTTGGTTTATATTCTGTTCAGCTTGAGCATTCGGGGCCAGATCATTATTTGTTTTCTGTTAGCCTGTCTGTTCAGTTGATGTCAAGGTTCATGTCCTGGCGGCCAGTGGAAAGAGGGTTTTTGTTTTTGTCTCGTCTCCTGATCGTCCACTGTTCCTCCCCTGCTAAGTCCTCTGGGTTTTTTGCTCTATATGTGGGGAGGTTCAGTGTTTATCCCAGTAAATCTGGCTCCAAAGTGGAGACTAGTTTAAAGGTCCTGCATTAAGTTCTGGTTCCACGTCCTGTCTCTGCTACCCTATTCCACTGAGCCTGCCCGTCTGCACCTGATCCTGTCTGCTCTTGTGCGTGTCCGCCTGGTCGCGCTTCTGGACTCTGTTTGGATTCTGAAAGTGCTTGAGAGTTCTAGGATGCCTGAAAGCTTGGATCCTGCCTGATCTGTCTGTTCCTGACCTGTGATGGCCTGTTTTGTTAAACCATAGTGTCAGAGATTGGACGGTGCCCCGCCCCCCTCCTGCAGCATCCGCGAGACGCAGATCCTAACAGCTTCATTTTAGTTTTTTGTTTTTCATTTAATAAACTTTTTGAACTTTTCTACTGACTGTCTCACCTTAAATACTGGGTCCATCTGTCCCGTTTTATGACAGTTTTAACCATTTTGTATCAGGAAAACTAAGTTGGTGTTTTCCTCGGTTTTTTTTAAATCGGCTCTTTTTTCTATTTAACGTCTTGTTGGTAAAGTTTGTATGTTTAATTTCATAAATACCATTTTACACATTAAACTCCTTAAGATTTTTTTTCCATTAACTTTGTCAGTAAAGGTTTCTAAGTCAATAAAGGAATTTTAAGGTATTTTATTGTGACTTTGTTGTTTCTAGAGCTCGAAATTTTTTAAAACTTCTGATTTATAGCAACACATGGAAGATTTCATGAAACTCCGCCAACAGCCCTCTGCTCCAGAACATTTAGCTGGAAGTTTTTTCCTTCTCAAAGCAGTTAACAGCTGTTTCTAACAGCTTGTCAAATTAATCACATTGCTGATATAGTGTTTTAGGCAGCAATGCCAGATTTGAGAGGATGCAATGAGGCTGTTGGATCCTCTTGCTCTTTAATTGCCAGATTCACAAACTGAATTTTATCAAAGTTAAGTTGGTGCACACTCAAAATTAGTCTAGAACCCCTTTTCTCTTATTTCTTAATAAGAAATTGTTTTGTTTTTTTTTTATCTCTATTTATGCATTTTCCATATTACTTCATCCCTAAAGCACAGAGCATTTGTGCTGGAGAATAGACGCCCAAACAGCATTTTTTCTTCGTCTGTAGGAACCAGTAATGTCCAGAGCCTCAAAGGCTGCATTCAAGAAAATTATTGATTAAGTTTTGTCAATTTTATATTTTTAAATAAAATTCAGAACCAAATAATTGGCTTGTACACAACAAACTTATCCAAATCTAACAATCTTAACCATTTCTGGTCAGTTTTGTTTTAATTATTCAGTCTGGTTTTATCTATTTAAAATGACCTAAAAAATGCTTAACTGTGTTGATCAATGCAGTCATAGAAATTTTTTATTTTATTAACTTGTTTATCGGAAAACTATTAAAACCAATTACATGCCAATGTGTACTATGCTAATATGTGATGAGTGAATTTCTCCGCTGTGAGGTCAATAAAGCTCATCTGATCTAATCTAAAACATGGATGTATTTTGCTAACCTTAATGAGATTATAGCTGCTTATTTTCTATATTAACATTTTCAAATCCAGTAAAACAGTAAACTGGCATCTAATGGACTCTGGTGGAGAAGAAAAACACAGACAGACTACCAGACCAGGTTTATGAGAAACAAAAAATACTTTAACTGAATACATTTTAAGCTTGTCTCCATATATGTACAGAGAAACCTGAAATTAAAGTCTGAATATAATGTTCTCACAGTGAATTAGTATAAACAGAGCTAGCATATAAAACAGTACTATGCCATAGGAGAGATGTAAAAAAGTGAGTTTTAGAAGCCATACGTTTTGAGGTAGCAACCAGACACAAAGTTATATTAAATGGGTTTATTGAACATTAGATCTTTCAGAAAAATCCTTTTTTAATCAACGACTTTCTCGTGATAATCTTGATGTTATGTTTTAACCAGGCACCTTTTCTCAGGGCAGACACCTTGAAACTATAATTTCCTTTGTGAGACGACAGTAAAGGTGGGGGGAGTGGCCCCCTTGTTTAAAGATATTCTGAAGTTTAATAAGTTTTTCTGTGCAAATTTGACACTTGAATATTTGAGTCTAGGTAAAGATTCTGGTTTGAGCCATTTTCTGGAATATTTAGATGTATCCTAAGTCTTTAAATTACCTTTTATAATGATTTGGATGGCCTTTTAAATGTGATGTGTTAAATATAATTGACTTGTTATTGTTGGAGATTTCAACATTCACATTGACAGTCCTGAAGACAGAAGTGCAGAAAAACAATGTGATACTCGTAGAAACTTCTTTAACTCAACATGTTAAACACAAAATATTCCAACAGGGATAAAGTTTAGACTTACATAACTAAGACTCTTCCAAGGTGTCTGTAATATGCAGATCTATCTGACCACTTTCTGTTATTCTTGAAAGCATAACTTGCAATGACTCAGCTAGCCAAAGGGATATTGCAATAAAACATATCTATAAGAATGGTTGTGCAGCAAGATTAGAAACAAACTAAAAGTCGCTGAGAGGCTGAGGTCAGGCTGTTCTTATGTCCCTTATTGAAACAACAATAATCGTAGCGTTCAACAAACAAAACAGTGGCTCACTCACTTACTCTCCTGCTGTGACATCCTAACTGGTGAGTTATATGCCCAGTTACAAATCTCTGCCCACATCTAATTTACGGACACATCTACAAAGTATAACAAACCATAATAACTCTAAAAACCAGACAAACGAACATCAATTTAGCTTTTCTGTTCTGGCTTCTACAGATGCAGATACTAAAACTAGATTTACTCCATTTTGCCAAATAACTTTTTCATGAGCTGGTAGATAACTTTAGTTCTTTAACCTCAGCGAATTGGTTCAGTTTCTTCAGTAAAAGTATAATTTTTTTCTGGGAACGAACATCTAGAGTGCTAGAGTGTAGAGAAGTGCTCCACCAGTCAGAATAGAAAAAAAGGAAGTGATGAAAATCTGAACACAAATGGAGAGAGTCTAGACTTTACATCTGAGATTTTACACATGCAAGAGAATCTTTATTTTCTGAGATCATCAACAAAAACATGTAAAAGAAAAATGTTCATGGTGAACGAGCTAACAAACTCTCTTGTTACTGTAGCATCTGAACTCCACTGAAAAGATCTCAAAAGATTAAAGGGGCAGCCTGTACTCCCTAGTTTTATTTTTTCTTTTACCCAAACTGAAATAAAATAAGTACCACATATAAACAACCTAAAAGTCTGCCTTAAGTTTAATTTGTCAATTCAAGGCATTCCAGTTCTGTTCGCAATTGGGTTTAAAACAAATTTTCCAAGAATTCTGCAGCCATTTCAAGGTATAGTCTTTTGGGGCTCCTTTATTTTATTTTTTATTTTTTTGAAAATAATTTCTGGTCTGAAACATTAATTCGATAAGTTTTTGTATTTTCAGAACTTTTTGGTTTTTGTTGAGAAAGAATTTTCATCAGTTTTTGGGTTAGTACCCAGAAAAAGTTAAACAACAGTTTAGTATAGAAAAACCGACTCCCTCCCTTGTGTAGAGCCTTCCTATTCTCCCTCTCCTTAATAATAACTTTCTCCTTTTTTCCTTTCCTTTCATTCTAAAAAGTATTGAGCACTACAGGAAGGAAATGTACTTTTTATTTTTCGGCTGTGAGTACGTTTGATTTGCTGACTCTTGACAGCAAAAGTAAAACATGGATTTTGTTTTCCGGAAGTTGTTGTTAAAACATTAGTCTTCTCAGTTGAAATGAACCTTTGGGTGGAAGAATTGTCTGCTATTTGAGTCTTTTAATTGTAAAGTGTGCTGATGAAGGTTCTCAGTCATCCAGGTCATAGTCATTCTGTAAAAATTCAAAAAATATCCACTGGTTTCCAAGAATGGGTCGTTTGGTTCCATCGGTTACCTTTTCCATGTTTCCAAGCGATACAAGGCTTTGTCTATATAAGACTCAAACTCACTGCGGATCCAGACATTTGAATTGAGAAAGCTTCCTGGAGAGGTGGAGAAACATCTTCAAATCTTGGAAACCAAGTCCAGTGGATGTTTTTTGAATTTGTACGGAATTTGAATTGAAAAGGTGAACTTCTTTGAGGCAACAGGCAGCTAAGTTTTGTTTAGGCTGGGCTTCGCTTTGTACAGACATTTTCCATATTTTTCTGCATTTTTATAGTTTTTCCAGTCCTCTTGTGTGACACTCTTCCCACATATAATTTTTCTCTGGTCTGTCTTGTCCATCTTCTTCAGTGTTTTCCATTTCTGTAATTTTATCTTCTGCTTTCAGGTTTATATTGTGAGTCTTTTCATATTTGTCTTCTTCAGTGCTTTGCAGTTTTTAAATTTTTGACATCCCAATAAAAGAAAATTAAAAACAATCTACTGGACTTTGTTTCCAAGTTTGAAGACGTTTCTCAATTCAAAATGTCAGAAATAGAGTTGAGTTCGAGGCTTTATATAGTAGCCCAACAAAGCCTTGTTTTTGTTTAGAAAACATGCAAATTGAAACGGACGAATGGGTCCACCCCTTTGGGATGGGGATCGTTTGGCTTCTTTTGTTAGCCTGCAATGCCCCATACCTTTCTGTGTCTCTAAAAGGTCAGTCGTTAGACGGGTATGGGGCATTGCAGGATATCAAAATGAGACCTTTTAAAAGTGATAGAAAAAGAGCTTAATTTAATTAAGTAAACTCTAAATAGTTTATTATGGCAAACTGCATAGTTACAAATAAAATCTCTATTAGTAAAAAATTAAGCTTTCAATTACTAAACTACTAAAAAGGTGATAAAAAACTCAGAAAACCTTTTTGTCAGGGCTCCTGTCTGTGTGTTTGTTTTTTGTGTTTGTCTCCCTTCCACCAACAGGAGGCGTCTGGTTCCGGTTCGCCTTTTCACACACCCTCCTATCCTCCTGCAATTTTTTGCACTAATTAAAATGTCTTTAAATCCAGATTAACATGAATTCAACACGCTGTAGTAAACACATAAATGAAAGCAGAAGATGTCTTTCAGACACCTGTTCCATTAAAGGAGAAGTTCGGTTTTTAACACTTTTAGCCCATTTTCTGTAGTGTCCAGGATGAAATCGAATGATCGACACCAAAATTTTGACAATTGGTCCTGTCTCTGCTTTTTGGCTCATTTAGAATCCCCCCCTGGCTGCTTTAGAATGGCTTACATAGAGCATGTCCGATAATGTCCTTAAAACAACCTTAAAAGTTCTTTTTTTTAAATATGCTACTCACCGGGTCGTCAGCGCTGTTCAATGACGTTCCAAAAAAAGTTTCGTAAAGAAAAAACGTTCCTGTAGTGTTTTATTTAGCATTTTGTAAATCCCATTGAGTTCTGTTGGAATAGTCAATATTCCGCTGCCACCGGAAACGGAAATGGGGCCTGTTTACACAGTTGTAGTCTTTTCGCTTCACTCTGTGTACTCCGACGTCGAGGTGCTAACGTCTCTGTTAAACACTTTAAAAAACTCTGAAAATGGAATACGAAAGGTGGATTCTTGATTCTCGACGTCGGAGTACACAGAGTGAAGCGAAAAGACTACAACTGTGTAAACAGGCCCCATTTCCGTTTCCGGTGGCAGGGGAATATTGACTATTCCTACAGAACTCAATGGGATTTACAAAATGCTAAATAAAACACTACAGGAACGTTTTTTCTTTACGAAACTTTTTTTGGAACGTCATTGAACAGCGCTGACGACCCGGTGAGTAGCATATTTAAAAAAAAGAACGTTTAAGGTTGTTTTAAGGACATTATCGGACATGCACTATGGAAGCCATTCTGAAGCAGCCAGGGGGGGATTCTAAATGAGCCAAAAAGCAGAGACAGGACCAATTGTCAAAATTTTGGTGTCAATCATTCGATTTCATCCTGGACACTACAGAAAATGGGCTAAAAGTTGTAAAAAACCGAACTTCTCCTTTAACCAGGAATCAGATTCAGAAATACTTTCATAATCCCAGGGAGAAATTACTTTCATTACATGACTCCATATGTAATAGAGTGACTATAGGACCAGTTTGATAGAACACAATTTCATACTATATATAATTAGGGGGTCCCCACTCCATCTCGCAATCAGTTTGGGGGTCCTTGGCCTCGAAAATGTTGAAGACTCCTGCCCTACACTGTCCGAGTTCTGGGTAAACCCTGTCCCGCCCTCCACTGAGTCAGACAAACTCTGGAAAACCAACACACAAATTGGAGTCAAGGATCCTTTACCTCTATGGAAACGTGAGTCAAATCAACGAATCAAATTTCCCACTGAGCCTGAACTAATAGTCTGTCTTCCCCTCATCTTCTAGTTCCGGCTGAGCAGAGTACAGAGCAACTTTGCACCGAGCTAAACTCTTCAATAAAATCCGTCAAACTTTTCATCTGTGTCTCTCTGTTTGGACTTCTGCATTTTGGGTCAGACCTTTATATTAAATCATGACACTTTTCAATTCCAATTCAAGTCAAAATCTAATTCTTTACACATTTTAAACAGAAAGCAGTAAATTATGGTTTTTATTTTCCCATTCAAACCTAAGATGTGACAAACTGACTAATTATTGATTTCTTGGAACAAAAATATAAAGTTGTGGTTTCTGTCAGTTGGGTTAAAAATTTCAGATATTCATTTCTAGATCAGTTTATTAGTAGAACAGACTTTTAGTGGGGAGAAATTAAAGGATTATATTTTAGTCACTACTGTTGATCAAACTCTGCGTGTTTGTCTCAGGAGTTCACGTCTATCAGATGTATGGCTGTGAGTGGGGTGATGAGACTGTAGAGGTTAAAGGTTATGATAGAGAAGATTTAATTCTTCCTATCGTTCTTGTATAGTCTTATGAACAAGAAAACTTCTTCTTAGCTAGAGATCTGTCAGTTAAAACCCTTTAGATTGAAAAGCTAAATAAATACCATTTCTTAAAAGATGCTATTAGATCTCAGTGATTTTTATTTTATTTCAGTTTAAACTAAATGTTCAGAAGGAAAAACCTCCAGAAACAAACATACCAGATGTTCACAGGAAGCTCAACACAATCATCTTATAACTAAGTAAATATATAAAATAAATAGAAACAGGAGCAACAGATTAGGTACAAGACAAGTTTTCTGTTATTTAATCCTTAATTAGTTGTGGATTCAAATTTAAAAAAATGCATATTATTTGACAAGTTGTATTGGGTTCTGTAGCTAATTTTACTAAATTAAATGTATGAATTCAAGTTAATTATTTGTCTTTTTTTCTCTTTAGGTTCCTGAATACAAATTGTTCTGAAACTCAAAAAAGGCCCTGCTCTCTCTATTATTGATTACATTTATCAGAAATGTGTCAGTAGGACGCTGTATTTTATTGTTTGATTAAAATATTTCATGACATTAAAGGTTGGGGATCAGATTAAAATGAAATATACAACAATTGGATGAGTAAGATACTGTACAAATTTAAAATGTTTTACATGTTTGAAATCTCATGATCCAGCCATCTGCCACTGCATTAATCCTTCTAGCTGTTAGATATCCTATTCTGTTTTATATATGTTTTGGGGAAAAAAAGTATTTAACTATTCACTCAGTTTAATAAACAGAGATCAATGGATTTCACTCAGTTCGCATTTTAAATTAATTATATCTTTGCAAAGAGAGAACAGTTAATTATATTCTTCTTATTGCATTGTAATCAGCCCTGTTCTCATCTGGCCAGCATTTGTCTTCTTTACTTAAAGTACTCAGAGTCAAAATAAAATCACAGACACTTTGGTTAAAAGTAACATGTTATGATTAAACCTTGAGAAAAGATCTGGCTTGTTATGGGAAGAAGTATTTTGTTCTATGCAAACACTCTTCACTCAGATATTGTAAGGCTTTCCAGGTGAAACAGACTGAGAAAAAATATTTTCACTGGATAAATATCATAACTCAATATATGAAATAAATAAGAAATCTAAATTTTCCCACCACAGTTCTGTAAGAACCCTCTACCTATAAATATAAAATTATCTGCAAATTAATGCCACTCGTTCTTTAATTCGATCCTCGTCTAAAGGACATGCTATGTTTGTGTTTTTAACACCTATTATTTCAAATGGTTTTAGTGACTGATTTTCTTTTTATTGTTAGTACAAAACTACGGCAAACTCTCGAAACAAAATCAGAAAATAAAACCTAATGGGTTTTAAGGAGGGTTGAGACAGATGACACTATTGAGTGTGATATTGTTTATTGAGGAAAACCTGCTCCTGTTACTATGGTAACAGACACAGAGGTTGAGTAAAGTATCTTTGTGAAACAAAAAATTCAGAGCTTCCCTGATTTTATGTTTTAAAAACCTAAATTTTTCAGTAAACCTGATTTGTGAAATAGGCCTCAGATCTCCAAAAAAATACCCACATTTTACAGAATACGGATCCTGTTTAATTAAATGCGTGCCAGAACTTGCAGGGAATTTGAACCACTTCCTGAAGTATTCATGTGGTACTGCTTGGTAGCGAGGCCTCAGACGTAATCATTTTCTGCTCCGGTGGTTATTTTCATTGTTTTCTCAAGTTGGTATCTTTAGTTTATAATAAATATTGTTCTAATTGGGAGCTTTATTTAATTTCCCTTTGGAATTGTTGAAGAATTTTTGGAGGGAATTTTAAAATGTATATGATATACATTTTTAAAAGCATGTTCAATCATGAAAGGTAAAAAAGCTAATGAGAATATATGCTTAGAAATAACCAAAATAACACAAAAGATATAAAAACATTTATCTGAAAGTGAAAAATCAACATTCAATCAGTCTGCAAAATAAATTAGATGACATTTATAGACAAGAAGGCTGAAGGAGCCTTTTGTGAGATGCAGAAGGAGAAGGTGGGAAGAAGCGGAGCAGAACGCAGCTTATTTTTTTTTTCGACTTTAAAAACGTATTGCTAAGACTTAACAAATATCAATCTAAAAACTAAATATCGATGGTGACATCACATATTAAAGATTTGGCACAGACTTTTATACCATAAACATCTCAATACAGTGAAGAATCTACCTCCCAGCTTTTGAGATTTCTCACAGAAACTGAAATGACCTACATTGATTTGAAAGAATACTGTGATCAACCAATTACAGTTCAATTCATTAGATTTCATATTTGTTGTTGAACACCTTAAATCTAAGTCTCCTGGCAATCATGGTCTCACCTTTGAATTTTGAAGGCATTTTCTAAACAGTTTGGAGTTTTCCTTCTAGGTCATTTCTCAGAATGCGTAAGGATTTAAGCTCTTCTTCCAACTGTACTTAAGGCCTTGGAACCTTGATACTAAACCCAAAAAAACAACATGCTTTTCATTGAGATTAAAAGTTTATCTTATTTATAGCATTTATCTAGCATTTGACATAAGTGAATATATATTCATATTTTATACATTAAGGTAGGGTTTGCTCCATAATTTAGCAGTACTATCAAAACAATGTATACAATTAAAAGTGCAAATCCAAACTGCATTCTGGAACTTTCTTTCGCTTTTTCCTTAAATGTTGAGTTAGGCAACGATCTCCTATAATAGGCTACCTTATCTTTTTAAACTGTGCACCCAGCTATTCACTGATTGCATAAAATCTAATTATTTAAAAGGCATCTCTATATTGAACAATTAAATCATCATCAGCCAACTGACCAATAGCATCTATAAGAAATATTTTCTCAAATATATCTGTCCAGTTGCCTAAACTGAACATCAGAACTCTGTTTAAATATATAAAGTAATGTGAAATTATTGCTGTCAAATGTTGTGAAAATTGTAATGTACTATCTGTAATATATAGAGGACCAGCTTTACCATATTTAAAAATAAATACAGAAATAAATAAATGCTCAGTAAATAAATAAGCATACAATGAATTGCCCCCAAAAATACAATAAACAAATAAATGTTGGTAGAAATTAAATTATACAGTGCGACATAAATGTATATTTTTCTTTTAATTTGTTTATTTATTTGCCTTTGTAATAATTTCCTTATTTATTTTCTGCTATAATCTTCAACTTTATTCATTAATTACTTATTTTTTAAAGAATTTATGTGCATGTTATAATATTTAGTCTGTTTTATTCTTCCTTTGTAAATAGTAAATGGCATGTACTTATATTTACACTACATTCAGCCATTCACCCATTTCCCACACACTCACACACTTTGTATTTGTTTACCCTATTTATTTCTTCAATGTTATATATTTCTGCCTGTTGTTTTTACATTCCTGTCTTCATTTCTGCCTCATTATGCAAATGAGGAAGGGCTGTGTATGGAGGACCAACTCTACCATATTTAAAAATAAATACAGAAATAAATAAATGCTCAATAATAAGACCCTCTAAGACACACACAGTGTTGGTACATTTAAATTAAATTTAAAACTCAGTTCCCAAAAGGCAGGTTAGAATAAGTGACCTGCAAGAACAGATAAGTAAAAAAAAAAAACACAGCTAAGCACAATATTACCACCAAAAATCTGAAAGGCTGGAGCCATGGATGTCTACTCATCTGCTAATATGTATGATGTAATGATGTCATGATGTGGCAGACTGGAGATGTAAAAATGCCTTTTTAACTGATAATGAGAATATTTGCTAATTTACTAGATTTTTGTCGTGGGCAAGACACTGTCTGGATGGAGTAAAGAGTGGGTAACAGTAGGGAAGCTGCAGAGATGTGTGTTAAACTACAACTCTGCTTCCTGGTCTGCACCCTGGGTGGTCAGGGTTTTGGAGGACTAATAAATGTGGCCAGATTCCTAGAAAGAAGAGCTGCACCATCCAAAGAGGGATGGATGCCGTCTCTCCGAATCAGACCAGGCTTTCCCCAAAAGGATTGCCAATTATTAATGTAGCCCACGTTGTTTTCAGGGCACCACCTAGACAACCAGCAGTTTAATGATGACATGCGACTAAACATGTCATCACTGGTCAGATCAGGGAGGGGACCAGAGAAAATCACGGAGTCCGACATTTTTTTGGCAAACTTACACACTGAAGCAACACTAATTTTAGTGACCTCCGTAACCGGGTGTCATAACCGCCAGCGTGAATAACAATCTTACTGTATTTAACCTTATCCTTAGCCAGCAGTTTCAGGTAGGATTTGATGTCGCCCGTTCTGGCCCCCGGCAAACATTTGACTATGGTCCCTGGTGTCTCTAATGCCACGTTTCTGACTATGGAGCTGCCAATCACCAGAGTGGGCTTCTCAGTGGTGTGTCACTGAGTGGGGAAAACCGGTTTGAAACGAACGGGTTGGTGGTGACCATAGATCCACGACTACGCTTTCTGAGTACAGTTACCCAATCGCCTGGCTGCTCAGGCACTTTTGAAGGACAGCTACGTGGGGGGCCTACTTTAACTCCTGGATGGTCAACAGCCTGAATTCTAACTCTGACACCCTCGCCTCCAAAGCTACAAAAATACTAAAGGAGGCAGAGGAATAACTGAACATCTGACACAGAGAGCAGGAGAGGCAGAAGGAAGAGTTGGAAGAGTCAAGGGAGGGAGAGAGCGAAGCCATAGCAATGCTAAGCTAGCGCTAGCCTAGACTAGCTACTCCTTGCTATCAGAAAAAAAACCGTGTGAAACTGACAAGTGCTCAGCAGAAAAGTGCAGCAGAATGTGCTATGTTTTAAAGTAGTTCTGGTCAGTTAGAATTACTTAGATACAGAGATATCACCGAAAAAATAACTTAATTTGGACGGAGATAGACTGAACAGCGACAACACTGCTCTGTAATCCAAACAGGAAGTGAACACGATATGTCTAACCAACCGCAGCAGTAGCACCCTCTAGTGGCAGGAGGAGGATCTTAGTTTAGAAAACTTTCCTTGTGAAATGGCCCCTGCTCTTCATGTGTGAAAATGTTTGCGCCTAATTTGAGACACACACCTTCCAAAGATCAGCCTTTGTATAGGCTAAAATCTCAACAACAATTTTATCAAGGTCTAACATAATAGTGAGTAGAGCCAATCAAGTCATATGTGTTAACTAAGATGCTGGGACACTAAAACCATTAATATGATCTATGAATAATTGGATGATTAAGTACAAAACTTTTATTCTATCTTATTTAAAAAAAATCAGCATTGATAAAGTAAAAGTTTTAAATTGCTTGGAATGTAGCATCATCAGTCGGAGGCAGAGTGACAGAACCACATTGTCACAATTCGATAAAAAGGGAAAGAAAATACCAAAACTGAGTAAAAGATTTAATGGAAAAAAATAAAATAAACTCAAATGTGCATGTTGAAATGCAGACGACAGCCGTTGAGGTGATTCTATATATATCTCTGATGCCCAATCCTGATCACCTGCAGAGGAGGAGCAAACGGGGCAGGCATAAAAAAAAAAACTAAAGTTTAAAAATACCTGGGTTTTTTTTGTTTTTTTTTACTGGATATTAAGCTTTATTTATTAATGTCAAGTCTGTACTATGTAAAACAGTACATAGATGGTAAGAACAGACGTTATAAATAAAAACGTAAAAGATTGTGAATGTAGCATAAATACATTGTCTTTACATATTTTATTTATTGAATACAATTCAAAGAATTAAACATTTAAAAAAACTCTAAAGCGAAAAAGGAACCAACATAAACAACAAAAGAAGATCAAAGAATTTACTAACATTCCCAAACATTTTGAAATGAAATCATACCGATTATAAAATCAATACTGTAATTTCCAGACTATGAGCGCCTACTTTTTTTTGCCACTCTTTGAACCATGCAGCACATGCAAAGGTACAGCTTCTCTGTGGATTTATATTCAACTGCCAATGGGGTCAAAGTTGTAAATCAAAGAAAGAAGGCACGACAGAGAACAAATGCCCCAAATTTATATATTTTAAAATTTAATTGCTGCACTAAATCTTTCAAACCAATGAAGAGACTGAGCAACTCCTTCAGAGCTGAAATAAAGACCTGAAGAGGCTCCATCTTTCATAAGAGGCTCTTACTGCACCAGTCCAAAAAGCTTAAAGGGGAATGCCATTTTTTTTTAAATCGGCGACTTGAAGATACAAACTAAACTGTTAGTAATTTATTCTTTATGGTACGCCAGCATTCATAACATGTAGGCGAATCCGCGGTTATAGGAAGACGTTACTTGGATTTAACCTAACGGAATATCTTCAGAATGGCTCCAAATGACACACCCCTCACCCACAGACAGTTGAAGATAGGCACCAGCACCCCTCGCAACCCCAGCAGGGATAAACATGATAGAAAATGAATGGATGGATGGATGGATTGAATGAAAATAACAAAGAAACGAAAAGTACCACCTTAGAAAAATAATTAGATATTGACTTCACTATCAGAAAAAGTTTTGAAAAATAGTTCTGTGTTGGAAATTTACCACAAGTATAATATAAGAATAAAAAAGAGAACCATTTGACAATAACACGTTTCAGACTTTGTATGTTTTATAATCTTATTATAAACCTCAATCAAACATCAGGTAGGTGCATCCTAGACATCTCACGGTCTATCACAAAACTGTTTTCCCCCCGCAGGAGGAAAACAGGAACAAGTTCTTCCTGATATTTTGGAAAAATATTTTTCATTCATAACAAACTTGAAGTATGCATTGAAAAAAATTATATAAACAGAGCGTATTCAGCAGCCTTTGCAGCAGAAATACATTGAAAAGAATATCTAATTCATAACGTACAACTGATGTTTTATTTAGATGCAGAGACTTAAAGCGGTGGTGGTTTCTTTAGGTGTTCTGTTGAGACATTAAGATAGACAGAAATATTTAAACAATCTTTCTATGTAGAAACACTGTTTTAGTCATGCATACAAGATTTTCAAACAGAAACAAGCTGACGGAAAGGGAGTTTACCATCAATGGGTTTATCAATGAGGCGCTGCCTTGGCTATCTTCTGACTTGTTGCCATCACCTGACTCGTTGTCATCATCTGATTCGTTGCCATCGTCTGATTCGTTGCCATCGCCTGAATCTTTGCCATCGTCTGATTCGTTGCCATCGCCTGAATCTTTGCCATCGTCTGATTCGTTGCCATCGTCTGATTCGTTGCCATCGCCTGAATCTTTGCCATCGCCTGAATCTTTGCCATCGTCTGATTCGTTGCCATCGTCTGATTCGTTGCCATCGCCTGAATCTTTGCCATCGCCTGAATCTTTGCCATCGTCTGATTTGTAGCCATCGTCTGATTCGTTGCCATCGTCTGATTTGTTGCCATTGTTGCTAGATAAAGATGAGTTTAAACCCGGGACATCTCTTGCATCTGAAAACAAAAAACAAAAATCATGTTAAATAATTTTTTTCTAAATACGCTTTTGTCTGCTTCCTTTGAACGAAAGCCTTAAAGCTTTCATTAATCCAGGTTCACAGTTGTGTCACATTTAATCTGGTTCTATGAAACTAAGGGGTCATAAAGATTCAAGGTTTTTTTTCAAACTTGCAATTTTTCTTTTTTTAAAATAACATGCTTCAGCAATTGAAGATGAAGATTACAAAAAGATTTCCCAAGCTTTAAACTAGGCCTGGGCGATAAACCGGGTTTTTGCTGTTACTGTGATTCACTATGCAGCAAGAATTTGCCCATGTTGGTTAAAGAAATATATTTAATTCTGCCATTTTTCCTGTGTACAACGGTGGCTGGTACAGTGGAATCCACTTATAGTGGTCACGAATGTAGTAATCAACCGCTTATATAGATCAAAAGGCTTGGGACAGAATTATTTCTATACAAATGCTGTTTAAATAATTTGTTAATGGTAATCAAGAAATCTGCTTATACTGTTCTTTTTTGGCCATTTTATGAGTGTAAACATGTGCAAAAATAATTAATAAGTAATTCGAAATTAATGACAGCACTCCTGTGTCAGAGTCCGTGATGCATAAGGACATCATCTCAGAGGTACAAGGGCGCTTTGGTTCGGGTACCAGTGCTGCGACTGTTGTCTCTTCCAGAGCTGATATGAGGAAGGCAGTTTGCATTTTACAGACCGGTCTCCTGCATGTTGGTTCATAAAACTTTGACCTTTTACATCATTTGGAAAAAGAAGTGAACTTGGCGTTGGACAACACCTTGATCCAAGGAACCATGGATAGATATGTTAAGTGATTCCTTAATGCAGCGCAGCACATCCGCAACACAAAACAGAGGTAGGCTAGCTTTAATTTTCTGTAGCCTATGCAGTTATCTTCTATGTTGTTGTTCTAGGAAACCATTTGTTTCAAACTTTATTTTCAGAAATGTTAAACAAATCCACCGGAGGCACAGCAGAGCTGATGCACAGAATAAGTAACATAGACCTACTGTAGGCTATAATGCTACGTTCACACCGGACGCAGCAAGAGCAGCAAAATCGCGTCTGCTGCTTCCTTTTTGCTGCTTGTACCAGTTAGTTCTGATGCGCGGCTGAAGCAGCTTTGCTGCTCTGGCTGCGCGGTGCAAAAGTGTGTCTGACGCGCGTTGGGCGGAGCTACTCTATCCTTTCTTTGCCTTGCAGCTATATTTGCTGTGATCAGTGGGAATAAAGTAGTTTTAATATGTATTTAAGTGAGAAAATCCACCTAAAAACGTAATCAGTGCAGTCAGTTCATTCAGATTACAATCCTGCCTTCTAATATTATTTCTGTCAGAGCCGCTCAGACCCCCACATACCGGCGGTGCGCTGTCAGTAGGAATCCCATTCAACAGCAGCCTCTGGCCGGGTCGCCTCCTCGCGGTTCACCGCAGCAGCTGGTAGGTGTTTTTCATCTAAATAATCTAAACTGCAGGCACCAGGATAATAAAAGCGAACATATTCTGTCGGCAGATTTCTGCATTTTAAGTTAATTTGTGCGTCAATAAGCTGTTTCAGAGGAGTGATCACAGCGTTCTGTATCATCAGCGATGTGTCTGTCTCTCTGCCAGCTCCCAGATCAGCTTCTCTGATTGGTTGACGCGGCGCGTCGAGCAGCAAAAGTTCAATTTTTCGATCTCGAACAGCAACGCGTTTGCGGCGCGGCGCGTCGGAAGCGTTTAAGCATCTGACTGTAGCTGTTCCGCTCCAGATACAATTAAATAAAATTGATTCACTGATGTTGAAAATATGAAAACAAACTTAATTATCAGTTAGTCTGACTGGGAATTTTTTTTCTTAATGTCCCACAGAAAATATCGCGCAAATATCGTAAATTTTTTTCTAAGACATTTTTTCATTTTCCACTCTCCCTTTTTATTAGTTTCAAATTTCCTTTTTTGGCCCTATGAAACTAACTGCCTGCTACTAAACATTTGCTAACACAGAGTAATACCATTTATAGTATTAACTTTTAAACCATGTCTGTTTCTCAACTATCAAAATAAGAAAAATTTGGATAAAATATCTGTCACTCACCATTCTTCCTCTTCTTATAAAAACGGAATCCAATCACAATGAGACCAAGGGAAGCCAGGAAAGCAACAGTGATGGGGATGATGACAGTTTTGGTATTCACTGTTGAGAAGAGAAACCAGGACACTTTTGATACAGATCCAGAGTTTCTTTTATGTCTTTTACTCCACTTGCTCTAAATTTTATAACCAGGTTTTAGTTTTGTTCATATATTGCTTGTTCTGGTTTGTATTATGTTTTATAGTAATTCCTGTCATTTACTATAATTGTGAGTCATTAATTACATAATAATGCTCTTTGACTTTCAAGAGCTGAACAGAAACCTCAAAATTAGTAAAGCTAAAAGCATTTTAGAAGCTGGTATCTACTGATAACAACAATAAGCACAAATAACAAGAGTAGATTACAATATCAATAAATAAATTATAAAATTTAACTTTTATCTATGGTTCAGGCTTAGGTAATGATCCAAAGAAACAAAAACGCTTCTCATAGAAGTCCTAAAACTGAATGTAAAGAAAATGTAAAGAAAATTTTCATATGAGCAGATATTTATTTACCTGTTCAAGCTCCTGTCACCTATTGATGATGTAGCCAGCGTATGCCTGATGGACGAAAAATCTGATAAAACGCTGGGATGCGTTGGATAAGTTATGGGGCCATAAGTTACAGGTAAGTTATTTGATTGCTAAGATACGTTAGGTGTAAGTTACTCATTAGTCGTGGTGTCCAGCTTATCCAAAATGTATGAGTAACTTGTGCATAACTATTTAAGAACTTCTGTCCAACGCATATCCACATATCTGACGTGTTCCAGAAGAGCGCTGAACATGTTTCTAACTTACAGCTACACTTTAATGGCGTATTGGCAGCGCTTTGGTATGAAAGGGGGTACACAGGAGGAAACCGTTAGTACTCCAGACTTCATCTCCATAATAGGGGGAGAGAGAATGTGAGGATAATGGATCCTTCCTGCCTTCACGCCCACGGCAATGAACAACCTTTTTTCTTTATTTTTCTTTCTTTTTTTTGGAGGGTGTTAAACAGCTGCTAGGTTAATACCACAATCAAAGACATCTTTTTATGCAGACCAGGCACGTCCGGGCGCATTGCTGCGATGCACCTGAGGGTAGCAGTTTTCACTGATTCTTCGTTCTGCCCATGAAATGGTGCTTGTGCATCATTTCATGGGCATTATGCTGCTGTACAATATGCATAACTTAGGCTTTTGTTGGACACAAGTTCTGGACTCCTTATAAATGCTCTATGTATACAAAAAGTTTGAAAAAATACATAGAAAGTTCAGCGTAAGCCAGTGTTTTAGGAGATTCTGGGACGTTGGGCATACGCTGGCGAAATCGGCAGGGTGTGACAGGGCCCTACAGTAACACATGGGGGCCCTCACACAATTACTCACGTCTATTGGTCACAATTCTTGGTTTCTCCACTCTATTGATGATGGCTCTCCTGACTCCAGAGAGCAGAAACACACATTCATAGTTGGTCCAGTCTTCAGGTGGAACAGAGGACAGATCTATGTCTACAGTCATCTGGAAGGTTCCATCATTGTTAGGGAGGATCTCTCCTTTCTCCACACCATCATGGATCTCTGCTCCATCTTTCCTCCAGAACATTTCTGCTCTGTTGGGGTAGAAACCTGTAGCAAAGCAGCTGATTGGAGAGGAGGAAGACTTCTGGAGGAAGGACACTGAGGGAAGATCTGAAGAATAAATAAAACAAATGTTTGTGTTTTATAACTCTACACAGAATTTGTTTATAATCCATTTATAAACACAATATAGATAATATAAAACTTGATGATTTTTTAGCAAAGATGTCAATGATGAACAAAATATTGAGAGTGTAAAAAACAATTATCACACACCAATAACTTTGATAGAGTAAAATTCATACAGAGCAACGCACAAACAGAAGCATAGCTGTGCATTTTGAACTACATGATGTTTACCTGTTCTCATCAGAGTTCTCCTCCCATAGCCTAAATACTTCTTCAGCCACTCAGGACACGTCTGAGTTAAGTAGAACTGCTCATACTGTGCAACATATCTATTATTATCCCACTTGCGTTTGCTGATGAAAGCTTGTTGTTTGGGAGCGATCCATGTCAGTGTCCTCAGGTCCAGAACAATCAAATCTTCTCCATCATAACCAAACTGATCATAACCTTTAACCTCTCCAGTCTCATTATTCCACTCACAGCCGTACATCTGTTGATAGACGTGAACTCCTGAGACAAAGAGAGTTTGATTAATAGTAGTGACTTTAAAACAGACTTCATTAATAACTCCCCCCAAAATGAAAAATGACATGAAACAGTTTTGAATGGTCCATTTTTATGAGTTTATCATCACTGGTCAGATCAGGGAGGGGACCAGAGAAAATTACGGAGTCCGACATTTTTTTGGCAAACTTACACACTGAAGCAACACTAATTTTAGTGACCTCCGTAACCGGGTGTCATAACCGCCAGCGTGAATAACAATCTTACTGTATTTAACCTTATCCTTAGCCAGCAGTTTCAGGTAGGATTTGATGTCACCCGTTCTGGCCCCCAGCAAACATTTGACTATGGTCCCTGGTGTCTCTAATGCCACGTTTCTGACTATGGAGCTGCCAATCACCAGAGTGGGCTTCTCAGTGGGTGTGTCACTGAGTGGGGAAAACCGGTTAGAAACGTGAACCGGTTGGTGGTGACCAGTGGGCAGAGATCCACGACTACGCTTTCTGCGTACAGTTACCCAATCGCCTGGCTGCTCAGGCACTTTTGGAGGACAGCTACGTGGGGGGCCTACTTTAACTCCTGGATGTTCAACAGCCTGAAGCCTGGATTCTAACTCTGACACCCTCGCCTCCAAAGCTACAAAAATACTACACTTATTACACATCCCATTATCACTAAAGGAGGCAGAGGAATAACTGAACATCTGACACAGAGAGCAGGAGAGAGGAGAGGAAGAAGGAAGAGTTGAAAAAGAGGCAAGGGAGAGAGAGAAGCCATAGCAATGCTAAGCTAGCGCTAGCCTAGGCTAGCTACTCCTTGCTATCAGAAATAAAACCGTGTGAAACTGACAAGTGCTCAGTAGAAAAGTGCAGCAGAAGGTGCTATGTTTTAAAGTAGTCAGTTAGAGTTACTTAGATACAGAGATATCACAGAGAAAATAACTTAACTTCAGATGGAGTTCCTCTGGACAGCTGCCTTTTAGTTTATTAATATATTCCTGCTCACAAACTTTGTCAGTATCAGTCCAAATAATCTGTAAACAATTTTATTACTGACTGTGTATATATTTTATATTTACACTATTTCTTTGTATTTTAGACCTATCTAGTCTTTTCTGTAATGAGTTTTTCAAATTTGGGAACCTGCCAGGGGACAACGGAAATCAGCAATAGCAAATTCTGGTACAAAACATCTCTTCTTTTTAAGATTAAGATTACTGTATTTTGTAGACTGTCCCTATTAAACTAATAAACTACAGAAACAAAAATATAAAAAAAAAATCTTGAGACTGGAAAAGACTATACTGATTAGAGAAAGAGATAAAGGATAACTGAAAAGGCACAAAAACCAAGAGATAACAAACACTATTTGTAGCCTAAGACAGAACCTGTGAATATATTTGAATATTTTAAGGTAAAATCCTTGTTGAAAACTTATTCAAAAACTTACTACGTAATAACATATTCAAAATAAAGATATTGTAATGTGTTGGGGCAGCTGGAGTCTGTTTTCCCAGCATGCACTGGGCAGCATGTTAATGAGGTCTCATTAGCAGGTGTACAGTGTTGTTGTTTATTAAAAGGGGCATGTCTTCCGGGGTCGTGCAGTGTATGGGCCAGTGTATGGAGTTAGCCATTAAACTCAACTTTCGGACTGGTTGTTGCCATAGCAACCCACTTGCCTGTTAAAAAACAACTGATGAAACATACATTCCATGTCCAAGTACAGTAAAATGTGTATTAATATGAGCTGAAGGGTCATCATTTAAAAGCGTACATCAACTTGACCTATAAAGCCCCATGTCTATATTTTGTATACTAACGTAAATAATGAAAACCAATAATAATGTTGACAACCCCTTACAACCATGTGCACAATAATCATTGATACAAATATGTACAAAAACCTAAATTAAAACATTTTAAAAAGCAGATGTTAAAGAATATGACATGTAGAGCATGAATAATAAACAAACCTCCAGTCTGGTTGAATCTCTGATTTGCAATTTCTATGTTTGCTTTGAAGCTTTGCTGTTTTTCCAGACATGTCTCAGTCTCCTCATCCCAGTAACGTGGATTTTCTGAATACAACCCATTCATCCATTCCTGTTTAGGAATGTTTCTGTTGGTGTTGCTGTCACAGTAACTGATCTGAACACCATCCACCAACCCAACAGACACATATGAAGGGAAGTCTGGGATCCCAGAAGATGCCGTGTAGAAATACCTCAGAGAGTGGATCACTGTGAGGAAAAAAACACATTTCTTAATATTTTTGTCATCATCACTCTGTTGCTGAACAATATGGTCAAAACTTATAAAGGAATATATTTTTTAATTCAGTCACTTCGAAATAATTCTGATCTCTATGCAAATGATATAAAAGCCTCAGATAAAAGAAAGCCCAGAGCAGATGCCTGTACCAACCTCTGAAAATCATTTTCTCAAGTCTGTGAAACTCCAGTAATAAAACTTTTTACAAATGTGTTTTAAAATAACAAAATAAAGTATTTTTATTTGGAGTAGAAGGAAAGCAGGTACATTTTACATACTGTATAACGAGATTACTATCTCTCCCTTGTTATCTTTGTCAGTTTATGGATTATTACTAGAGCTGTGCGATTAATCCAAATTAAATCTTTATCTCGCTGCCTAACAATTCTAAAAATAGCTGACTGGAAATTATTATAATTATTTTTTATTTAATGTTAATGACTGCGCCGTCTGACATAAAGCGAATGTGAGTGCATTTTCGCACCCCCTCAAAGTGAGCTAGACTGTGGCCCTTTAAAGGAGTGCTGTTACAGGTTAGCTTTGGAGAAATGGCAGAAGGATCACAAAAAAGCTTGGCTAACAAACATGGGAAGTCTAACTCTCTCATATGGGATCTCTTTAGATTTGATGAAATGGACGATAACCAGAGGCATGTAACTTGCAAAACATGTTTTTTTTGTAATGAGAAAACAAAAAAAACAAATGAAAAATCCTTCACCAGCTCACATTTCTGTGGCAGAATCACTTTTTTTTTTTTAGCAACTCCTAACTCAAACCAAAGCTTCAGATAAATTGTGAAAACATTGGATAAATGGTACACTATGTCAGCAAGATGTAATTTTGCACAAGCTGCCCTTCCTGCTATGTACAAGAAATGTCATATGAACTTTTGTCAGCAGACTTTTTCCACCATCACCACAGATCTGTGCTCTAGCCGCACAATGGAGCCCTTACATCAGCCAAACAATCTATATCATAGACCACAAATTTAACTTCAACTCAAAATATCTCCAAAGGTCCTTCTTGCCACAAGGCCACACAGGAGAAAACATCACTACTTGTCTGAAATACTTTATGGCAGCTTGGAGCTCAGAGGAGGTGAAGCTAGTCTGTCTGACTACAGGTAATGGAGCCAACGTCATACAAGCAGCTAGAGCAGTTAAATGGATGGATGTGGTTTCAGGGTTTCAGGTACAGACTATGCTTGGCCATTGGTAAGAGGCATTCGGTTTTAAATGCAGCATCTTTTCTATTTTAACTTTTATGTCTATAAAAGTAACCTAAATCTATAACTTTGTTCTTGTAGATATTGAACAAGACAGGATAACCGTCTGGACCTTCCCACCTGTCTGATCCTGCCTGATCTGTATCCCTGACCAGGATCTGCTTCCTGCTAATCCTCCGGAGCTCCAGCACCAGGGACACTCTGGGTGACACGCGCTGCGTCAGCTTTCAGCCCAGCGGCTGGATAGCACCCCCTTCATGGGTGATGGACTGAACTGCTAAACCAGGTTAGTGACTCACTGAGCTCATCATCTTCTGTCAGATGATCGTGGTCACTTACCTGTGTTTCTCCTACAGAGTGTCTGTGATTGGGAGGTGCCCCGCCCCCCCCTCCTGCAGCATCCACGAGACGTAGTTCCTAGTAGCTCCACTTTAGTTTCTGTTTTGTTATTTCAATAAAAGTCTTGGACTTTCCTACTGACACCATGTCTAGAGATTACTATAATAAACCTGCAAAACATTAGACTAGCTCTAAAATTACAAATTAAAGGTTCCCAGTTAATCCTAAAACATCTAGCACTGGAATTCTTGCTTATACTATAGGTAGTGCTTTAAATAATCCTGGTAATATTCCCAACACCCTCTCTGTCAGTCATACCGCAGTCTCTTCCTGCTCTAGTTTTGACTAATCTTGTTTTGTTTCTTAATGAAATCTCGGGTTGTTTCATTTGTTACCATGATTGGCTTAAAACAACATTTAGTTGAAAGACACTAGGTGTCCTTGAAAAAATTTCCATTATTAAAAACAACAGTTTAACGGTTTGCAAAATAATAGTTAGTTGCAGCTCTAATCATTTTTGGAATAAAAGAAGAGAAATTAAACGTGAGAAAACTTCTTTGAATATTGCGGAAAAAACCCCACCAAAAACCACGATCGGCATCTGGGTGTGGTGACGGACTCAGACATCCAGAGGGTCATAAATATGGTAACAAAGATGACATCACCAAAAGAACAAATACAGGATTAAAGACTAATGTCTCAGGAAGACCGTAAAACTAATCCCATCGCTGCAACTGTCGTAGCTGATCCAGAATTCTGCTGCAATAAAAACTATGAAAGTGGAGAACATAAGCGAACAGACTTTAAAATACTTCTGTTAATCTACAAATTACTGAAAGGCTTAGCTCTAAAATACATTGTCAAAAATATTTGATCACCTGCCTTGACTCACATATGAGCTTAAACCATCATCCCATTTCTAAAGGCTGATTTATACTTCGCAACTAGGCTATCTGCATGTGTGCCGCAGTGAACGCAGAGTCGTTCCCGCCCCCTCTGCTGCGCCTCAACATTTCTGGGAAAGCTCCATAAGCTTTAGGAGTGTTTATGAGAGTTTCTTACAGAAGAACATCTGTGAGGTCACACACTGATGTTGGTTGTAAAGGCTTGGCTCTTAGTCTCTTCTCTAAGTCATCCCAAATATGTTCTATAACTGTTCTATAGCCGAGGTCTTCTTGTTATGCTGGTGCATAACAAGAAGACCTCGGTTACTGATCAAAAGTTTATAGACGACAAAAAAAGGTTCGAAAATGGGCCTGGGCAGCCGTGGCCAGGACGTTCCGGCAAAGGAATGCAAAGACTGTCATCCATAGAGTCTGTTTATGTCAGTAGGTTCATTAGCCACTCATAGTCTGTTTATACGCTGCCTGTCAGTTATTTTCTTTGTTTTATTTCAGCCAGAATTCCCCTTAATTCTCTAATCAACCTGAAAAAGTTGAAATTTGATAAAGAAGCATTTTCGCTTTAAAGACATTTTTGGGGTATTACTAATTTTAGTACATTGTTTTTTTAACAAAGAAGATTAAACTATTAATGTTTAAATTGTGTTTCTTCATCGAATATAAATACGTTTTCTGTGTAAAATGATGCTGCAGCAGTAAAAGATCAATATTTTTAGGGCTTACCACACATAATAACTAGTAGTGCTAATAAATATGTGCAGCACTGTATGTTTTTAATAGCCTAGCATTTCAATGTTTAAATGGCACGTAGAAATGCTAAATTGGTTTTTGGATAAAAAAAACAAAAGTACTACTAGAGTGAATAAAGTAAATGTGATTGGTCATTTATCAAGGGGGCGGGATTGTTGTGGCAAAAGTTTGCAAGCAAGTTTGGTTGTGGCCACTTTGTTGGAAGCCTCTTGCTAACCAGTTAACAACTTAGTGCTAGTAGGTTCCCAATGGGGATTTCCATTGGGACCAAGTAGCACTAAATTGGTGACTTAGAAACGACACTGTCAAGGAATGCTATGGACAGCGGAAACATGCAAGAGGAGGAGAGTTTAGTGTCGGAGGTCGTGGATGAGTCTCCTCCGTCATCTATTTTTTATTTAGAGGAGGAAAGCGGGGACGAAGATGTTGTGGAAGAGGACGCCGAGGCGGCAGAAGCTTGGTTTGGTGTAGAAGGCTTCCAGCCGTACATGTTTGAGCCCTTGCCTCGCAACGCTGCCAGTTCTGTTAGCTCTACGCCTGCTGAAGACACAGACGTCCATCCCCGTGAACACTGGGACAGAACTCAGTGGGAAAGGAAATTATTCTTATTTCTGATTTCAACCGTTCCGTATATTAGCTGCGACATATGAATCAAGATGCTATGACCGAAAACATTTGATTGACAGATGACCGTTGATATATGATTGGCCGAATTTAGGTGTTCAGGCTGACGTATAACTAACTGGCCTGCATTAGATAACGAAAAAAACCCACAGATTTTACAACAGGATTTTTTTAATAGAAATTTTCTAAATTTTGGTACAATATGGTCTGATAAAGAGCATATTTATATACATGCCAGAATTATTTGACATTTAAATATGATTTCCCTATGACTTAAAAGTGTTTTACAAGCATATAGTAATTGTTTCAAGTGCTGTGACTACTTTCTGCTGTCCTTTACCTCATATTTGTTAGTCCCCTTTGTTTTGTCTCCCTTATTGGTGAGGGCAAACTAACACTTTTCCATCCATTTTGTGTTTCATCTTATGCTCACTTCCTAGAATATAGAGACTCAGCCCTGTTTGGAGTTTGATCAGGTTTAGATTGCATCTAATCATTTTGCAGGGAATCTAGTTCAATATAAATTTGCAGTGAACGACTTAAGTGCTTTACACGGGTTTGCCTTCAGTAGTTGTTTTTAACTTTGTATCAAATGTTATCGGATTGACAACGAAGTTAACGAGAGGTCCCTTAATTTGTTAACAATAAATATTGTTCATTAACTTTCTTGTTGTTGTTGTTGCTGCTTGACGGATCCACATCACTGGTAATATTATTTTATTCTCACAATAAAAAATAGACAACGGCCCTAATACATCGTCGTATCGCCCTAGCCTTCACCTACAGATTACAATCAAAAGGGCATAACATTGTTTGAGTTAAACTATAGTTTAACCTTTATCTCCAAAAATGTATTTCTCACTCACCTGTCGCTGCGCGCTGTATTACTAGTAGAATATAAATACGGTAGTCAATATCCATACTAGTTTAGACATTCTTGCTCTCACATTTTGTTTTTCAGTCTAGCCTCTTGAATAGGGAAGTAGAGGAGTTATTGACCAATGAAAAAAAAAGAAAAAAAAAACTTGAGAGCGACGTGACGTCACTTGTTACTAGGTTAATCACCCAGAGGTCGATGATGAAACTGAAAGCAAACTGTCCCATTGAGTTATGTTATCACGAAAAAGTGTTAGATAAAAAATAGCGGTTAAACTGGTGGTTGGTGTTATTTAAATTTGTTTTAGAAGTTGAAGATTATCTATTGAAAAAAAGTACTTTTAGTATATGACTTTGTTTTTGTTTTACTGCTGTAATTTTTTTGCGATTGGGCTCAAATCTATGGTGAAGGTCCAGGATTATGGAAGACCAATCCTGCCATAATTAAAAATAAATACAGAAATAAATAAATTCTCCAAAAACAAATGAGCATACAAACAATTCCCCACTAAAAATACAATAAATAAATAAATAAATTTAGATAGAAATTAAATTATACAGTGAGACATAAATGTAAATATCTCTTTTAATTAGTTTTGTTGATTTTTCACCTTTGTAACAGTTACCTTATTTATTTATTGTTCTTTATAAACTTCAAATGTATTAATTTATTGCTTATTTCTTTAAGTATTTATTTTGTCCATGTATTTTTGTCTGGTTTATTCTTCCTTTGAATTTTTTTACCCTATTTATTTCTGCCATGCTATTTATTTCTGCCTGTTTTAGTCGTAAAGGGTCAAATAAAAAGGGCATTGTAAAGATATTTATCAGTAAAAAGTTAAGTTAATTCTAGGTTAAATGTGTAAAGTAACACATTTAATTTCTGGAAATGCAGATATAAAAATAATAAGAACATGTTTTTTTTATAGTTGACTTAATTCTGAGTTTTATCACATTTTATGTCAGCAGATGTATTTTTCATAACCTTTCTCTATAACACAACAGGAGTTGTTATTATCTTTTCTTTGTTTTGTTTTTCTGTATGCATGACTGTTGAAATGTGGCTAAACAAGGCAGACATTAAGCTTCTCTGTCCCAGTAAGTGTTGGTAACCAAGGGAAGTAATGTCTTCCTGGTTTTTATGCCAACATTTACATAGATTATTTATTGTTATGACTCATCCATAAACCAACCCAACAGAGTGGTCAGTTATACACAGTCAGACAAGATGGTGGCGCCCTAACATCACTTGTAACCATGTTCAGTTGATGTCATGCAGCCACATACCAGAGAAACAGCTTAATTGTTTACAGAGAAACAGAAGAGAAACAGAGTTTTAGTTTCATTTAGCTGGAATTAAAGAAGCCTCAGGTTAACTCATTAGTCTGATCATTACAGCATTGGTTTTATTGAACAAACAAACAAATAAATAAAGCTGCAAAGTTATTATATATTAAGCAGGTATCTTTATATTCATTCTAACTGTAAGGATCAAAGTAACTTATAAGTTCCAGATAAAATAAGAAGCAGAGGCAGTTTGTCAGTGACAAATAAATACCAAATGACTCATAGGTGTTTGTCTTTTTAAAACAAGTTGCAACACAACACAAAAATGCATCATGGCTGCGAGACATTAACGACATGCCACATCATTTTACCAGGTAGAATTTCTTTATCTCAGTCAGTAGATGAGCTACTATCAGAATTTAGATATTTGGGTTTGCTGTTGGACACAACGCTCTCCTTTAAAAGTCATATAAAACTGATAACTCAGAGAATTAAATACAAGATTTCTAATTTTATTCAAATATGACATCACATACAGTATGAACAAAGCTGCCATGATGTTTTTGGAATTTATTATCTTATCCTACGTAAGCTACTGCATAATTAGCTGGTCTCTAACAGGTGTTATATTCCTGAAGCGAATGGAGGGGCTGTACAAAAAAGCATTGGAAATAATGTATAAAGAAATATTTATTTATCACCATTATAATATTATGTCAAAGTATAAATAATTAAGGTTTGAAAACTTAAAAAAACAAACAAAAAAACTTAAAAATGCCTTATCTACAAAAGCTGACATGGTTTCACTCCAATGCTGAAAAAGAACTGCATTAACTATAGTTGATGACAGCATCACGGACCACCAGGGCCAGGAGTAGAGCTGATTGTGAGGTACCTGTGAGAAAAAGAGCATCTGGTCAAAATGTTATTACATACAAAAGCTTTAAAAGAACCTCCAAGTTTTACAACATCTAAGGACAGCTCAAACTTGTGAGCATATCTTATAAGAACTCAAATCGTCACTTAGGGCAGTTATTACCTAAGGTATGGTGCAGTGTTTTAGGAAATGCAGCAATTACTCTCCTACTCCTCCTGTGGGTTCTGCTGTTGTGAGGGACACTGATATACAATTTTTGTCCGGCCTGTTTGTAATGCATATTTCTTATGTGTAATTCATTATAAATTTAATGTTAACATTAACCTGCCCACGGATTACAGATGGAAATTAGCCAATGGCTACAATCTGCCATATTTACATATGATATTGTTGAGCCACATCATTGGCTGGCTCCACCAGCACCTTATTGATAAACTGTGTGATAGCATTAACATACCACAAAGCTTTTATTTGTTTTGTGGAGGCAATATGTGGAATGTACGGCTGAAAAGTAGGCAATTTGGGTTTTAGTAAAACTATTAATTTTGGATCACTTAAGGTATAGTTTAAAATGTTTCTCCCTTTTTATCCTAGTGTCTTAAAACCCAAAGGCCGATGGAAACAAAGAGACTTGGAACATCAAATTCTTTGCACTGATTATTACTGAAACATTTCCCCAAGGGATCTTGTTTGGGTTTTATCATGTGAATGATATGGCAATGATTTAAGAACCGTTGATGAAAAATGCAGTTACTGAATAAGGGGCTACAGTTGCCCCAGATTTAGGAGTTCGCCCTGCAACCAGACAGAGGTCGGTTGAAGCTCCAGCTTTCAGTGTCATTGTGTCTTTGGGCAATACACTTCACCTGCATTGCCTACTGATCAGTGGTCAGAGGGACTGGTGCCGCCAGTGTACAGCAGCGTCGGTTCTGTCAGTGAGCCTGAGGGCAGCTGTGGCTACATTTTAGCTTACCACCACCAGTGTGTGCATGAATGACTTAATGTAATGTAAAGTGCTACATTCAGTCTCCTGACTTGAAAAAGTGCTATAAAAGTACAGGCCATTTCCTTCATATTTATTTGAAATTGTCAGGGAGATTAAATGGAAGAAGATGTCTTCTTGGCAAGAAGACTGGAGAATTGCTCTCTATTGATTAAAGGTGTTATGTGATCCATAGAGACTAATGCATAGAGGGTTCAAAGAAATTTTAAAACCTGACAAAACTGACCTTTTCTTTAAATTGTCAATTAAGCCACAAAGTTTATGGAAACCTCTGGATGCTCTGAATGGGAAGATTAACAAGGTGAAGTTAAAAGGTAAAAAAGATATTTGTTGGAAAATTTATTTTAAGATTTATTTTGATGTGAAACCTGTTTGGGGGTAACAATATAAGCCATCATTGACCAAAAATGCTGTTGATGTGCAGTAGAGAATTCTACATTGGTTAGTTAATGCTTTCGTTTCTATTATTCCTGATATTTCTAAAAAAATATATATTTTATTTTCGCTTTGAGAAACCTTTTTCATTGTTTTGTACAATACTATCAAATAATGGATTTATTCAAACTACTTAGTTACATTTGGAAATTATATGGAGAAAATTTTACAGTGAAGTATTTTATTTTTAAATTTTTATAGTAGAAAAAAAAAAAGGATGGCAGTTAAATGATTTTCTCGGTCAGGTTATGTTGGCTATTTGTTTGAGCAGGGAATATAAGCTTAATTAAGATGGTTCCTGGTGGAAAATCCTGAGTGCTAAAATTTATTACTCACAAGAACTCTCGTATATATATAATATTTTTAAAATTCTAGCCACATCTGTTTAAAAAAAAAAAAAAAATATATATATATATATATATATATATATATATGGCTATTATTTTCCCTTGTATGTATATATATAAAACAAAAAAACTGTTTTCTCACCCCTCGTGGGGTGGTATGTGTCATCCTCAAGCTCGGGTCCTCTACCAGAGGCCTGGGAGTTTGAGGGTTCTGCGCAGTATCTTAGCTGTTCCTAGGACTGCGCTCTTCTGGACAGAGACCTCTGATGTTTTACATGGAATCTGCTGTAGCCACTCTCCCAGTTTGGGGGTCACAGCCCCCAGTGCTCCAATTACCACTGGCACCACTGCTGCTCTTACTTTCCGCATCTTTTCTAGCTCCTCCTTCAGTCCTTGGTATTTCTCAAGCTTCTTATGTTCTTTCTTCTTGATGTTGCTGTCGCTTGGGATTGCCACATCTATCACTACTGCCTTCTTCTGCTGTTTGTTGATCAACACGATGTCTGGTTGGTTAGCCATCACCTGTTTGTCAGTCTGGATCTTGAAGTCCCATAGGATCTTAGCTCGGTCATTCTCAACTACCTTAGGAGGTGTCTTCCATTTTGACCTTGGGACTTCCAGCCCATACTCATGGCAGATGTTCCTGTACACTATGCAGAGATGGCAAAAGTACTCACTTTCCGTACTTGAGTAAAAGTACAGATACTTGTGTTAAAAAATACTCTGGTAAAAGTGGAAGTACTGATTAAACTTCTTTACTCAAGTAAAAGTAACAAAGTACAGGATTGTAAATTTACTTAAAGTATAAAAGTAAAAGTAGAAACCACTTTTTTCCTGCCGTTGCCTACATTTTAAATGGATGTCTGCCAATAGGACTAGATCTCCGTTGTGTTCATTTTCAATCATCTCGTCGTCCATGCTACTATGCTAATGCCACCGCCACCAAGCTGCAATGATTTGCCGCGAATGAATACCGCCAAATCTGTCGATTCATCTTGTAGTGGTGCGTCAAATGCAACGTAGATTCCCATCCAATTAGATTGAATTTGGTATTGATTACGTGAAAAATAATAACGGTAACTCCATTGAAATCATTCAAAACTAAAGTAACAAGACAATTTTTTTAAATGTAAGGAGTAGAAAGTACAGATATTTGTGTAAAAATGTAAGGAGTAGAAGTAAAAAGTCGCCATAAAAATAAGTAGTAAAGTAAAGTAAAAATATCAGAAAAATCTACTTGAGTACAGTAACGAAGTATTTGTACTTTGTTACTTCCCATCTCTGACACTATGACAGCTACCTGGTTGTGGCGTTCCATGTATGCACTTCCTGCCTGCATTTTACACCCCGCTGTTATGTGCTGTATTGTTTCAGGGGCATCTTTGCACAGTCTGCATCGGGGGTCCTGCCTGGTGTGGTAGACCCTGGCCTCTATTGATCTTGTACTGAGTGCCTGTTCTTGTGCTGCCATGATTAGTGCCTCTGTGCTGTCCTTCAGTCCAGCCTTTTCCAGCCACTGGTAGGATTTTTTGATATCAGCCACTTCTTCTATTTGTCTGTGGTATACGCCGTGCAGCGGCTTGTCCCTCCATGATGGTTCTCCTTCCTCTTTCTTGTCCTCACTTTAGGTTTTCTCCTGCCTGAGGTACTCACCAAGCCATTTGTCTTTGGGGGCCATCTTTCTGATGTACTCCTGGATCTTGGTTGTTTCATCCTGGACAGTGGTCTTGACACTCACTAGCCCTCGGCCTCCCTCGCTACGCTTGGTGTACAGTCTCAGAGTGCTGGATTTGGGGTGGAACCCTCCATGCATTGTGAGGAGCTTTCTCGTCTTGATGTCAGTAGCCTCTATCTCCTCCTTTGGCCAGTTTATTATACCAGCGGGGTATCTGATGACTGGTAGGGCATATGTGTTGATGGCTTGGATCTTGTTTTTCCCATTCAGCTGACTTTTCAGGACCTGCCTTACTCTTTGTAGGTATTTAGCTGTGGCAGTCTTTCTTGCCATCTCCTCGTGGTTTTCGTTAGCCTGTGGCACCCCAAGGTATTTGTAGCTGTCCTGAACATCTGTTATGTGGCCTTCTGGTAGTTCAACCCCCTCGGTTCTGATCATCTTCCCTCTCTTTGAGACCATGCGACCGCACTTGTCCAGTCCGAATGACATCCCAATGTCGTTGCTGTAGATCCTGGTAGTGTGGATCAGTGAGTCGATGTCTCGCTCACTCCTGGCATACAGCTTGATGTCATCCATGTAGAGGAGGTGACTGATGATTGTTCCGCTTCGGAATTGGTATCCGTAGCCAGTCTTTGTGATGATCTGGCTGAGGGGGTTAAGGCTATGCAGAACAGCAGCGGGGATAGTGCATCGCCTTGGTATATGCCGCACTTGATGGTGACTTGTGCTATTGGCTTTGCATTGGCTTCCAGACTTGTTTTCCACAGCTTCATTGAGTTCTTGATGAAGGCTATTAGAGTCCTGTTGATCTTGTACATTTCCAGGCATTCCAGTATCCATGTATGTGGCATTGAGTCATAGGCTTTCTTATAGTCAATCCAGGCAGTGCACAGATTTGTCTGCCTGGTCTTACAGTCTCGGGTGACTGCTCTATCCACTAGTAGCTGGTGCTTGGCTCCTCTGGTGTTGCTTCCTATTCCCTTCTGGGCAGGGTGCATGTATTGAGCCATGTGCCTATTCATCTTAGCCGCTATGATGCCTGACAGGAGCTTCCATGTTGTACATAGGCAAGTTATTGGCCGGTAGTTGGATGGGGTTGTTCCCTTCTGCGGATCCTTCATGATCAGGATTGTCCGTCCTTGGGTTAGCCATTCTGGGTGGGTCCCATCCATCAGCAGTTGGTTCGGTGCGGTTAGTTTTTTCAGCCAGTAGGTGTGGATCATGTCTGGGCCTGGTGCTGTCCAGCTCTTCATACCTGCCGCTCTTTCTTGGACATCTGCCGTTGTAATGGTTACTGGTTCTTGTTCTGGGAGATTGCTGTGATCTGTTCTTAGATCTTCCAGCCACTGAGCATTGGTGTTGTGGGATGCCTCCTTCTCCCATATGTTTCTCCAGTACTGTTCAGTCTCAGCCCTGGGTGGATCTGATCTTGAACTACCCTGCCACTGTGAGTACACTTTGGATGGGTTGGTGGAGAACACCTGGTTTATTCTCCTGGCTTCTGCTTCTCCCTTGTATCTCTTTAGGCGGGTGGCCAGGGCGGCGAATCTTTGTTTGGCAGTTTCCAGAGCCTCAGGAATCGACAGCTTGTTGTACTTAGGTAACCTCTTCCCTACACCTTTCTGCAGGTCTGAGAGCTGACTAACCTCTCTTCGTGTTGCCTTGATCTTGGCTTCCAGCCTTCTTCTCCATGGGGGCTCTGCTTTGTGGCCTGTGGTGTTTATCTTATAGCCACTGTAGGATCACTGTAACTGTGGCGTAGGTCAGCTCATTGGTTTCAGTTATGTCCTTAGTAGGGATAGTATGTAGTGCTGCATTTACATTTTCTAGAAGGCTTTCAGAGGGTACTCTGTCACTTAGCCTTGGCAGTCGTACTAGGGGATCCAGTTTCGTTATGATCTGCTGTCGCAGGTCAGCTGCCCTTACGTTTAGTGGGCCTGTTGTGGTTGGGGCTGGGGACCCAATCTCTGTGTGTTGGGATGATGATATTTCCCTACTGACCTGTTGTCCTGACTCCCCCTTGCCGCTTTTAAATGATTCATTCATCATCAGCAGAGATGGCAAAAGTACTCACTTTCCGTACTTGATCAAAAAGTACAGATACTTGTGTTAAAAAATACTCTGGTAAAAGTGGAAGTACTGATTAAACTTCTTTACTCAAGTAAAAGTAACAAAGTACAGGCTTGTAAATTTACTTAAAGTATAAAAGTAAAAGTAGAAACCACTTTTTTCATGCCGTTGCCTACATTTTAAATGGATGTCTGCCAATAGGACTAGATCTCCGTTGTGTTAATTTTCAATCATCTCGTCGTCCATGCTACTATGCTAACGCCACCACCACCAAGCTGCAATGATTTGCCGTGAATGAATACCGCCGAATCTGTCGATTCATCTTGTAGTGGTGCGTCAAATGCAACGTAGATTCCCATCCAATTAGATTGAATTTGGTATTGATGACGTGAAAAATAATAACGGTAACTCCATTGAAATGATTCAAAGCTAAAGTAACAAGACAATTTTTTAAAATGTAAGGAGTAGAAAGTACAGATATTTGTGTAAAAATGTAAGGAGTAGAAGTAAAAAGTCGCCATAAAAATAAGTAGTAAAGTAAAGTAAAAATATCAGAAAAATCTACTTGAGTACAGTAACGAAGTATTTGTACTTCGTTACTTCCCATCTCTGATCATCAGTCATTGGTTTTATTTCTGGTGTGTATTTTTTCTTTGTAGGCAATCAACCTACTCACATGTTTGTGAGATTTGTGAGAAAGGAAAAGACAAATAAAAAAACAAACTGAGTTGAGATGTCCCAGCATCCTTATTATTTAGTCTAGGAATATGATCTTGATCGGAAAGAATCTTATTTTAGTGAACTACAAATGGAACGACAGAGAGGAGAATGAATTTAATAAATGTAGATATGGCCTGCCATACAACACTTCATAGCTTACACATTAATTGAACAGCAATCTACTTCTTGCCATCTTATCCTTTGCAGCTAGTTCTCAGTCTTTTAAACACATTATCCATTATTCTTTTCATTTCTGCAATAAAAACTCTAGTTTCAGTGGGGTGAAATAAGCAATTTATGCACGTGCTCAACTCTGAGCGGACCTACTTCGAGTAAATCATAGCAGCCGTTCTGAAATCCGAAAACTCGGAGTTCCCGTCTTTTGCCTAGATCAATTTAAAGTTGGGGATTTAAATCTAATTTAAACCTGTTTATTGAAAAGGGCGCCTGGTAAACACTGTAAATGTTTTCTAAAACTGAAATATGGGAAACTCTGAGTTTTCTGTTTAAAAAAGAGAGTTTTCTCAGTCTCTGTTTTAGTCAGAATAGTAACATTCTCCCCAGAGCTAACCTGGTCAGGAGCAGGTTTTCTTTAGTGTCCTCTGTCTCCACTCTCCTTACAGCCAATCAGGTTGTTTTACATCCTGATTTAGTTCGATTTTTGTCGTTGTTTTGTGCATAAAAAAAGAAAAAATCTTTCACCAAGTCTGTTAGAAACATAAGGTTTTAAAAATAAACATTTCGGGCCAGTTTCTCAAGTATCTTATCAAAGAATGATCAATATTAATTCACAGATAATCAAATATTTATATTGAATATTGAGAGGATTCTACAACTCAGTTGACATGAGATATATATATTTTTTTTCCGGTTTTGATCAAAATTGTCCATTAATAATATTCTCTCATAAAAACAAATACTCAGAAGCTCCCTGGATCACAAAGGGTTTGCAAAATCTGCAAAAAATTTTTTTTATAAATTATAGAGATTTCATAAGACACAGATCTTTGGAGGTAGAGAATAAATATAAGAATAAATTAACTGCTATTCTACAAATAGTAGAATAGCAGTTTTTATTAAATAACAATAACAATTTTGAGGAAATTAATGACGTTGTTCATAATTTCGAGAAATATTTTGTCTGTGTGCTACCCAAACTGGTAGAAAATAAATCCTGGATCCTACAACAACTGGAGCCCTGAATGAAACAATCAGCAGAAATCCTAATTCAATGTTTCTCACTGCTATGAGAGAAAGGGAATTATATATATTTTCAATAAATGTTCAAACAAGAGGTCAATTGACTGTGATGGCATTGATATGATAGTAATTAAGAAGGTAATTGAAGAAATTATTCACCCTCTCATCTACATCGGCAATCTGTCATTTGAGGTAAATTTCCAGAAAAGATAAAAATTGCCAAAGTTATTCCACTACAAATCCAGGGACAGACACCATTTCACAAATTATAGGCCTATTTCTCCTCTTACACAGTATTCCAAAATAAAAATAAAAACTATTTGTGAATAGATTAGATACATTTATTAGTAAACATAGTGCTTTCCGAAAGTTAGTATGAATTTATATCTACAGCAATCGCCATCACTGAAGTAATAGAAGTCACCAGCGCCTTCGATAAAAAGAAATCTGCAGTTGGTGTATTTATTGATCTCAAAAAAGCTTTTGACACAATAAATCATTAAATATTTATTTGCAGTACTGTAAGTGCCAATGTACAATCCCTGATGTGTTTGTGTAGGTATGTATATATATGTACGGTATATATAATGGTTGGTAATGGCAAACCAACCAAACATTGTGATGGTGGACAAAAAGCAGAGGAAAGCCATTTTGGTTGACATGGCAATACCAAGTGATTGCAACATCAGGAAAAAGGAGCATGAGAAACTAGAGAAATACCAGGGGCTCAGAGAAGAGCTGTAGAAAACCTGGAAGGTCAAGGCATCAGTGGTACCCGTCATCATTAGGGCACTCAGGACAGCGACCCCCAAAATTGAAGAGTGGTTAAAGCAGATCCCTGGAAATACATCAGACATCTTGGTCCAGAAGAGTGCAGTTCTAGGAACAACAAAGATAATGCACAGAACCCCTAAGCTTCAAGGCCTCTGGTAAAGGACATAGCACATAAAACATAGAAGTTTAACAGGAAGGTTACTCTACACTAAGTTAATTTAAGTGCAATTAGACGGAGAGGATGTATGAAAAAAAATTTCATTCTTCATACCCCTTTTCAGACAATTTGTCAAGTAAGGTGGAGGTTTTGAGGAGCCAAATGCAGAGATGAGTAGGCACAGATGAGTTTTGATGATATAATGAAAACTCCAAGAGCAACAGAGGCAAAAATAAAAAAATACTGAAAACCAAACCAAAACCAATAAACTTCAGGGAAAATACTTGCGGGAAACAAGAGACAAGAAAGCAATGAAACAACAAGAAACCAGCCCTGAGTGAAGGCTCTGCTGCTCTTTAAAGCCCAGCACTTTGATGAGACAGATGATCTTCACCTGTGTAGGCTACCCAGGTTTTCCACAAAGATCCTCTCTGGAGGAGACGCATAACTTGCACTCACTCACACACACAGGCACCCTGACAGTACCCCCCCTTCAAGGTCAGATACCAGATGCCTTTAGAGTCCAAAAAACAATCGGAAAAAACGAAACAATTCAATTCAGCTTATTTCTATAACAACCATTCACAACACGTCATCTCAAGGCACTCCACAGATCATCCAGTCAAATTGAGTCAAAGTTTTCTATCTAAGAAAAACCAGTTGATTGCATCAACTCATTGACTCTTCAGCAATCCCTCACACTAAGCATGCTTGTAGCGACAGTGGAGAGGAAAAACTCCCTTTTAACAGGAAGAAACCTCCAGCAGAACCAGGCTCAGTGTGAGCGGCCATCTGCTGAGGCCCACTGGGGTTCAAGGAGACAGAAGCAGAGATACAAATGGCAACTGTAAAAGGCGACCCCGTCCAGGAAACACACACCCAGGCAGACGAGCTCTGAGCCAGCTCCCATGTCAGAGGATGAAGAGAGCACATCCAGTTAGTCACAGTCAGAGAAACAGGAGTACACTGAAAAACAGGCCAATCTTGAACATCAAACACAAACAACCCACCTAAGGTGGACGGAGGGGGCCCAGGAAGGACGGCAAGAAACAAAACAAAACCCAGAGTCCAAAACAAAAACAAAAACCACCAAAGGTGGTCAATGAAGAAGATGAGTCTCTGGAGGCTGGCTGTGGGTGACGGTAGCAAAGAAGGGCCTCAGAAGGACCTCTGGAGGATGGACGGTGGCGAAGGAGGACCTTGGGAGGAAGGACGGTGACATGGAGGACCTCGGGAGGATAAGACTATGAGGGCTGCCGGGACACCGCCCTCATAGCAGCAGGAACCCCAGAGGCCAGCAACTCTATGTTGAGGTGAATGTAGTTTGTTTGAAAATTGGAGTTTGGTTTGGTTTGTTGTTAACTAGTCTCTTTTTGTGTGCATTTAGTGGATTTATTAATTGTTGCTTTTCAAAATTGTCTGAAATAAATTCTTTTTCATTCATTCATTCATTCTTCCATTCATTCATGTTGTTCTGCATTTTGCACCATATCTATTTTTTTTCACTACACTGAACCTTTCCATTTAAATGGCTTTTACATCATGACTTTTAAAGTGGTTTCTATTGTCCTACACTGTTTACATTCTTGATCACTGCTGCACTGTATTAAATATAATCGCAATTTCTTTCTACATCAATTTAAAGTTGCAGGTTTGAGTTTGTTAAACCTGCTTCATGAAACAGACCCCAGGCCAACTGAGAAGAGAGTTTAGTTCTGTGTGAGCATGGATTTCCACCAGCGTTGTGTTGTTTTTTCCACCTGCTGATACTTAGATTACTAGATTACTTATTGTTTTATTGTACAAACATTTAGCATTTTAGTCCTCGTTTAGTTTTTTGAGATGAAGCAAATGGATCTTTTTCCCGGTCATAACGACAATAAAAATTTATTTTACATTAGCATCCCAAGAATGACAAGCACACAACTTGTCCAGGAGCACCTCCACATATAAGGGGACACATACGGTCAATAGGTGATTGGACATGTTGGCATGCACACATACATCTACTCATACATTGACCTTACATGATCAAACAGGCAGGACATGCAAACTCCATGCAGAGCTCTTAGGCAGGGATTGAAACTCAGGACCTTCTTCCTTTTTTCTTGTAGAATGTTCTATGCCCAGCTTTCATTTGGAATTACAAATTATAATCAAAAATCCCTTTTATTGCTTGACTCTTGTTTTCGTTTTTTAATGTGAAAGTCAGTTTTAAAAATAGGGAATTTCAATGTCTTCTATGTCCAAAATACTTGGTTTAATATTACACAACGTTTAATAGAATCTTAATAGCATTTACAATTACATCATGGATGGATAAAAATATAAATGATACAGAAATTTAACTTAAGGAAAGCATATCAAACGTATGTGTTCTATAGACTTTATAATGTTAAACCCTTAAAATAATGTTGCTCTCACAGTCTCTAGATTTGTGTATTTGAACTCTTTATAATCAAAAGAAAACATTTTTTTTGTCTCAAAGCCAGATGTCAGCAGGTCTTTACCACCAGAGGGCGCCATTGACCAGAAAGAGAAAATGCTCTAAAAGTGAACCAACGTTTGAAGGCTAAACTATATTAGCAAGCTGTATGATGTGTACTTTGATAAATAGAATAATAACAACAATTTTTGTTTTTGTTTTAATTGTTAACATAAACGAACAGTATCAGAGAGAAATTGCAGCATTAATCCCTGGTTATGAAGAAACTTAAATCGTGAACGTCTCAGGTCATCACGTGGTAAAGAAGCAGTTTTATGGTTTCATTTTCGATGACAACCTGTACAGGTAAACTTCACCTGGGTTTATATGACGTGTTGGGTCATAATATTTTCTTATTTGTCAGGATTTGGTAACGCCCCTTTTTCATCCTAGATCAGGGAGTTTCTCTCAGACTGGAGCCTCAGATTATTCCTGAACCCAATGGATCCAGATGGTGACAGAGGACAAAATGATCAAGTTGGTGGTTCTGGTTCTTCTGGGAATAAACAGCGCTGCAGCTGGTAAGTTATCAGGATATACTTATTTTATAATAATGATATAAATAAATGTGTAAACTTTCAGGCTAATAATACAGCCTTAAAACCAAGCAATTGGTTAACCAAATATGTTTTCAAACACACCAATAAATTTTAAACGTTTCGCTGGTATTTACTCTTAACCTTGCCATATTATAGGTTACAGGAAACTATAAACTTGTAAAAAAAAAAAACAACAACAAACAATTGGCCTAGAAGTATGTTAAATTGTATTAATGTTATGTTTTAAATATATCTTCATAACCCTAAGTCTTTCTCAAGTTATGTTACAATAAGGTCTATCTACATAACTGTATGAACCAAATGTATCCAAATGTTAGCATACATTATCAAATGTTTTATGTGTGAGAATTATAGACATAAATGTTTATGATGAGAAGGACCTTATACAGCAGCCACACAAACATTTCCGCATGTTCAATGTGAACTTTGCTTGCGCACAGAGGTGTAGTGGTTTGACAAAAACAGTCAGGGTTTTTTCCTTATTTTGATTTCCAGACATATAGTGGCGGTGGCATATCACATAAACTGGTATGTGAATGGTTGGGATGGCAACAAGGAAGACATGGAATGTGAGAGATGGTCACCGGATGAACAGATTGGGCAATAAACAAGGTTTTGAAAGAAGCAGCTTGATTTAAGAAAGGATAACTCAAAGGAAAAACCTGAAAGAGGAGTGTAAGATAACATACTGAAGTTAAATGAAGAAGAGCACCATAACTACAGTCGAATTCTGGTATCTAGAGAAATAAAAAAGAAAATTGAAGATGTTGAAATTGTTTAAGAGTTAAGAGTCAGAAACCTGCTGGTGATTTCCAAAAGTAAAGAAAAAAAAACTAAAGTGTTACCGGTTGAGAACACTAGCAAAAAAGTGGTAATTGAAAGAAAAGTCTTGGGAGAAAATAAAACATGGCGACAGTGGTGTTGGGTGTAGGAGTTTGCCCTGAAATAAAGATGGCAAAGGTCTACTGATGGTCAGAGGGTAGCCTCACTTCTGCCAGTGAGCCCCAGTGCAGCTGTGGCTGCAATGTAGCCCGCCACCATCAGTGTGTTTGTGAATGGGTGAATGACTGAATGTAGTGTGAAGCGCTTTGGTCAACTCTCCTGACTTGGAAAAGCACTATATAAGCACAGGTCATTCACCATTTACCAAAACATTCTGTGGGGGTGATTTGGTCCAATGAATGGACTTCCAAAAATCGTAAATGGAGAAAGAGTTTGGAATTGGTTCATATTGATTGAGTTTAAAGAGACAGTTTTACCAGAGAATATGAAAAAAGGATATTTGATCTTCAGAGTAAGGACTTACATAACTCCACCACTTCCATGCTACAAATTCCAGTGATATGGACACATAAGCAGAAGTTTGTTGAGGAAAACAGAGAAGTCCAAAGTATGGAGGAGCCTACAGATTGATTGAATGTAAAGAAAAATAAGAACAATCTAACTGTGGTGGGCAGCATAGAGCGACATATGGAGGATGTGAAGTGAAGAAAACAGCAGGGGAAATTCAACAACTGAAGATTAGCAAAAATACAACTTATGCAAAGGCAGTAAAAAGTGGTAAATGACAAACAACAAGTGATATGGAAGAAAACGAGAGACAGGTACCACAACAAAACAGAGGAAAACATTACAATGCCAGTTAAGAAACTTATATTGTTTGTTGCTTGTGTTATTGATTGTACTTTTCAGGCTAAATATAATACGGAGGAAATTAAAATAGTCGTGAGGGGGCAAAACAATTGTTGGGTTTTAAAGAGGGATCATGGGAGAATATACATAAGATAATATATGATATAAAGAGGGGAGATCTGGAATCTCTGGGGATAATATATGATAATATTACAATGGAATGCAAGAAGTCTGATTGCTAATGCACAGGAATTTAAAGGCTTTATTAATGGAATGAAAAGGAACCTGATGTGATCTGTTTAGACGTAACATGGTTAAAATCATCAAAAGACTTTGTTATTACAGAATATAAGGGTTTAAGAAGAGGTTGACTAGAAATAAGTGGAGAATAGTGTGGGACATTTATAAAGCAAGGAGTGTGGTATAAAATTTTAGGAAAAGTTAAACAATTCGAAAATAAGTAAAGTGTAAAATATATATATATATGTTTTACCTGTGTAAACCATTATAAGTTGAAATGATGGAGGCGTGGTTGAGATATATGGAGTAATTTATTGTGAAGACTTTAATGCTAATAGGACCATATGGGGAACATTTAATAATTAAAAAGGACAGGTCATAAAAAGAACTGATGGAAATAAAAGATTTGTATTGTATTAACAATGGAAGAGGCACAAGAATTAATTCCAGTAGAATTTTTGGCAGTTTTGTTGGCAGTTCTGTTGGAGGAGCTTAAACCTTTGAAAATAATTTCTCAGACCCAAGTTCTGTATTGATGAGTTAAAAACACAATCTTTCAGGCAGTAGACCAGGTATGTTATTAGAAATTAAGCTGACATTATTCAGATTACAACAGATGGGTTTAACAGTGGTATTACTATGTATATCAGCACATACTGTATTAAAAGGAAATGAAAAGGAAGATAAGAAGGCTAAGATTGCAACTCAAAACCATATAGAATTTATTGTGTATATCAGTAAACCAGAAGAAAAGAGTATGTATAATCAAACAAAAATTAACGAACAAAGGACAGAAAAGATGAGATAGAGAGAGTAAAGGTAGATGGTTTTATCCTATCCAAAATTCTAGTGGGTGAAATAAAAAATGAAAGAAGGAACAGAAAGGAGGAAAGGGTGATGATGAGGTCAAGTTATGGAAACACAGGACATAATAAAGGAAAATGTACTAATTGTGAGGAAAATGAAACAATAGACCGTGTATTATTAGATTGTCAAAAGTGTCAGAAATAAAGAAATTAGATGAGGAAACAATTGAAGAAAATTAAGGAAATGTTTAATGATATATGTTAGGGATGTAAGTCACACCCATCATGGCGATTTGATTCAATATCAATTTTCTGACCCAATGATTCGATTATTTTCAATACTCAAGAATACAACAGGATACGATTCGATTAATTGGCTAATTTATTTATTTATTTTTTACCTTAGAGGCTAGACAACATTTTAAATTTGAAATAAATCAATGAAAGCTGTAATATCACTATGCATTTTATTTGAGAAACAACAGCAAATAACAAAAGTAGCAAAGTTATACTCCATCTAGGGCCTATGGAAACCTCATTCACTGAAAAATAATAATGCCTCTGTTATAGATTCTGAAAGACCTTGCATCAAAAAATACTGTAAGTGTAAAGAGGGTGGTGGCTAAAGGAATTGAGGATGGAGGGCAAAATATGTTTAGCGCCATTGCAGCATCGAAGTCAGAATTACATCCAGGACCAAATGGATAAAAATAGACCGGAGGAGAAAAAAAACAAAAAAAACATGAATCGATACTTTTGCGGATGTGTCGATGCATCGAATCGTAGGCTGTTGGATTGATGCATTGATACAAAATGATTATTATTTACACCCCTAATAGATGTAATGCACAGAAATTTATGAAGTATATCCCGCAGATACCACTGAAACAACCTTTGTCTTTAGTTTGAGTTAAATAATTTTGTGTAAGTCATCCAGTAGCTGTTATGATAGGAACTGGATTAGAATATTAAGAATTATTATAAGGTCATAAACAGTTCATTAAATTATTCATTTGAATATACTGACAAAAAAAAGACCTTTGTCGAAAGAACAACCTGCTTAAAGCAGCATTTTCACAGTGTTCACAGTTTCTATTTAAGATTAAAAACTTTCATTATCATAAATAGCTTCGATCTACAGCAGCTCAGATGGTTTAGTATAGGTATAGCTTCACCTGGTTCAAACTGTAAAGCATGTCTTATAAATAAGCTATTGTTACTAAAGCAAGTTTTTTTCTCTCCACTTTCACTGCATGCATGCTAAGTATGACAGATTGCTGTACAACTTAATAGAAACATGTAAAGTCTCCACATGCTCATCCAGGAGGAGATAATGCAATATTTTAATCAATCTGTCTGGATGATCTAACTGAACTGAAGATCACATGTTTTAAATTTGTGTTTCAGAAGCTAACTGAATTAAACTGGCTTTGCTGTTCAACCATTACTGATTCGCCCCAAAAATTAAGTTAAACCAGAAAAATTGAATGAACAGGTATACCAAAATAATAAAATGGAACATATTTTGCTGACAGGTTTCAACATTTTAAAATAATTTAGGCGTCAAACAATTACAGTGGAGTGATCATAGTGATCTGCATCAGCATTGCTGTGTCTGTCTGTCTGCCAGCTCCCAGATCAGCTTCTCTGATTGGTTGATGTGGCACGTCGAGCAGCAAAAGGTCAATTTTTCCAAATCCTGCATCAGCTGCTTGTGAAATTGTGAACATTTGAGCGAAGTTTCCAGGGAAAAATTAGGGCATACCAAAGTCGTACATCCCAAAACCAGTGCGCACAATTTCTAATATTTTTAGTAAAAGCTGTACAACATCCGTCCATACGTATTGGTAGATAAAAGCCTGGTCATTAATCCATTTCTTTATAAATAGTTACTCCCAGTTGGGGAGAGTGTGGTAACCCCATAGTGCAAAGTCAAATGAAAACATTTTTAAAATCCTTGTTTTCAGGTTATAATATACCGTAAATCCTCTAATATAGGCCCGGGCCTTTATTTCACTCAAGTGCATCGCGGTCCAGGCCTTTATTGGAAAGAGGCCAGAATTAGAGACAGGCCTCTATTGCTATTTGAGCGAAACAGACTACCAGTGGAATAAATAAAAATGAGATTTTGTGTCTATTTGAACCTATAAAACACTAGGTTCATTTATTGAAAAAGTACAGTTACCATGTCTCGCTTGGATTGAAGTAAAAAAAAAAAAAAATCCTCCAATTCCGTTTAAATTCCGCTGTGGTACTTGTATGTTACTACCACAAGTATAATGTTGAGGTATGCCCAGAAAAAAAAGTTTATAGCCCCGGCCTGTATGAGAGACCGGCCATTATTTACCTCCTCTGACAGCGAGACCGGCCAATGTTAGAGTCCCGGCCGCTATTGGAATACAGGCCAATATTAGATCATTTACGGTACCTACAGTATAAGATGTGTTGATTTTCTGTTAGACTTTAGGGTTTGAGGTTGATTTTAAATATGACCAAACACATTCACATTTTAACATTTCCTATTCTCTGATTTAACTTTTGCTTCTTGCTTGCTAGAAAACCCCTCCTGAACAGTGTTGGGAATATGACTTAAAAATATAACATTTACTTAACATTTTGAGTAAAATGCTAGTTCACTTTACTTATTTTTTTAAATAAATCTAACTTACAGCTTGGATGTAATTAAATAAATGTTACTTAATATCTTCGCAACTGTTATGTTTAATGGAAAGTAAAATTCACTTGATACTGGCAAGTGAGTGTTACTTGATATTGCAGCATTACATTTTACTTAAATCATTTGAGTGCAACTACTTACAATATATATTTTTAAGTAAATCTTATTAGCTGTTTTTTTCAGTGTAAGGGGATAGCAAGCCAATCACATTCCTTCCAAGTATAAAATAAACAAATAAAATATATATTTCTTTTGCTAACACTTTGATGAACAACCCCAATGTGTCAGTTCTACCTGGATATATGAAATGTAATTGAGCAGAGAGATGAAAAGCTGTCGATGTCAACATGGTGACCTTTATGGTTTTGATTTTCCTCAAATTACCACAAGCTACTACAGGCCTTGATTCATCTATTTCCTCCAACTTCAGACCTATTTTATCTCCAAACATTCCTTCTTTCAAAATACTGGAGAAAATTTTTGATTACAGAATTAAATGCACATTTGGAGAGAAGTAGAGTTCATGGAGCGTTTAAGTTTGTTTTTTTTAAAAGTCTCACAGCAGAGAATCTGTCCTTTAAGGATTTTAACTATATATTTTTTTTTGTTGTGCTCTGTTGTGCATTGTTGTGCTCTTAGACCTCTAGAAGGCCTTTATAACAGCAGCATTTTAATTTATCATCTTGAACATTGTGTTGGCATAAAGGTGTTGCTCTGGAATAGTTTTCTTCTAATCTGGCCGACATAATTTTGTGTCATTCTTAGTGACTTCATGTCTTTCACTGTGTCCCTTTGCTGTGGGATGAAAATTAAAACTTTAATGAAAAGATGTACACATTAACATGTGTACATCTCTCCTGTTAGGGCTACTCTTCACTGGCCTGTGAGATACAGAATTAATTTTAAAACTCTTGTATTTGTTTTTTAAGTCTCAAGTGTCCTTGCCCTACACTATCTCTCTGACTTTATTCAAATATATCATCCTTTCTGGTTTCTATAGTCAGCTGATCCTGGTCGTTCCAAGGTTGAAGCTGAGGCTCAGGGCTTCAGTGTTGTGGAACAGGGTACCCCTGGATGTTATGGCGCCTCTGTTGTCTTCTTTTAAGTCAATTTTAAAGACTCATCTTTTCTCCCTGGCCTTCAACCTAACATTTTTTTTTTTTTGTCCCATGTGACACCTGTGTACCTTGTTTGTTTCTAAAAATGTATTTTCATCATTTCTGTTATTGATATGTGTAGTAGCTTAGTTAACAATCTGCCGTTTTTTAAACATGCTTCACGTGTGGTGTCAAGATCAGGGATCTTGTGGGTATCATATTGTGTCAAGATCAGGGATCTTGTGGTTTGAAAAACAACGTTGGTTGGTCTGGGACCTATAATGACAAAACGGTTGACAGAAGTTGGTAAAGACCTCATAATCATGTAAAGCACTTTGAATTGTCTTTGTACTGAATTGTGCTATACAAATGAATTTGCCTTGCCTTGCCCTCACAAATAAATTGGTTTCTTTGCCTTTTCACTATGAAAGTAAATTTTCATTCTGTTCTGTAATAAGTACGCTAAATCAAATATAGCTGACAGCTAATTGTAGTTTTGTACAGTGAGTATCATGTGCGAAGCAGCCAAAAATAATGAATATATATGCACATATTTGTTATAGTGCAAGCTTACCCACATTTGTGACACATGAGTAACATCAGAAAAAATAGGCAGAATGCAAATGTAGAAAAAAAAGCAAAAAAAGAGTGATTTTTTTAAAATAAAGTATCCACATACAGTAATGTAAAAAAAAATAAAAAATAAAAAAATGACCGTACATGAACCAACAGGGAGGACAGACAAACTCCATGTAGAGATCTTAGGCAGGGATTCAAACCATGGACCTTCTTACTTTTTCTTGTAGAATTTCTGTGTGCTCAGCTTTCATTTGGAATTTTAAACTAAATTTAAGCATCTTTGTTCATCATTATTATTTCCCTCTTGTTTAAAGTATGAATGGTGAAATAATTGAGTCGAAAGAAAATGAATGGAGGGAATTTTAATGTGTTCGATGTAAAAAATTATTTGTTTAAAATTTCACAACTTTAAATAAAATCCTAAGTAACATGGATGGGTGAAAATCTAAAAGCATACAGAAATGTGACTTAAAGAAAGCATTATATAAGACAAAAAGTATTTTTTCTAGAGATTCTTTTTATAGTAATAAACCCCTAAAGCAAATGTAACTTACAGTCTTTCTAAATTTTGGGTTCAGAACTCTTCAAAATTAAAAGGTACCAAAGTTAAATGTGGGCAGGTCTTTACCACTGGAGGGCGTCACTGACCAGAAAGAGAAACTGCTGTAAGAACGAACCAAAGAGAAAATTCATTCTTTATTTAAGTGTCCTGAAATAGAGAGCTAAACCCAGAAAGATTTGGTAGATGCAAACTGTATAATGCGTACTTTGACAAATAAAATAAAAACAACAATATATTTTGTTTGAGTTATTAATGTAAACGTTCAGTGTCAAAGAAATGGCAGCAGAAGTCCCTGGTTATGAGGAAACTGAACCTCTGAGTCTCACCCCGTCACGTGGTTAAAGAAGCCGTAGGTTTCATTTTCGATGACAACCTCTACAGCTAACTTTCACCTGGAAATATATGACGTCTTGAGTCATACTATTTTCTGATTGGTCAGGATCACGGTTACGCCCCTTTTTTTTTTTTTTTTACTTAGATCAGGAAACGCTCTCAGACACTCAGAAGATTATTTCTGAACCCAACAGATGCAGATGGCATTAAAGGATAAAATGATTAAGTTGGTGGTTCTGGTTCTTCTGGGCATAAACAGCGCAGCAGCTGGTATGTTATTGGCACATTTTTTATTTTGTCATAGTGCTATAAATAAATGTACATTTCTGTTAACTTTCAATAATACAGCCTTCGAACCAAGCAATTAGTTAACCTGATGTGTTTTTCAAAATACACCATAAACATTTAAACAGTTAAGTTAAACTATTTCTCCCCTTTCTGTACGTTTTACTCTTCACTTTGCTATATTATAGCCTAAAGCAAACTAGGGAACTTGTAAAAAAACAAACAAACATCCCCCCTAGAAGTATGTTCAATTTTATTAACTCAGCTTCTCATCGGTTTATAGAAAGCTTTGAATTGAAGTACAGGAAATAAACAAAAAATAAAGCCATTTAAAAGTATTAAAAAAGTAATAAACATGATGTGATAAGATCTGATCATTTTTAAATATGTGCATCGTCACAACTCAGGTTGTTAATGAGGCTTTTCTACATAACTATATGAACCATAAATATCTAATGTAGTCTATCCCACATTGTTAAAAGTTTTATGTGGGAAAATCGTAAACATTAATATTTATGGTGAGAAGGAGCTGGGACAGCAAAACATGATGACATCATTGTGTGATTTGTGATAAAACTTACGAGCCTCAGCCAAAACATTTTCGTGGCTCTAACTATAGACTGAATAAATAGCTTTAGCCCCGGATAGCTTTCAGAATGTGATGAGCAAATGTAACCTTTGTGTAAACATTTCTAGATATATAAAACTTTATTCTTGGTAGTAAAATGTTTTTTTTTTACTTTCTGAAATTCAGTTTCTGCTACAAAAATATAATTTAGAAAATTTGTTATTACAGTTCTGACTAGGAAGGTGATTTTTATCAGGAAAAATCTTATTTCAGTGATTTACAACTGCAACAACAGAGAGGAGAGGGCTTTTAATAAATGTTAAAATGGCCTGCTATATACACCTCATATACAGGTAAAAGCCAGTAAATTAGAAAATTTTGAAAAACTTGATTTATATCAGTAATTGCATTCAAAAGGTGTAACTTTCTGATGCATTCATTTGTTGCCACTTCAAATCATCAAAATTAAATGAAATAAACATTTGAATGCGTCAGTCTGTGTGCAATGAATAAATATAATGTACAAGTTACACCTTTTGAATGCAATTACTGAAATAAATCAAGTTTTTCAAAATATTCTAATTTACTGGCTTTTACCTGTAAACTCAAGCATTAACTCAAGCAGCAATCTTCTCCTTCACCATCTTCCTCTCCTTAGCAGCTGTAGTGCTGTTTTCTTGTCTTTTAAATACTTTTTCCATTTTTTTTCAGTTTTGCATGAAAATCTCTAGTTCCAGTGGGGTGTAATTGTCACTTTATGATGTCATGGTAATTCATCAAATTGGGGCTCCACTGATAACGGCTTTTCATACTTGTTGCGTACGTGCTAAACTCTTTATGGACCTACCTAGAGTTGATGGAACTTATTCACAGCATCTTTTATGAAACGGAAAACTCTTGAGTTTCCAACCTTAGGCTAGTTCTAGTCTGAGGATTTGAATTTAGCTAGTTAAACTTACTTTTTGAATCATACCCTTGCTTTGTTGTTAATAACTCTACCTTGTTTTCTTCGGATCTATCACGGTGAAGTAGATTTTCAGTATTTTTTTTCATTCAGTGCTGTTATTTATAGTGGGTGTTCATCAACTGTATGAATTAAATTTGTTGTTAAAAGCCCAAAAATCCTGCCTGAATAATCCAGTCTCCTCCAGATAAATAGAACAGTTGCAAATTTTACCAGCTCTGAACAGAATAGAGTTACAGATTTTTAGGTGCTTCATTCATCTAGTTAATGGCCGTCTGACCAGTGTCATTCTACACAAATCACATTACACAAACAGTAAACTGAACAATTACTACGTCCATATTTGAAAAACAATGGCTACTCTATGGACCACTTAGTGAGATAAAAACTGGAGAACTATTCGTTATTTTGTATGGCCATGGAATTGAACCCTCAACCTGACATATTGTAACCAAGAGCTGTCCAATTTGGATTTATATTGAAAAAAACAACAATAACAATAGTTTTTGCATTACCAGGAAACCTGAGATCAACAATAATATTAAATCTTATTGGAGAGAAAAACCACATTAACCAAAAAAAGCAACTATACCTGCTTTGCTCTCAGTTTAACCACCTGTTGTTAAATATGAACATGTGAAAATATCTAAATGTCAAAAATCAAAAAGTGAAGCAGTTAAAACATCATAAAACCCATTTAAAGAGCTATTAATAAACCATTAGTAAAACAGAGTGAGTGAGTGACATCAAGGTCCTAAATAGAGTTTTGACTAATCAACATATAAAGGACAACAATTAAAACAGAAACACTAATGAAGCTAACTGTTTAACAATAGTTTTATTTATAGTGAACAAACTCTTCAGAAATTATCAAAAAGATTAAAACTTTCAGACTTATTTCAAGGCTAGTGTAATTAATGATGATGGTTTTTGATTTATTTAACTTGTGTGAAGAAAAGGTTTAATTATTCTATCATTTATACATTTTTATTCACATTGTTATTTTTTTCCAGTGACCCACTCCCTGAAGTATTTCCACACGGCATCGTCTCAAGTCCCAAACTTCCCAGAGTTTGTGGCTGTTGGTTTGGTTGATGATCTTCAGATGATTTACTATGACAGCGACATCAAGAAATGTGTTCCTAAACAGGACTGGATGAAGGAGAACACTAATGAGCGGTACTGGGAGATTCAGACTAACATCCTTATGGGTCAGCAGCAGACCTACAAAGCCAACATTGACATTGCAAAGCAGCGCTTCAACCAAACTGGAGGTTTGTGTTCATTTCATCATACACATAGAGAGGAAATGTAGATATTACAGAGCTGTGGATCTATCCAAGTAAAAAAATTAAGCCTGCTAGATGTGACTTGAGATTAGTAAGAAGCCAGCAACTATTTTATGTATTTAATACAATAAATAAATTATCCATAACCAAGATCGAAAGTTCAGCACTTCTATCAGTGATATAAAACATGGTGTGGATCGATGAGATGGTCCCTGTATATTTAACATTCTGCTCATGTTTTTATTTAATTTATTGTCAAGAAAATAATTCTAAGTTATTTGGGCCTAAAGGTCTATATTAGGTACAAATTGTTACCTTGATTAGGAACTAGAGCTGGGCAATTATTTGCATTTGCCATATAATCACAATTTAATAAAATGCAAATTTCAAACTGCAGAGGCTCTTCATTTTGCTTAAATTTTAAAATAGTGAGACATAATTTCTAACTGCAGTCCTTTAATTGGTGATAACATGTTTAAGTTGGATTTGCTGCCACACAGAAAATAAGAGAAAGTTGCAGCTAACACTCAGATCCATGAATGCAAGTAGAAATAAACACTCTATCAAACAAAGGTAACAGGATAGTCCTGCGTCAATGAAATGGAGAAGCAAGCTTTCAAGGCAAAGAAAAAAAAAACTGAAACCGTGAAATAAAGCATCTATAAGCTTGTGGTTAGTGAGAAGGAAAATCTAAATAAAATCCTAATATTGGTTAAAAAAAATTATTTTGGCAGATTCATTCAGCCCTAGTTGGAGCATCACTAATCTTGATTAGTCTATCATATAAAAAGACATTTGATCAGGGTTGTGTTAACTTTTATATCCACAGACTTATTTAGCTTTTTGTTGGTTCAAATCCAGATTAGTCTGTGGATGGAGTTAGGATGAGTAATTAGGGCTTTAGAAAGAGCTGCTATCTGGTCACCTTTCCTTTCCCTGCTGAACTTCCTGAGCCGTTTCTGTCCTTCATCTTCAAATGTTTAAACAACTTTAGGAAAAGTAGGGCTTTAATGAGTTGAAAGTTGACTATTTCATGGTAAAGTTCAAAGCCGAGTAGATGCGTCGTTCTGTTATAAAATCAGATGAAGCTGAAAATGACATACAGTACATCTTGCTGCAGCGATTGTCTTGGTTTTATCAGGTTTGTCTAATCCAGCTTTTATTGCTGTGCTCTACTCAGCCCAAAGCTTATTCTGGAGGGAGATGAGTTTAGAACTGTCCATGTGTGAGTCGATTAAGCCTAATTTATTTGAATTTTCATTGAATGCTTCAATGAGATGATTAGGTTTTATTTAGGGATGCACGATATTGGGATTTTGGCCGATATCCGATATGCCGATATTTTAAAACTCATGTAGCCGATAACCGATATCGATACCGATGTTAAAGCTGGACAAAAATAAGTAGTCATTGAAAATAGCAGTTTTGTTATCCATTTCTGACACTTTGAAAAATAATATACTCAAATATATTTTCATACGCTGATATCAAATTGATTTTTAAAAACGCGGTATCGATCTATTTTACTTTCAAAATCTCGTGAAATTTCATCGTTCTGTTTCAAACTCTCGTGATATTTTGCAAATTCTTGTCAGATTTTGTTAGTAAAATAGATCGATACCGCGTCAATATATCAACATATAAAAATATGGCAAAATTTTGTGAATTTTCGGGGGATTTCGTAGCATAACGATGACATATAGCAATATTTCATTAGTAAAAGAGATTGATATGGTGTTTTTAAATGGCAATATATCAGCATATGAAGATATTGTGATATTTTAATGTATCAATATTTTTTCCCTCGTCTTTAGAAGTTTTTAAGTCTGTAAAAAAGGAAGTTTTTGAGGAAGAAGTAGAAGTAGTATTTTTATTTATTTTTTTTTCAGACTTTAGAAACTCAGAAGCTGATCAAATATCGGGTTAAATATCGGTAGGGTGGAGATTGTCCGATATTCAGTTTTAAGGCCGATACAGGCCGATACCAATGGGGGCTGATTATATCATGCATCTCTATTTTTTTTTTCATATTGGAGACGGTTGAGCTTGTTCCCTGCAGAACTATACCAGCAAACACATTGGTGATAAAACAGGACATGATTTCAGTCATTTAGTTTTAGCAGCAGAACAAAATGTTTTACTGTGTTGAAGCTCACAAATATCATTAAATTCATTAAGTGAATTCAGGAAACAGTTAATCTGAATTAATGTGAAAACCAAATCAGACTAGAGATAAAAAATTAATTCAGGGTCAGAGAGCTGAGCTTAACTCATGTTTAAACGTTCTGCAAACTTTGATCCAAACAGTGATCTGTAAGGATAGCATATAAAAATAAATTTTAGCTCTTGGTTAATTAATTCTGCAAACTAACTCTGATCGGTTTGGATCATTTTAGTTGCAGCAATTTGAATTCATCATTTAACTTTAATGAGACTTTATTTAAACTTATTAATTTAAATGTATTAATGCCTTTATTAATTAGAAGGAAAAGCACAAAACTCAAAAACCTTGTGAGTAGAAATTATTCAGCCTAATTTTTAGTTCATCTCTAAGATGTTTGAAAGTGTGTTAATAAAATGAGCATAGATAATAGAAGTTAGAGAAAACTAAAGTGAGATTGTATTTACTGTCTTCTAGGTGTCCACATTGTCCAGTACATGTACGGCTGTGAGTGGGATGATGAGACTGGAGAGGTTACTGGCTTTAACCAGCATGGCTATGATGGGGAAGACTTTGTAGCATGGGATGTGGGGACAAACACTTGGATTGCTCCAAAACCACAGGCTGAAATTACTAAAAACAAATGGAATAACAAACCTAATCTGGCCTCCAGAAAGAACTACCTCTCTCAGATTTGTCCTGAGTGGCTGAAGAAGTATGTTAACTATGGAAGGAGCTCTCTGATGAGAACAGGTAGGAAACCTTTCCTGATTTTCTTTATATAAACTGATCATTTGAATTTTTGATTTTACTAGAAATGTCTGAAGGGAATTTTGTTTCACTACTATTTAAATGTGACTCAGTTTTGTTTGTGACTTTTATTCAGCTTTAAACATTTCAATCAGTCTGCTTTAACATTAATCCCCATACATTTTATATTTAAACTCTGATTGTCTCTGTCTTCAGATCTTCCCTCCATCTCTATTCTTCAGAAGTCTTCCTCCTCTCCAATCAGCTGCTTTGCTACAGGTTTCTACCCCAACAGAGCAGAAATGTTCTGGAGGAAAGATGGAGCAGAGATCCATGATGGTGTGGAGAAAGGAGAGATCCTCCCTAACAATGATGGAACCTTCCAGATGAACGTTGACCTGAACCTTCCATCATCTGTGGACTGGACAAGATATGAATGTGTGTTTCAGCTGTCTGGTGTTAATAGAGACGTCATCGCTCCTCTGGACAAAACAAAGATCAGGACTAATGAAGGTAAGACTTTATTGTTATTCATGGCTTTTAAAAGGTAAAACATGCCTCAATTTATATGTACATTGTTAAGGGTTGGTCGTTAAAGGAGGTATTGTTCACCTCCTATCTTCAGCCAGGTGAACTATACCTCCTTTAACGACCGACCCTTAACATTCATAGACAGGTTTCAGGTATTACAGGAGACAATCCCCCCCTTTTAACGACAACCTTCAGAATCATAGACAGGTTTCAGATATTACAGGAGACAATCCCCCCCTTTTAACGACAACCTTCAGAATCATAGACAGGTTTCAGATATTACAGGAGACAATCCCCCCCTTTTAACGACAACCTTCAGAATCATAGACAGGTTTCAGATATTACAGGAGACAATCCCCCCCTTTTAACGACAACCTTCAGAATCATAGACAGGTTTCAGATATTGCAGGAGACAATCCCCCCCTTTTAACGACAACCTTCAGAATCATAGACAGGTTTCAGATATTACAGGCTAAAAATGGAACCAAACGACCCATTCTTCGGTTTCCATTTGCATGTTTCCAAGCAATACAAGGCTTGGCTATATAAAGACTCAAACTCACTGCTGATCCAGACATTTGAATTGAGAAAGCTTCCTGGAGGGGAAGCGAAACATCTTCAAACCTTGGAAACCAAATCCAGTGGATTGTTTTTTAAACTTTTACGGAATGACTATGACCTGGATGACTGAGAATCTTCATCAGACAGCAAGACTTAAGTTCCTGATCCAGTTGGTGTATGTCCTTCCAAGTCCATCTAACCTATATAGCAGAAGCACCAACATGTCCACTGTGCCCGGCTCATGGTTCCCTGGAGCATATCCTGAGCTGCTGCCCTAAAGCGCTGGGAGAGGGAAGGTACATGCGGTGCCATAACCAGGTGTTGAAGGCAGTAGCAGAGACCATCTGCACTGGAATCCAGGAGTCAAAGCACCATTGTCCTTTGAGGCACAATATCTCCTTTGTCAGGGCAGGGGAGAAACCTGAGAGAGCAGATAAGGCCACAACTGGACTGCTATCCATGGCATTGTCAGTTGCATGTGGACCTTGGAAGGCAGCTAAAGTTCCCAGAACACATTGCAAGGACGTAACTGGGTCCAGATCTGGTCTTAACATTTGACTCTAAAAAGCAAGTTGTTCCTGGAGCTTACAGTGCCCTGGGAAGACCGGATGGAGGAGGCTCATGAAAGGAAGAAGGCGAAATATCTTGAGCTGATTGAAGCATGCAGAGGCCGTGGATGGAGGGCCCGCTGTGTGCCAATAGAAGTGGGCTGCAGAGCCACCAGAAATATCAGAGAGGCCGCTGAATAGAGCCTCAAGGTGGTTGTGGATCAAGACGGGAGACGCATCAAGTTGGGTCTCCCAGGCGAGGGTGTCTGAAGATCAGAGACCCGAAACACCATATGACCCTGGGTCCTTCACTGATGATGTGAAGATGCGTATGACAGCTGAAGATGCGTATTTTTCCCTCTAATCAGCAGGCTTACTCTGATAGGTGCAGACAGGGCAGGTTATCCCTGATTCAGAAATCCAAAACTTAATAATTTCTCTGCTTTTAGTTTCTCTGTTCTTAGTTTTTGAAGTTAATTGTTCTAAATGATTCTCATATTGGATAAAGTAAGTCATTCTATACATCCTTGTATTTACATTACACAAAATACACAAAATAATACTCACATGTTTTATGTTTATTAAAAGCTGAAGCCATTATGATATCTAATTTAATGTGCTACTTATCAGCTACCAACATCACAGGTACTGTAATGATTTATGGATAGATAGAAGATAAACCTTTGAACATTCCAAGCTGCTGTTGAATGTCCTTTACTGATGCACCTTCGTCATTCTCTTTCCTTCTTTTATTACTTGTGTCTCATTAAACTTTTGTTACCTCAGAGCCCAAAGGAAGTTTGAAAAATGAATACATGATCATTATCTGTTTTCTTCATATTTAAAGTATTTGGGAAATTTTTAGCTTAAAAAAAAAAGAAACTGTTCTCCTGTTTCTTATATTTTATGAAACAAAAAAACAACAAAATTTCATTATTAATAAACAGCAGAGCTTAGAAGCTGTCACCAGCATATTTTATCATAGTGGGCTGATAAACTCAAAAAAGTTGCCCTATTGATAAAAATTAACCTGTAGTGGCACTCCAGTTCCTTTAGTTTCTCCTTTACCACTTTGGAAATCAGTCCAACCACAGGTATTGAAATAGGAGCAAAACCAGATAATGAAAAACATATATATAGTTGTGGAATTAAAGCAGGAAGCCAAAAAATATGCATGATAAATTTCTATATTCTAGGCTTTTAACATTGTAAACAATGAATTATCATTTCAACAAAAAAATGTACCCATTTTTTTTAACCTTTTTACTAATATCAATAATTTCGACTCCAATTGGCTCTTACAAGACCCTATGACTGATATATAATTTTATTTTTCAGTGCATTATAGTACAGATGCTGGTTACCCAGAGACTTAGAATTAAAATGTAATTATGCTGATCCCCTGACTTAAGAGCATAAAGGCCACAGAAACGGTGCCTCCTAAACAAGGCTACCTATACAACATCATTAGCCCACTAATTTTAGGGGGAAAGAGGCTTATTATTAGTGTTATTTGTTGCTATGCTTACCTCCTCATAGCCCCTCTCCCAAAGAAATAAGCTGGTTAACCGGGATTTTCTAACCCCGGGTTGACTGGCTTACAATTGGGATGAAACATAGTGAAACTGGTTCTAACCTACTGCTGGAACGCTGCGTGGCCTCTGTCACTCCACCGCTGTGTCACTCTGGGTTAGCCTTGCTAATGTCACCATTGTGGCGGAAATCAGGAACTATAAAGCAACATGTAAGGGAGCAAGGGCATAGCAAGTGTGCAATATTGTTTTGAGAAAACATAGCTGCAACTTGAAGAGGTAGGTTTTTTTTCTTTTAGAATACCTGTCAGAGGAAAATTTTAACCTCAATGTTTAACATTACAGTGCTGCTGAAGACATTACATGCTTTGTGGCCAAAGTTCTTTTACCTATGAAACCTGTACTGGTTAGAACAGAAAAAAAAATAAATAATTAAGCTGTCTCCAAAGGAAGTAAAACATGAAGTTTTTTTTTTGTTTTCTTTTTAATCCATTGCAAGAGGAAACTTTAATGTTTCTTGACCAAGTTGCCAAATTAGATTTGGATGATTACACACAGGGACGAGATTTGATTTTTAAAGAATAATACATCATGGAATAAAACCCCTCTACTTACTGAAAGCCGACACATTCTGTAACATATGAAGAGAGAGAAACTCACATTTCAAACAATGCATAGGGCATCATTGATACGCCATTTTTAAGAAAGTAAAATTCCTGCTTATAACAATGTCTGTTCCTTTGCTGTTGTGCATAGAACTGCCACCAAAGAGCCACACCCAGAAAATTCCACTTCAGACAGGAAGTTCAGAAGGGCTTATAGTAAATGCCATTTTTAGAGCTTTTAGAAATGGAAAATAGTCAAGCTTTGTCTCCTCTCTAAAGCAAAGAATCATACTGTACCAGACCAGATCCTGTTTTTTGAAGGATTCCACTGACTATATTTGTTCAGCAGTGATGGGAGTAACGGCATTGAAAGTAACAGCGTTACTAACGCCGCTACCTTTTTTAGTAACGAGTAATCAAAATGATTATTCCTACCGTAACTATAACGCAGTTACAATTGCCGACACCCCGTTACTGCACGTTACTCAGGTCGCACAATTAACCTTTTTTCATGATAGGACTCGTGCGCGCGTCATGAGAGAGGGGAGGATGGAGAGTGAGGAGGACTCCAGCAGCAAAACAGCGCTTTCCAGATGGAAATACCGGTGTTACGTCGAGCTGCGTTTCCCCATCACATACGGTTTCCTCTGCATCTCCGCACAGCGCGGCGGCACGATTCACCACGCAAGCGACAGGAAACGCGCATGCTCGCTAAAGGCGCGTAACAGCCGCCCTGTGCTCGCGCCACAGGGGAACTACGGAGAGCGTGAACGATCAAATGTTAGCCTATATGGAGAAAGTGAGAAAGATGGATGGATGGATGGATGGATGGAATAGATAGATAGATATAGCTACATGTTGAAGTATCTATAACAACCCAAACACAGGATTTCAGAATTAGACATCCCCAGTTATTAATTTCATACACTCGCAAAAGTAACGCAATAGTTATTTTTACTAGTAACTAGTTACTTTTATTGTGGAGTAACTCAGTTACTAACTCAGTTATTTTTTGGAGAAGTAACTAGTAACTATAACTAATTACTTTTTCAAAGTAACGTGCCCAACACTGTTGTTCAGTGGCTGTTAGTGGCGTTTCTTTCATTGATACTTATTTTTGCACATTTGGAGAACAGGAGATAAAAATCAGCTTATTTTCGTTTCATTTGATTGATTATATGGGGCCCATAATGTTTCATTTTAAACATTGAGTATACATTTTATTGATAAGGTCCAGAGATTAAAAACAACTTGTGTAGCTGTAATTTGTATTGAATTTAAGTACCATTTTATTACAGCTTTTTAAAAAAACAACAACAAAAACTTAGCTAACATTTTCTGATAGCTAACATATTTTAATCGGTTTAAATAATTTTGTTTCAGGACTCCCCATTGGGATAATTATTGGGGTTGTTATTGCTGCACTTCTGGTTCTGGTTGCCATCATTGCTGGAGCTGTCTGGTGGAAGAAAAGAGATAACAGTGAGTAAACAACTTGTATACTATTTATTTTCACTGCGGTAATTATTATTGGTTGTTTTTTTGAGCAAACGTGACATTTTAAAACTTAATGCTGCATATCATTTAAATTCAAACATTTTATTTTTTTTCCTTTAAAAAAAAACAAACAAAAATAAGTTTGCTCCATTTTTGTTTTAAGGATTTAAACTAGCAAAGGGTCAGTATTCCAAATATATATTCTCATCCTGCTTTTTGGTATGTGATTAAGTTGCTCATGTAATGCTGTTAAAGCTGTCATCGTTCTCACCAACGTATTTTATCGTAGTGCGCCCATATGCTCAGAAAAGACGCTATATTGCTAAAAATTAACCTGTAGTAGCACACCAGCTCCTTTAGTTTCTCCTTTACCACTTTGGAAATCAGTCCAACAACAGGTATTGAAATAGGAGCAAAACCAGAAAGAAAAAAAAAAATGTAGTTGTTGAATTAAAGCAGGAAGCCTAAAAATATGCATTAAAACTTTAAATCTCTATATTCTATACTTTTAACATTACAGTGTTTGTAAACGATAAATGATCACTTTAACAAAAAAATTTATCAATTTTCTATTTTAACCTTTTTACTAATAATGATTTTGACTCCAATTGGCTCTTACAAGACCCTTTGACTGGCATATGAGCTTATTCTTCAGTGCATTTCAGTACAGATGCTGGTTACCCAAAAACTTAGAATTAAAATGTTATTGTGCTGATTGAATTATTGTTTTTTTGAAGTTATGGGGCTTTGGGTCCCCCGGCACTTGCCTCGGTGCTCTGGGGGCTGAGTCTTTGGCTCTTCACAACCACTATTGAGCATTTTTCCTTTGGATAAACTTTACATGCTCAAGCGCACCCTCACTATCAACTACAGGTGCTTGGTTCCAGGTACTAAGAGATTCAATTCCATACAGAAAGCCCATATTCTAATTTTCAGCTACCACAGTATACATTAGGGATGGAACGGTTTATGAAAACACCGTTCGGTTCGACTGTCTTGGTTCGGTTCGCGTGTGTTTCGTTCGGTTCATGCGCTGCTCCTTTTTCTCATAGGCGAAGCGTTTACACTCCAGAGCAGAAGGTGGCGGTACTGCGACCAAAGCCAACCACCAGTAGTAAACAAGAAGAAGAAGCGAAGCAGCGTAGCCGGGTGTAGCAGAAAAAAATCAGTTGTTGTGGAGAATTGTGTGGGTATGGCGAGTGGGAAAGAACAGGAGTTGGAAGACGCGCCAGCAGCACTTTATAGGTCTGCTGTATGGGAGCGCTTTGCATTTAGAGTGACCTACGATGACGGCGGAAAGAAAGTTGTGGATAAAAGTGCAACAGTGTGCAAGCATTGTGCAACACGTTTTGTTTATGCTAACAGCAACATGACCAACATGTCAGGCTAACCCCGAAATCCTACATACTCCGTCAGCGCTCCACCCCGCTGCGCTCCAGACCAGCTGCACAAAGCAAAGCCTACAGCCTCCACTGTGGCTCCCGTCCACTCCCCTCTGAGTTCCTTGGAGATGGTAGAGAGCATGCGCCAGATGATTAAATTCAAAGCAGCAAAACATTCGGAAATGATCCATGGTTTCCGCGGATCATTAAAAATAATTACTTTTCATTATTTTTGGGGGATTTTTTCATTAATTCAATTAAGTATTATGGGATTTCGGGGCAACAATCAACATATACCGAACCAAACCGAAAACCGCGTCAAGAAACCATGAACCAAACCGAACCGTGGATTTTGTGAACCGTTCCACCCCTAGTATACATGTGAGGTTTAATAATACCACTTATACTTCAGTGATAGTATCAAGGTGTTACTTTATTGTATCTGTTATGCTATAGCCATTGGTTGTGCTGTTCTTTTTACATCTCTTTGCATGTGATGAAGCAGATTGAAGATGAGTTTTATCATTGTCTCCCTTTTATCTCCTCTTTCTTTCATCTTTTTTCCTTATTCTTGTTTTTCCTTTCCTGTTCTTCTTAGATTGCAGTGTCCATATAATCTGAAATACTCCCTGCATGAATTATAATGAAGCTATTTATACGCATAAATCAAGTGGAACACTATGGCGATGGCCGTACTGCTCCAATTTGAAAGCAAAATCTATTGGGCACTTTTTTGGCATCAAGACAGTTATTCTTTTTGGGACTTTGTTAGACAGGATGCTGTAAAAAAAAAAAAAAAAAAAAACCTCAGCTGATGTCAAAGTTCGGTCTGGTTACTTGTCTTTTAGATTCACATTTAGGGGCTTATAGTAAATGACCTTTACCATTTTTTTTTTTTACTGGGGGGGGGGGACTCAAAGCATTTCGATTACATACTACTCCAGTTGTTTGTGCTTCTTTTAACCATCTGGCCTTAACTATAGAGATAGCTGGATAACATGAGCTAAGCTTTGTCATAGTCATAGACGTGTTAGGTAGTTCGTCTGACTTGTCTATGTTGAAAGCTTTAGGTAAACCTTAGTCAAGATGACTTGTAACTCAACATTGAATTTTTACATTCTTATTACAGTGGATAATAAAGATGAAAATAAAAATCAGAACCACAGTGGACAACTTTCCCAGGAAAACCTCTGAAATTGTCTGAAATTAGTCCTCTAGCCCTTGGTCTAGACTCTAGATGGAGCTAAATCAGCGTTCATTTGTCCTTCTGAACAACCACTGAGCACCAATTTAAGATCAGGATTAGATATTTATTTCACTAATATCAGTGGGTCATAGGTTATATGTATTCCTACTATGAACCTTTAAGCTTTTGTTAAATGACATGAAAATGATAAAATGTTTTTTTTTTTACTAAAGATGAAATTTTAACTTATATTTTTATTTTCTACATACAGACCTTATCAAGGCCTCAACATCATCTCTGTCTAGTGACGAATCAAAGGAAAGCATCACATCACACGATAGCCTAGACAGCACCTCATCAGGAAAACCTCTGCTACGTGGTAAAGTCCTGTTTTTGCGTCTTGTTTCTCTACTTTGTGTCCATGACTCAAACATTGATTAAACATAGAAACATTTTTTAGATAACATTTCTATTTCTCTAACTGTCTCAACAGAAAAATGACAACAAATGGGGACTCTGACATCGGAAGAATCCAAAAACCATCAGTTTTTTTCTAAGATCTCAGCATCTTATTAATGCATCAGATATTTGCCTTGAATTTATTTCTTTTTCCTTTTCAAATATTGCTTCATGCTACAGCTGCTGAAAGGGCTCGATTTATATTACTTTCAATATTCAACTAAACATTATTCAAGAAAATGTTTTTCCAAAATTTTGATGGTTTTCTTGCTATTGGTGCAGATTTTTGGTCAGAAAATATTGAGATTTTAAAAAATCAGAAGTCTCTATTAAGTGCTATTGGTAAGTGGTTCTCCTTTTATATCACATTCATAAATCTGGTAAATCTGTTATCATTTTTCATTATTTCATAACTGGTATAATGATTGTAAAAAGTTTTTTTGCTGATACTGAATGTGACTGTTTCATTTTTGGAGAGGGGTTACCTTTGATATTTTGGGATTTTTTGTTATTTGTTTATTTTCTATAACACAATTTTAAGTCAAATATGTGATTGATGAAACTAGATGTTGACTTTATAATCCATATATTGAATTTAATTAATTTTTTTAAGAAATGTTGTTAGAATTATAATCTCTCAACTTTTTTGTCGTTATGTTGTAATTTTCTTACTTTTTTTAATGGGTTTTATTGTATAATATATTGAATACTTGGGATTGCATTTATAATCAATAAAATACTACGCTATGTAAGCAACGCATGTTTTTTTAAACTGTCGGATAGAAAACAAGATTCTGCATCTGAGATAATTCATAAATAAAAAATTAGTAACACTGTAAAGAAATAGAAGTTAATACCCAAATGTTAAACAAAAGTCCTCTTGCTGAAATTCAGACTCTAAATAACAGAATATACCAATTTGCAGAACAATAAATGTATATGAAAATTGGACAGAATTAAGGAATTGTCTATATTACTGCTGAATGGTTAAACTGAAGAAAAAGTTATTAGCTTTAAAGCAGAAGCTTTACTCTTTCTCTCCATTCTCACAACTGCATGATAAACATTTTGTCTTAAGGAGTTTTTGAAAGTACAGCTGATAACCAGAAATAAAAACAATATTTAAATTTAATGTTATCTTTGTTGGATATCAGTAACTGAGTGGATTGAACATCTGATCAGACTTATCTAATATATAACTGCTGTAGTGTCAGAGTGAAGACAGTGTCCAAGTTTACTAATCTTGCAGTAATCTTTTTAATTCACCAGCTAGGTAAATAAATGATTATTGTCTACAAAGCAAACAAAAAAAAAATCTTAAACATGTCCCCTCATTTCTTTTATTATGATGTGGTAATGTAATTATCAGTAGGGGAGAAACAGGGGGAAACAGGTTTTATATTTGACTATTACCCACAGATGGTTTGGATCAGACTAACTACATTTTATAGAATAAAATAAGATCTGTGTCAACAATCATAACTAATTATAGCTGATTAAAAAGAGCACATCTTTCACAATTTCAGATTTTTTTTTCTTAATGCAGAGTCAGATGTTTCAATTGGCCTAATCAAAAAACCTGAAAACAGATTAACAAAAAACATGTCATTGTCTTACAAAGTAAAGTGATGATCCTACACTTAAAACTAGGAGCAGATTTCTAACTTGTTGCAAAACAAATGATCAGTAGAATGATTAATTGTTGAGGCTGTGCAAAGTGAAAGAGAAATGAGATAGTTGATAGAGAACCGATGTAAGAGACTAAAAACAAGCTCAGACTGATCCTTCCAAAGAGCAATTAGGTAAAAATGTAATCTAACCTGTTCACACGGTAATCAAGCAAACTGGCATCAGGTGAAAAATCTAGTCATGTCATTGGTAAGGAATTATTTTAAGGAGGAGTCAGATTCCAACGTGGAATTTAATAAAAGGATAATGGTGGGAAAGGAAACACTGCAGACTTTAAGAGACGTGCATCTTCCTGCAAACGAGACAATGATACACATTTTCTTTTGTATTTGCTGCTATTGTTACACTGCAAAATGTTTCACTGTAATTTTACAACAAATAATATGAAGGTTTTGCATGAATTGCACAGTAAGGATTTCACCTATATACTGTAAAACGTCCAGCAATATTACAATACGTTGTTATAAAAGCACAACTGCTAAAGCTTCATTGACAATAACAACATTTTACTATATTGTACTTTTACAGTATTGGGTAAGTAATGTACACCTTGACAGTAATTTACAATGTAAATTGTATATCATGCAAAATTTGATCAGCAATTTACTGAAGGTAATGCAAACTCATGGGCATGCGCACTGCTCATGTTCATGGACACGCCTACTACGGTACGGGGTTTCCTATCCCTTTCTTCAAGAGCACAGCCTTTTCCCCTCGCATTTGAGAAGATTGGCGGACATTGTGGTTTTATGTTTGTATCTGTTGATATAGTAGCCTTGTTGCACACATCATTGTTCCTGCTGGAACCACTATAGCCCAGACTGCCATTTACCACAGCGCACACACACGCACACACACACGCATGCATTCAGGTCTCCAACTCCTGAATAAGCAAACGCAAACACACGCACACGTGGAGAGGAAAGTGCAGTTCTCAAGAGGCTCTCAGGTTACTTTGCTCTGTGCAATTAAGATTATGTTGTTGATCATGGTTTTATACTGTATCTATTGATACAATGTTTGACTTGAAGCAATAAAAATGTTGTATTAACATAACTTTTTGTGTGTTGAATGATGGGTAGTGAAGACAACTGGTAGAACTAAAAAAAACTGAGTTGAAAGAACTCAAAATCTATATGTCAAACTCATAAAACAAAGTTGATAGAACTCAGAACTTAAAGGTGAAACTGAAAAACCTAAGTTGGCAGAACTCAAAAATCTTTGTAAACTCAACCACAGTGAATTTAAGTAAGGAAAACTCAAAAAACCAAATGCATCACGTTGCCTAGAAAATATAAGTTCTGTCAACCTCTATTTTTTTTTCAGTGCAATGATACCAGACAGTGATGGTTTACCAAAGGGAGCAGTATAATATTTCTGATTTTATCATTCTGTATATATCTGCTACAATACATTTTGTTCATAATATGTTGTATTTATATTGATGGGTATTTGTTCACCATTATCTTTGTTGAGGAAGGAAGGCTGACTTGTTCATTTATTGATCAACCATTTCCTGCTTCTTAGTTTTTAACATCTTTAATATGAAGCAACAAAATAACAACTCAAATTTCCAGCCCAATTTTATTTATTATGCACTTATATAAACAACCAGAGCTGACCAAAGTGCTGTACAGAAAAAAATAATAATAAAACAGTACACTTACAAGGCAAAACTAACCGAAAAGATAACATTCACACAACCCAATCAATAAAATTGGGTAAAAGATAAAAAAAAATTAAAGGATAAAATAAAATAAAACCCGCTGTCTTACTAGGTGTCAAAAGCCGAAGGTAAAAAAGGTGTTTTTTCTTACAAGAGGTTTAAAAACGGTCAGAGAAGAGGCCTGTCTGATGTGAGGCAGGTCATTCAAGAGCGCAAAGGAGAAAACACAGTCCACTTTGTGCTTTCACAATTAGGTAAGTGTATAAGAATATAGAAGCTCAGAGAGGTAGAAATGAATGAAAGTCAGTGTACATTTCTCAACTCGGGTTGCAATCATCTCTTGGGAAAAAGGAACTGTCTGTATTTCAAAACAAAAGTTGACCCATGCATCTAATTAAATTCAGGTTCAAGTCAAACTTTTACTAAAACATTTCACACAAAAAAGAAGATGCTGGTGGTCTGGAAGATAATGTGGAGGTGTGCCTTTTTTCTTTTTTTTTAAGGAGTTATCAACCCTAGTTCCTACAGATAAAGTGTGCAGAAAGTCTAGACAAAGAAACAAGATTGTCAAATTTATGCCGCCCTGCCGAGAACCGCATATAAACAAGAACTGCAACAAACCACATTCAGTCCATAACTTCAAGGGGAACCTTTCTGCCCCCTGGTGGAAAAAAAAAGAACCTCCTTCCCTCTGAGCTCCACAGATGATTTAAAGGAATAGTACACCCAAAACATGATTAGCCTTCATTTTCTACTCACCCCCATGCTGAACAACACTCTGGAGTACTTTTTTGATATCTCAAATGCATCTGGAGATCTGGGAGGCTTCTTGCTGTCTGCTGACATTCAAATAATGGAGGTCTATGGCGCCCGAGGCAGAAAGGTCCATAAAAGTCCACAAAAAACGTGTCAATATTCCTCCATACTGCTCGTCCAATGTATTCCAAGTGTCCTGAGTGGGTAGCATCCAGAATTTACTCGAAACGAAGTCATTTAGAATGTTTTTAGAGCATAAACAGTAGTGTATAGGATTTCCTGAAAGCGCGTTCACGACGCTACGAGGTATATATCCAGAAAATTATTTTACAGAAAATTACTGAATCATTACCTATGAAACGTCAGGGACGTTGCTGAATAAGTATACTGGAGAGTAACAGCATCATCACGCAGCATGTTATTGTTTTAGACAGGTCTGAGCATCCTGTACTCCAAAAACTGCAGTGATATTAGACAATTGTGTGTGTAGGATTAATTACCTGTCCAAGAGAAAACTGGCAACTTGAGCGTCACTTTGAAAACCTTTTTCCTCCATCAGTGACTTCCATCGTGTAAATGCCGTGCCAATGTTGATCCGTGTTTTTTGCCGTTTCTTGTCACGCTTGCGTTTATTCTCGTCGTGTTTCCGCTTCTTAGATGACGGGGGTTCGGTGTCCGCCGCTTTTCGTTGTGATACAGAGTAGGCATGATCCTCCATTCGTCTGATGCTTGGCCACACAGTGCCAAACAGTTTGCAAAGTCACTCACGCCTGCCGCCTTGTTCACCTTTCTTGTTACTGAAGCGCTGTATACCTGCTTCTTCTTCTTCTTCTTTGGTTTCAGGCAGACTAAATGCTTCTCAGGCATAATACTGCCATCTACTGTTCAGTACCGTCTCAGTTCATCTCTCTCAACTTGCCGTAGTTATTTTCGAGCGTCATGGGAGATCTCGCAATCGCTAGTTTGTTGCCTCTGCGCTGCCGTAGCGCAAAGATGTCAGCCTCCATGGCTGCGAGACCCGCTCCTATGTAATTATAAATAACGAATTCTAAGGCAACGCAAATATTATGGTTAAAAGGCTGAGCTCATAGGTGATGATAAATAACATAGTTATGTATAATATATTAAATTTCTGACTTTATATGCCTGTAATTATTACACAC